>NC_064871.1:34098038-34412009 GCF_943734695.1 Anopheles maculipalpis | reverse complement strand
GACCAGACCTGCCGGGTCTGCGTGGCGTTTCCTGAAGCTGAACCTCCAAGACTGGCAAGGGGCGGTCAGGGGCGCGCAAGACGCGTAGCCGCGCGTGCAATTGTACGGACGTTATAATTAGGTGCAAGCGATCGCCATCCACGCCAACCAAAGAGATCGAGATGAACGCGAGTAGGGTGTCATGGTTGTTACGGGGTGTCCATTACGTAGCGTGTATTAGATCGCAAGATCGACATTCCAGCTCGAGCTTCCAGTTTGCGGCCCAAACGCCGCTCGGATTCGATGCGAATCTTCAATTAACTGGCAACCGATCCTGCTGTCTCGAACGATCGATTGCCACCGGTCCTGATAATGTATAAGCTGCCAGGCGATAACCGCCGTCGGGCGCGGTTTGATTTATCGTTTGCCAATTGCTTCTGATCGCTTTCCCGCCCATCGAAATTGAACGCAATAGGGAAAATGGTTTGGAAAATGGAAAGATTTTACTATCTCAGTAGCGGCTGTTGCACGTTGCTCTACGCTTAGTAGATTCATCAAACGAAACCCTTTGTCGGCAGAGGTGCTGGAAGAGCCAGCCATTTAACATTCCAAGCGTTCGAGTGGTGATAATAGGTACCGAGGTGCAACTGCAAACCGTGATGCTTCGCTGGATGCACTTAACCCCCATACACCACAACAAAGAATTGCACTGCAAGAACAACTCACCGAGCCAACAACAGACAAAAGCTAGACGGAGCAACATGGAACGAAAGATTTCCGCTAGTAGTCTCCACCCCTTCACAAAACCACAATGGAACTACACGTGAAAGTGAAAGCCTGTATTCTGCCTGTATGTTGTCTGAAAGGTGTTCGTTTTTTGCTGTTTTCCTTCTCTGGTATTGTTCACTTTCCACAACATAAACGGATAAAAACGTGTAGCTAAGGCGTTTATGGGCAAATGTGTACGTCAGGGCAATTCCTTTTCGGAGCCATTCTTCCGTTCGTAGAACACGAAACGCAGTTTGCTGCACGTATGCGTATGATTTGCACAGACCGATTGCAAATTGTTGCTGGCTTTAATTGTGGAGCTGATTTCGGGTGCGTTTTTATTTGGTTATAAATGATTCAATAAAAGTAATACAAAAATTGCCTTTTAAAGCGATTTCTCACGGGGGTTTTGATTTTCCGCTGACAAAGTGCTCCGATATCCGACTCCAAATTCGGGAGAAAGGATTTCCTTCCACACATCTTGCCTGCTTGTATGCATTGGTGTGTGGTGTTGGTAAAAATTTACACCCATTGTACCCAACAATTGTGCCTTATGAAAGCAGCATTGTTAATGCCTCAAAGCAGTAGCTCCTGCACATGGAGTCATGTATTTTCGTAGCCATCATTTTTACTGCCCGCCTATTCAACCGTCACAACGCGTGAAAGGCCCTCTTGTTGCTAGCAATCGCCAACGTACAGGATGAAAGAGATTGCCCACATTCTTGTGCCAGCGGGCGAGCCAGCGATAAAGAAATAAAACATGTGGTATCGGTGCGGATCGATGGCGGGCCCCACAATGGTGGCAATACGATGTGGTGTCGGTAGCCATGTGGATCGGCATCTCAGTTAACGCCTGCCGACCGGTGCCGCAGATCGATCGATCGAAAGTGAAGCATGTACTGCTAATCCACCCGATATGATATATCAGCTATGTGTCGATTGTTTCGTAGCTTGGCCGTAGACACCCTCGGTTGGAGCAGCTGGGTTGCGGAGAAAGATCTAACCGCTCTCTCCCCCGGTATGATGATGGTGGTGGTCTGCCCAGTGCGGTAGGTCGACGATCTACATTTGCGGCTACGAACGACGCACCGGTACAGCACGCCACACACGTGTCTCGGTGGTGTTGTTGTCTGGTTGCGACCTGCTTTCTGCAATGCAAGTGCTTATTCCACGCGGTACCCAGCGCGGAGGTACGTATCGGTGTAGATAAATGTAGCTCGATCGAGATCTAGCGCCATTAAGTTTGAGAAAAGATTTTAAAGACATTAAATCTAATTGCTACCGTTCGTTGGCGCTTGGTGTGAGCGTTTTAGCTGCAAATGGCAATTTTGTTTAATTTTTATCAATATTCATAAATCGTTTTTTCCGCATTAAATTACACTCAGACATTGAATAGTACACCCCTCAACATGCACCATTTTGAAATAGAAAAACGAAAGAAAACAAATACTGGAGAAATCGTTGCATAGCAATAACATAAGAATTTTATTTCACTTTGAAAATAGAAAAACAAATCTTTACTGATGTAGTAATGCCCAAAGACTACAATATCTGATACTGAATTCTAGCAGTCACTGCGATATTGTGACAGATGCACCAACGTCAGTAACTGGCCTCGATCGGCTTCTCGGTCAAAAAGTAGGTAACGCGAGCGTGCACTTACCGTAAGCAAATTACGGTTGTTCCTGTTTTATTTCGTCTTTGCCTAGATTTCAGCAACGGTGAAGGTAGAAACCCGGCCAGTTAATCCTCTACCTGTTCACCTGCTCCGGCACAACCTTGGAACAAGAACTTGAAGCTAACCTTGTCTTGGGTTGTGGTTGTTAACATGTGAAATTGATTAAGCGAGAATTTACAATTACCTCGCTCTCACTACTTCTCGCTCGGTGGGCTCATATTACCCGTAGGCCAGATTCTGTGAAAAATAGTTGCAGTATTGCAGTCGACATAATGAGCTCCTCACCCATAGCATTCCTTTGCTAAAACTGTGTATGCTTGCGATGTTTGAAAGATGTAGTAGGGGATAAAGCATGGTTTGCGCTCCCACATAGTAGTCTAATAAAACAAAGTGTTTGAACTACAGCTTCAACAACCATGTCGTGTGATATTCCATAAAACCCCAACGATGTTTTATGCCTCATCGCACACTTGACCACTGCTGTGGATGTTTGTTTAACAGCACCGAATCATGCAAAGTATTCAATAAACTCTTTTAAAGTAATTTGCATAATCTATTCCGCAAAGAAAAAAAACATCTACGACCTCCTGTCGACTACAGCATGCCATACAATCCTATCTGCTATATCAATATCGTCCAGAATTAACACGCATTCCAGCGATTGATTTATGTTCATCGACTGGACATTGTAAACCAGTTCTGATAGCGCCTGTCAATACAGTTATGCCCATAAACGGATACGAAATGGGCACTTAATGAACCAATTTGACAATCTACAGTTAGAAACACTAGAAGAACGACTTCAGAATGTGTAAAAAATTTGAGCTATAAACTAATCGAGATCAGTGTCTGGCTCTGGAATTCTCAGTATTGACATGTATCAAAAGGGGTTCGTAAACGAGCGGATACCATCGTCAAAAATTATCAGCGTCAACGTGTTTGGATGTTAGAAGAAGCGCAAAACATATCTTTTTAACATTTTTATGGTGATCGGGTTGCCAATGGAGAGCAAGAAAAATGCGAACAAAACATAATGATAGCAATGTTGCACTTTGTGGGAATTTCATATTTATTGGGAAAATCCTGAAGCCCACAGGAGCTTAGTTTCCAACAAATATGGATGACCTCTTTTTTGCGTGAAGATGATATAATTCGAATGAAGATGATCACCTTGTGTCCTCCACACTAAGCTGTGCGCAAGTAAAACAAACACCATTTTAGCACCTTCCAACGATCAAACAGTAATTCATCATCATTTACCCTCAACATGACTCATCATCGTCCATAGGCTCGGTGTGCTTTTTAGCACCGGACCATTGTTTGAGCATCACTCGTATCGCATCATCCCGGCATTATGATTTCATCGTGCCAATGGTCAGAAAGAAACCCATTATGCTCTCGGCACGACACCTCCGACGTACGAAGTGCCTGATAATACATCCAGCCAGCAGCTACGCAACCTTCTCCCGAGTATCCTCCAGTGACGTTCGTGCGGGAAACGACTTTTACTTTCTGCGCGATTTATGCGCGTGTTTCGCTTCCCAGCCAACTTAATGGTTGCACCGTCCGTCTACAACACCGGTCCGAGACCAGTAGTGGAAGTACATAGTGCCGGACCGGGGCCTTGCATTACCTCACAAGTCAATGAGCCGTTGACCGACCCAACAGTACTCCATCATTCGCTCGTTGGAAACGATACGTTACGCTACCCGTCTCCGGGTGACGGGCATCTTCGCCAACACACACTCCACAGGTTTGGGACGCTCCAGAGCCGCTCATTAGCACTGGTGGTCAATAAATCATGGATCCACTAGGGTACCTTCACCATACACTCTTTTGCCTCAGAAGCAGCGGGCTTGAGGTGCAATTATTGGAAGAAGGAAGATGCTCCCGATGGGCGATTATTAGTGACGATGGAATGATCAAACGCTTGCCACCGTTACTATTTGGTCAAACGGGCTTTTGCAAAACAGTGTGTGGAGTATGGGACATATCACTCTCCTGATCGGTTCGCTTACGTTACACACAAAGCAAGCTGTAATCGATGATGATGGTTGAAATGTTGCAATCTAACGATCGTTGCATTGATCACTCGATAAATGGGCAACACAGATCTAAGTATAGGTTTGGACGAAGTTGGGAATTGATAGGCGGTCTTACAGGAACCACCCGGACAGGAACTTATCAATTGTGGACCGTTTATAAAGTGTGAGATAAAGCTGACTAGAGTCCTGGCGAACCTGGCGTAACATTCCATTCACCGAGCTACATGTGCTGCGGAGTGTTGAATATCACTTGAGAAAGTAATTGCTTCCTGTCAGTCCTTTCACCAGCGTTATGCAACAGCAGATGCCAAGATGTATGCCTAACAGTGCTCCAACAAAGACCCTTTTTAAGACGCTTCATAAACAAGTGCACTGTAACAATTCGTTTGTTTGATGTTAATTAATGACATTTTCTTTGTTCGATTGTAGTGGTTGTCTAGTGTTGCATTGGAAACAACATGCAAACGACAAAATGTACTTCTCTCTTCCTGACATCAATTTCAACTCAACGACAATTTGTTTCAACACCGGGAACATCATCCACCCTTGCGTCGGTCAAAGTCTTTAAATGTGATTTAATATGTCGCTAATCTCACCTGACGCGACGACTAATGGTATTCGAATTCAATTACGCTCCCGCAAAACACTTTTCACTTTCCATCTTCACGATGTCACGCCGTTTCGTTATGCGAAGTACCAACCAGTTTCGCCACGGCCTCAAGTTCAATGCTCTTAATTTGCATTCGATGCGAGTCATCGAGCCCCCGACATCTTCAAACGGTAGACTTAGCACGGTAAGTTCACCAGATCCTTCACATGTTCGTCCGCTGTCCGTTGTGACGGAAGCCCCTGCTGGATGGGAGCGAAAATGTCACGCAGTTTGTCACCTGCCACGTTTTGTCCTGCTACGCTTGAATGCTGCGGAAGGCGAAAAGCAAATCTGTGTAACATCCCCCAGGCCCAAACGAATTAAGCGGATTTGTCGGCGGGCCGAGAAAGTGTGAAAAGAGCTTCGGTACGTGGTGAAGCAAAGAAATTGGGCCAGAACAGTGCGGGCACTAGGTCAATCCTCGCGCGCACCGGGCGATTGATACCTTTTGCGCGAATCGGTTTCATTTTCGGTACGGTTAATGAGCTTTATTTTGCACTCGTTTCAACACCCAACCCGTAATGAGAATTCACATGTTTTGTTATTTATTTTCCTCGCCGAGGCTCTCAAACATCAGACTCCGCAGTCCTTTAAAAAAAGGTTTTACATTTGAGGCTTTCCCCCAGTATGAGGACTTTCTATTTGAATATCTCACAATGACTTCTAAAAAGTATCTAAAGTTACTTCCGATGCTGAACGATGCAAATGCCAACGCATCTGACGCTCGGGTGCCCGACAGGTACGGAAAGAATTGAGGAAAACTGGTCGGTAAACTGCACTGATTATGCAAACCGTCAATCAAGCAGCTGCTGCAACATGCCAAATCGCTCGATCAGCAGCTACTGACGGCCCAGCAGCAGTCCGGCCCGTATTGGCATACTGGCAGGAAAGCACTCGCACATGTGTCTCGCTACCTTGAGTGTTTGGGGGGGGGGAGAGCGCCGCAAACGCAACCGATGTTGTAAAAAGCTGTTCGATGGATTAGTCAGCTCTGTTCGTGACGCGGACCACCATCTCCGCCTTCTCTGCTCTCCATCTCCCCGATGGTGTGTGTGGTCGGTAATTTGCATACTTGGCGTGAATTTGAGCATGCAATAGCACAGCTTCTTCGTTCATAGTCCATGCTCTGAGTAACGTAGCCGGTATACCGGTTGGTCTCGCCTCGGCACCTCGGTAGTCTACGGCACGATCGAACGTACGATAGAGGTTCCTCACGCGATTAGACGGTTACGCGACACCTAAAGCTACCACCTCACTCATTAACCTGACGTACCAACCGCGAGCAAACTCGCACAGCAGCAACTTTCCTTCTGCTGCAGCAAGTTCATACACCTGTACCAGGCTGATCGGCGTGTGTGATTTGAAATATATGTGAAGCATTATAACCTCTCAATAAATGCTATTACTCTGTAGAAGCGTTCTAAAAAAAAAAGCGCATGGTGTGGAAGCTACTGCACCGGGTTTGCTTAGTAGGAGGCTGATCGTGACAGCCAATTATGTATTATCGTCTGCTTCAAATAATTCTTCACGAAGCACCCTTGTGCAGTGGAAGAGAATTATTTTAAGAAAAGTGAATGATTTTTCACTAAAGGTTCAACAGCTCCGCGGCTCCGAAGCACATGAACAGTCAATCACACGCCACATCGCGATCAACGTCAAGCGATCGAGAAGGTTACCCTAGTAGAAGGTTTCCACCGGTTGGCCCGAGGCTGTAGGGCGAGGTACTCAAGCTGATCGCCTACCGAGCAGGTAAAAACGGTAACAAACTGTTGGCAGTTGATGTCATTCACTTTCGTTCGTTGCAACGGAAATGAATAATTATTTATTTCGAGCAAACACAGAAATTGCAGCAGCAGAATTTTCAACCCATCAAGCAGTAATCAAACAAAAAAAAAAATTGATTTTTTTTATGTATGTGTTTGTCCCTTTACTTTCCTTAAATCTTGGAGAGCTACAAGAGTACTTGCTGAAGGTTATCAAGTAAAGGAATTGGATCTTACTTTTTTACTGCATAAAAAAGTGAATAATTCGCCAATTAAATAAAGAGTTAAATATTAACAAAACCTAGAAAGTGAAATAAAAAAGTTATTTTTTTTTAATTTTTGCAAAAAGGCAGCAGTCATTTATCATCCATTTTGACAGCGTCATTGTGATTGCAATATGTATTTACTTTTACATCTTGATAACGACCGCAAAATGTCTAAAGGCAAACACAGAAGCGCAGATTGTATTTCCATTCTTGCCAAACAAACGGATTTCTTTCTCCTCATGAAAACTGGTTCTGCAGTTATTGTGAATGAACAATTCAATCGTCAGCAAGCCGCACGACACTCATTCGATCGCCTAATGGAAAGAGCAAATCTCTTTTGTACTCTCATACTTTGCAAGTTTGCATAAAGCGAAAAGAAAACAACACATGCACATACAAGATCAACCCAATGACACCCAATGTTGGTGTCGGGTTTCAACTTTTACCAACTTTAAGTCTTTTTTGGACACAAAAACAGACGTTGCGTACATCGGTACGCGAATCACATTTCGGCGCACATGAATCATAAGCTGGTTTGCCCGGGGCGGACATTACTGCGACGACGATGAAAACAAAAAATCTCAGCACTTTGTAAACGCACGAAAGGGATTGCTTGTTGTCATCCATCCATCTCCCTTCTAGTGGCACATTCACGGTCAGCTACGAATCGTATAAATTGCAACCGCAAACTTTTCAAAGCCCAAACGCATCCTTCACCGGTTTCCCCGGGTACGCCGATGGGATGTGTTGCGGTATGCGCAATTTGTCAATTCAATATAACCAATCAACCTTTTTCCCGTTCCGACAGTTTCGCCAACCCGGGCGCACAAACATAAACTCATTGACATTCGCTCTCAAGGTCCTAGGAACTGTCGGATGACTCGGTGTGAAGCCGCTTTTGGGGAGAAGGAAAACCGCAGCCGAACCAATCGAAATCTGTCATGTGATGGGTAATTTCTTAATTAAAACAACAATAGGATGCTCAAGCTCAAACATTCCGCTCGTTTGCGCTAGGAACGATCGTAGCGATCAGCGTTTGTCGATACTGCTGCAATGTACAATAATGCTGAGCAGGAGGAGTCGAAACTATATGTATGAGAATCGGTTAGACTAAATTGCTTTCGTAAATTGTGTCTACAAGCAACCGACATCTGATCCACTCACGTAAGATTACGTTCGACATGATCATCGTCATTGAGGATAGCGAACAACAAAAAGTAATGAAGACGAGCGAGTTAGCATTTACACGCTAGCTGCGCCACCATCTAATGATCAAATATTTAGACGATCGACGACGCACATCTGCCCGGCTTTTCTGCTCCACTCGGGTAGATCTAGCGTGACCGTTCGATTAACATCGACGTCGGTTGGCCACCACCACCAAGTGGGAAACCGCATTAGGCGGGATTGAATAAAGTTCACTCTCTGTCGGGGGTCAACCCTCGAAAACGATTTCCTACTGGCTGATGCGTTCCGGATAGTGTGAGCCACGATTATGTGACCCTTTAGGCAAGACTGAGACCAAGATCATAGATAGGAAAGATATTTGAAATGTCAACTTGATCAACGTTCTACTGATCTACGAAAACGAAGCTTACACGAAAAAAGTTAGACTACATTAGAGCACATGATCCTGATGCATTTTTTGTCGTTAGTCGTAGATTCTAAAACTTGTTCCTCTAATCTTTATCGGTTGATAGCCTTGCATCTGATTTTCTGTTGTATGAAACTTCACTTCAAATCCTGTTCGATTGGAAAAAATACAAAACAACTTTCATCGTTACTCCTTGAACAGTGTCAACTTTCCGCCAAGGTATCAAACGTGCAGTCAAACAATTCATTCGCAACTCCTGCCCTGTACAAACTCCTTAACCTTGCGGCTGCTTACTGATTTCTAATTTGCCTGGTTTTTTTGTTTACCTTTTCTCTCCCGTACGCTTGCAGATACATCACCCCGACGACGCTACCGCAGGTGATTGCACCATCGAACAAATCAACCAGCACCGGCATATCGCAGAAGCTGCGCGACCTGGCGACCTCGGCCGGTTTGCTGACAGCCAAACCGCGGCCACCGCTGAAACCGGTCATCAAGACGCGCGGCTCCAACAGTACCGAGTTCCCGAAAAAAGTCACATTCAGTGCTTTTGCAACCGTGCAGGTTGTTTGAGGATACAAGATACAGACAGACAGAAACACCACACCCGAGACCCAACGCCAACAAATGATCATCTCGGATCCGGTTCGCGACTGTATGTACACATGTACGTATGCACAACGAGAAGACCATCACCAACTCATCAGCAAAAGGGCATAGGACAATGCACAGGACACAACCGAAACTGAATATCAACTATTTCTACCAGGCGAAGCTACAGGAAATAGTTCGTTATTCTACCCAAATTGATACATCAACCCAAAAAAAAAACGACCAAAAGATATAGCCAAAACCAGATAGTTGATTTTGATTCGATGGACCACATAGACACACAAGTACATGTTTCGTGTAGCACACAACCTTTACAATGCGTCCGTCGCAACTCAGGCTCGCTCCTAGCGTAATCGTATCTTCCTGTGCCACGACGCTACCGCTGTTGGCTAAAACTCTAATTGTAAAATAAGGGTAAAAAGAGAAGAAAAAAAAACCACACACATTTTGAAAACGCAATCAACCTAAAGCAGCACGGATACGCTAATCTCGGTACAAATTGATCTAGTGGCGATGCGTGTTGCCTCTCCTAGGGGACCAACGAACACCAGCCGGCGCATTACATCATACCGGCAAGCATTGGACGGCAACACGCTGCATCTACGATATCTCCCGCGGGTCGGTCGGTGTAACAGCGGTAACTTTCTGCAACTATCAGCAACAGGTCAACCCGTATGCCGCACAATCGATCGTTCAATCGGTTCGCGTCACTTGTGCGGCAATTTGTGGTGTGTGTGTGTGTGTGTAAGTTTTTTTTATTATTTCTTCTCCCAACCCCGGAGATCACCCAGCAGGCCATTTTAATTCGTATCCACTTTTGAGCAGGCTCTCGCTATTAGTCAACACGATGTTCGGATAAGTAGAATGTATGTAGCGCACAGAGCAAAAACAAAAAAATCTCTCTTACAATGACAAAAAATCAGGCATAAAATCGATAAAATTGAGTGCAGTGTAACTTGTTGTCGGGGTGTTTTTGTTGCAATGTGATCTAATCAACTGACACCCTTTAAGCTGTAGCATTTTCACCACAATCGGTGTTTAACGTAGTTTTTTGCTTGGATTTTTCATCTTTGGAATTTCTACGATGCTCCCTCTAATGCTTTGCGTAGTAAAATTAGTGAACAACAATTCAAGACGTCTTTGAAACCTACCCAACCAGAGTAATTATTGGAAAGCAAACATTCGGCTTCATAGAACAGGGCTTTTCTCCGCCAAAACCGTGGAAATAATTTTTCCAACAAACAAGCCGTACGGAAAGGTGCGATTCGTAGGGTAAATTAGTAGGAAGCTGTTTTGAAGATCGCGATAAGGTAGAGCAGCACTAACAGCAAAAAAAAAAAAAAACGAGGGCTTGCCACCCGATACCTACCAACAATTAGATCAATTAAAGATAACTGGAACGAGCGATGCTTTTTAGGGGAAGGTAGTTCACCGAGCATTCGTACGCTTGGCTCGCGTCGTTGAGTAGAAAATTGCATGGTGAAAAACGGCCAAAGCGATCTGCATGGAACGAGTGGAGACCACCAAGGTGGCCGATGATGCTATGCGGTAGTTGTGAAATCAAAACCACAAGATATCCCTCACACTGCCCAATGGGTTTGAGCTTCGATCGATCGATCGATCACCCAATTATTCACTACGGTTATTTCGCGTGTGGGGCAATTGTGTGATCTACTGCCCTTAATGTAGACAATAGTCAAAGTTTTCGGGCTTGTACGGGATTTTTATAGCTTCGTTATGGTAAACCTATTACTGGAAGAGACACGACGCTTGAGGACTTTTCCAAACTGGTCCGTTGCAGTGTGATATATCTTCAAATCAAAGGCGATCAGCTGTTGTCAGGGAATGAAGACCGTAACTATTGGAGGAAAACTGTGACAGTGTTGTGAAAATTAAATCTACCGCTATGACACACATACACAGCTGGAAGCTATCGAGGCTAAAATATCTGCTATTTCATACGACACTTTGTTCTGATCCCAATCTGAGGAAAGTGCAGATCAAAGCTTTATAAAGCGTGAAGACTTAAAAATGATACCGAATAAAATCATAGCCGATACCTGATCTTAATCAATTTGTCGTAGAGATCGTGTGCAATTTGCCAAGGACTTGAGATCTCGTTGTTGAAGTAGAAGTCATTTCGAAGAAATTAATTCAATTCTATGCTGGATGCATTGTCTATCAAAACGAAACATCCATCTAACCATTGTCCCCTATCACAAACTGCTCTTACGAAACAATGAGCTCCAAATCGAAGTCTTACTTAGATGACGTAACATCGGACTAGACGTTTTTTTCCCAGGCCAGCTGATTATAGGCAATGCCGGAGGCAGTGGGTAAAAAATTAGAACCTTAAAAAAACACAATCAAATAACCAAACACAACATTACGATTACGCACTGCACAACACGGGGAAACCGATAAACTTGGCGAGCGGACCAAGATAATGAAATGCGAAGAAAACTGACGGTTGACGATTAAAACCATATTATCTCTCACGGTTTTTTTTAATGTAAATACTAATCTACTCTAAGCAGAAGATAACCGTTTAGATCGTCGTAGCATATTGCTGCTACTACTATTGCAGGCAAGGTAGGCACAGCTCAAAGCTTTAGCCAGCTAAGCCTTGATCGTTTAAGTAATTGTGTGATTGAGGAGTTGTGACTAAACGGTATAGGCCTGTATAAAAACAATACTTCCACGGTGCACATCAGTCCAAAACCACGCAACCGTTGGAATGAGAGTGAGAAATGAAGTGTAATTTGAATAAAAAGAAAATCTTCAAATATCTGCAATGAATAAGTAACTTGTTCGTCTCATCCTGCGTCTTTCATTTTCCGAAAAACCTGCTTCTTCGTCTTCGTCCCCGCAGCTTTAGCTCCCGAAAGGTTTGCAAGCGAATATCCACGACTGATTGCATATGTATGGTCCCGCTCCAAATGACATGTACTCGTAAAACCGTTTCATATTTCTTCCATCGGGATGTCATCACGAGACAAACGCCTATCGTTTTGTCGCGGTCACCAAAAACTCGGCACCGTAAAACTCGAGTCGCAATACCAGCCGGCTGTTATTAATATTCATAATACGCGTACCGCTTTTTTTGCGTCATCCACATTAAGCCCAGCCTCCCCCCCCCCCCCCCCTTCGGTTGTGCTAAATTGTCGAAAAGTGAAGCTGACGGCTTTTATTAAGCGAGCGAAAAGTTACATGGGCTCGATGACATTTGAAGAAATGCTGTACCGAAAGAGTTGGTAGCTGAAGGCAAGATTATGCTTTCAATAGCGCCGGTCACCATCGTCGTTGTACCATTAGTGAGGTTAGTCCATAAAAAAGGCGTACAGGAGACGTTCTCGCATTACTAACGACTCGCTATTTTCCTCGCCAACTTCGGTCGCTTCCACGGGATACTGCGGCACGCTTCAAAATTGTCCCCTATTTCTGTCCTTTCTGTTGGTCTGTTGGCGATGGTGCCCTGGGAAGGAGAAGGTAAGCGTAGGAAAATTGTGGCTCAGTATACACATGCTGCCTCCGAGCAATATCATTACACTTGTTCCAGTGATCTTTTCACCAGTGATCCAGTTTTTCTGTCTTGTGCTGTCTTTTGCTCATGCTCGCATGTCTCGGTAAGAAACGATTGCAAATGGTGTACAAATCGGCACGGAATCTCTCGACCGTTAATGTTGAAAAGGCACCAACGAGTCCGTAAAGGCGACGCAGGTGAAAACCAATTGTAGAAGACTTTGCTGAATTTGAACTTGCTTAATACTTCGGATGATGATTTCAGATCGCCTCAGATCGGCCATTTAGAAGGTCGTTGGTATTTTGATTATAGTGGATGGGTAGTGAGAGTCTGCACAGAACTATCCCGTAATGTCTTCATGATCGAGGTCAGCATGCATCGAGTAATCAGCTGCAGAGTAGCGAAATCATTTCTACACAGTTTCACAATATGTAAAGTGATAACGTTTATAGTGAATAAAGTTCATTGCATTTATTTTTGAATTATTTTTTAATGTGCCATTTTATCAGTTTGTTTTACTAACACAAACAATGCGTTTACAGTGCGGTAACAAAAATGCTGTACAGCTAACATTACCGTTCCAAAACAATATCCGCAAACAACGCCAACACTATCCAGTCCAGCTATTTATGTCCATTCATTCACATATGCCTCATGTACACTCCCACAAATGTACTGCAAAATAATTTGTTTTCAGAAAACGACAGGAAAAACTCCAAACAAGCTTTAACCGTACCGTAACCGGAATCTCCGTGCTCGCTACTATTCTGGCCGTGCGTTCGTGCCTCCAGCCCGGATGCGTACGTGCCCGTTAGTGCGACACCTCGCGAACACTCCAAACAACTTGTCACTCAAGATAACTTCACTTTCTTCTTGCCCAAACACGAGCGACAAGCGATTGCTGTGCCTCAAAAGAATCGGTGCTGCTATCAACAACACAGACGGCCACGATATACTGCGAAAGGGAAAAACTGCAACGAAGCTTCAACTGTATGTGTGTGTGTGTGTGTGTCTGAGGTAGGAAGCTTGACAACGGGAGCCGCGGCAAACCAGTGGCTGACGACCTCGTCGAAGGCTCTTGGTAGCCACGTTCGGCTACCGAGGGTTCAGTATCGAAATGCTTAGCCAGCACCAGCAACCCCATTATGGTTCCGTACGAAGGCAACCGCACGGCTCAGCGAAACCGGTCATTTTATTGATCTTCAATTTTCGCTTTCGTTCGGCCACCAACATCGACCGGACTTCTGCCGGATATGTCCATGGGAGGCTGAAGCCAGGTGGACCAGTTTTGTGAGGAATCGCCAAAACTGCTGGCAAATAAACGCACCTTTGAAAGCCACCATCATCGCACAATGAACTGTAGTGCATCGTACTAGGCGCGAAATTGTTTCATGTATCTTAATGTGACAGAATCGCTTTACAGGAGACGTCACAAAAATGTGTTTATTAGTATTTACTCTTGCTGTTGCCCAGTAGCACCCAATGTACTAACCTCCATTGATTGTCCACTGCAATAAAAGTAAAATCGCCAAATAACTGAAGGACAGGATGGAAAGGAAAATAAGCACACTAAACGATGAGAGCAACACACCAACAAATAACACTTCAGCAACTGGTAGTAGCAAAATCAAGACACGAACAAGAAAGAAACGCACAGCTACAACCGCCTGCCGATTGCCAATTTCGTACATCTACTATCACTTCTACTTTTGGAATGTAGGTTAACCAAAGCCCGCCTGCCCATCGCAACTGGATTCCGGCACCGGTTCCAGGGTCATCGAACGGTTGATCGATTTCTGATGAATTTTCGAGCCACGGAGCAACGAAGCTTTAGGAAGGGCTCGAGACTAGCCGCAGAAGTGTATGTGGATCGATAGCAAGGTTGTGGCCCATTACTTCAAGCCGACCGACCCCCCCAATTGTCAACTGACAGCCTTTTCAAGGTTCTCTTAGCTGGTTGGCTCATTTGCTGTGCTTGGGTTTGGCTAATTAATCACGCCTTCCCTCTCTGAACTGTGGAGTATCAGCAACGTGTTGGTGTTCATCTTCCTGCAGGTCCAAGTGAGGTTATCATTATATTCTGTGTCCGGAAAGAGAACTCTACACGATCATTTAATATGGGCGACACATCCCATTGATTAGCCTGCATATGGGGGAGAGAATTGGGTTCTAAAATAAAGAACGTCCATGACCACAACTCTCTTAGCTAGCCTTTCGCACCCACTGGCGTGTGAGATGCGCATGAATGGAACATGAAAAAGCCACACACACACACTTTACGAACCAGAAAGACGCACAATTTGTCATTCTGTTTTGCTCCGCAAGTCACACGATCGTCAACACGATGACGAAATATCCTGCTTTCTAGGAATCCGCGACGCTGAGTCGCGGAACCACAACATATAGAACATTTGGTAAAGATTGATGGGTTCGGCCAGTTCTAGTGAGGTTTTGTTAGAAGAGGTGCTCTTAAAAAATACAAATTGTGGTTTCTCACGTGCAACATTTCTTCTGACCTCTGGTTCTTTCATGAGAGATTAACATGGCATTTCCCAACCCCAAGCACAAGTTTTGCTCATGATTGCCCAAATGTATTAACTGTAATAATTTGGTTTGTTAAAATACAAAATAAACGTTAAATAGTTTGAAGTACATCTCGAGTCCTCCTCCTTTGCCATGGTGTTTGGGCATGACAAAGATTTCTTTTTCCACATGTTTCACCGTTTTGTGTTATGTAAAATCACACCTATCGGGCTACCTGGCTAACTATTTGCATAAACAAGTGACCTAACGAGGAAGCCTACTATCCCGGAGGTACTACTTTATTTGAGCTCATTTTCTCTCCCAACTGTCCACTGACAGCAATGTTCGGGCTACCACGAGTGTCACCGAATTGCATTTAATTTCCAATTTAAAGTAAAGGCACCTGTTTCGTTTCGAATTTAAATTCCTTTCTGTGTTTGTTGTTGTTGCTCTACAATTAGCAGCTCATAGCAGGGGTAATGTGCGACCCCGTACTGATGCGGCATAAAAGTCGATCACGAAAAGCACTTGCGCGAACAAATGGTTTCGTACATCACGAACTAATTCCAGTGGCAAGTGACGATGCCAGCGAAATTATTCAAGAATCGTGAAGCAGTAGGATTATCGTATTAGCACACAAAATGGTTCCATTTGGTAATAATTTGTTTGGATTCTTTATAATTTGACTCATTGTCGGTAGTGTTGAGAGTTTAAACTGCATGCCATGAAGGCGTTCACTCAAATAAACGAATGAATATAGTAAATATTCAAAGCAAGTTTCTTAAGATTTCATTCTATCAATATTAGTTGTATTAAGTATTCTTCCTAAACTTTTAGTCGTGTCATATTGTGAAGTACATATGAAGTTCGCGTAATTAAAAGATTGTAATTAGCTGTTGGTAAGAAACTTCCAATTTAGTCATTTATTAAAATTCACTTAATCCGATCGTTCTATTTCGCAAACAATTAAAATTGTCTAACAGATGTGATATAAAGCGCTCATCATGGATTTCCTTCTGCTAACGTTATGCCCAGCAAACTTCATTTCCTTTGACGATGAAAACCTCCCAACGGAGATGCGATTATGCAAGATCCCCCCTCTGAGTTCAGCTAGAAAATTGTTTAACTCCGCACTTATTGCCTAAATGTTGTTTCACGAGATACAAAAAATGAAAAATCTTTATCACAAACTCTATCTCTTTCTCTAACTTTTTCTCTCTTCTTTCTTAAAATTCATTAGTATTCCACACTCAACACTTCTTGTAATGCAAACACCGCCGTACGTCTAATGCGTCACAGCCTATAGGTGATCAATAATGGTGGCAGTCTAATGTGTTTCAAAGCGTTACCTCAATGTTCACTACTTGCCATGGCATTTTCCTGAACAGCATCTCAAACTTAATTTACGAAAATCGAGGCCAATAAGCGCAGCAGGCAGAGCTGTCGGGCAGATTGCATAACCTTTTGCGAGTACTGCTTGCCCATCTACGCGTGCGTGTTATCAGTTCATTTCCACCCCACGACCAGGAGAGCGTAATTTTGTTTTGGAACATTTTTCCCCCATTTCCGTTTTTGTTATGCGCGTGTTGGAAGTATGATTGTTATATCATTCTTCACAGCATCAATCAATATTGTTTTTGATTAAACACAATCGCTACCCTGCTAAAGCTGGAAAATGAGAAAAAAATGTAACCAAAATTTGTAATTTTATTAAAATATGATGTGATTTTCAATACGTTAACAATCAGTCAACTATTATTAGTTTGCCAAACGAAAATCACGACTTATACAACTGCCCGCTAGTAACTTCCTTTGCTTCAAAGAAAAACGGAAACAAGGTTTCTCGCTGCTCCCGTTCAAGTCTTTCGTTTCACCGCAGTTCAATTCGAACAAGACTTGCACCTCAGATTAGCCGGATGCTGAGCAAGCTCCCGGTCAGCACATGCTGTAAAACTGTTGCTGCAACATTGTATAGAAACGAAACGTTAATTAACATTGCCAGTGTGTGCATCGCAGGCTAGCATTTTCACATAATGCGGGTTAGCAATAACATAACCGCACTAATTATGTTCGCATCGTTGTGTTAAAGGTAAACAATGTTTGAAAGTTTGTGTACGGCTGTTTGAAAGGAAGATAAAACTCTTGATTTTATCCTTCCTAACCTATCCCGTGAGTCATGCAACAGGTGAAAAAGTTTGGATTACTATCACCAATTAGGAAGTTAAACAGTGTACAGCTCTGGGTGTCTCCGATCTCTTATCAAACAAATTACAAAACGCGCGACATTTTATTTTAATGTTATGACTCGAAAATTTGCAGAAAGAAACGAAGAAAAAGCATCATCCAGCTCAGGCTGTGGAGCACAATCAAACAACTAAACGACAGCAACCTAATCAACAGGAGAAAGTCATAGGTCAACCTAATCAAGCTGTTGGGTCTCCGAAGCCCTGACTTGAATTTGCCACGTTTGACACGATTATGCATCTGATCGTCGGCTAATTTGCAACACGCAAAGATCACTGATAACTTCCACACTGCGGGTCCGCTTTCGCTTCACTATCAGGCCTCTTTTTCTATGTTCGTCTACCCCACCGAGCAATCCCATCAAAGGCGAACCATGACGTGAGCATGTCGCATAATTCACCTCACATCTCCATTCGCCACTGGTACGATGAACGAGCGAGGCAGAAGCATGGCCTCACATCTCCATACCGTACGAATGCAAAGCACCGTACCTCACCTTCGCGAGAAAGGTGGCTCGCGGTTTTGTCTAATATTTATCATCTTCGATTTCTCTTCACCAACCAAACCGGTGCATTCGTTGGTAAGCTGGCCTTTCCCAGGCCCAGCGAGACTGATAAATGCCGGCGTTGCGTTTTATGAGCGAACGCTGCGGAAGAACCGTGTGCAAACTGTGGGCAGCGTCGGACCAGTTTGGCTTTAAGGAAGCAACAGCACACCGACGATCCGCATGTCACATTACGTGAATGCATAATCCGCATTTCCTCGCTTCTTCCACGCTTCTCGCTAACTTCCTTATCTTGTCTACTAAAGCCAGCCTGTGGTAGCACTAATCTACTGTACATGCATGCATCCTGGTTCTACCACTAGCGACTAGGAAAGTTGGTGGCTGGATTTTCTGCACATGGAGTATTCCCACCACAAATCCCCAAAACATTCCCTTTAGTAGCCGATGTTTGATGCTACCTGCTTACGGGACAACAAGACGGAAAGGGATAGCAAACGTACCGACCAAGCAAGACAACGCATGCCAGGTCCGGTCGGTGAATTAGAAAGTCATTGAACTGCCGACGGGCTAGCCCTGTGACTGGCGCACCGGAAGGAAAGATGAGGTAGATGTTGTCCGATAGGCTGCGCTTACCAAAAGCGAATGGGCGACCCAGCCGGTGGGACAGTGTTTCGGTCTCAGTGCACTGTCTTTCGGCCAAACGGCCATTGATCGAAAGCCCCCCCGAGGGACCCACTCGTGGAAGTTGCTCGTGGAGAAAGGAGTCCTACCGCTGTAGGCTTCAAAAGCTTGTTTTGATTTCATTTGGGATGAAGTTAAAGTAACGCCTAACCATTACGGCTGCGTTTTGAATGTGGCGGGTAGAAACTTTGCCTGTTAGACTTCCTAGAGAAGGTGTCACTGGTCAGCTTACTCAACCCTCTGTGGCCTTGGGCTGGCTTTATGAAGAATAGGAATAGTGAAATTAGTTTTAAAATAATAAGCATCCAATATTCTTCTTCTGTTTCAATAAAAAAAAATCTTCGAGAGGTCTAGATACCGGTATTATCAAGGGAAAATTGTAGGACTACAACCGGATCGTAACATAAATCTGCATTCAACCGCATAACAACAACTGGTGCAGTAAGAGTAGCTCAATACATCGAGCAAAAAAGAAACCGAAAATCAAACGTTTATTCATGCTTGCAAAGATAAAAGATGTTCCGATGGAGTCACTCGATTAGAGTCATGTTCCAGGGCAATGTTGTTTAATTATTCAAATAGAAGATTGAACATCAATCCAATACGTCTTTCACCTTTGTACGTTGTGTTATAGTTAGCCTTGAACACATTATCGGCAATCGGCAGTAGCATCAGGAAACATAAACCAAATAATTGTGAGATTTACATTTCTTCATTAACAAATCAAATGAAAGACACACATCACCAGTTGCAAATAAACTACCGTTGTTGTGTGCATGACATCATGATGGTTCGTTGTTTAAATATTATCAGCAACCTTGAACTAACCAAACTTTGTGCCTTCCACGTTACTACCTGTATCTTTGCATTGACACCTATTATCTGACGTAATGCAAATCGTACTATGTATTTCTCAACTTCACACACTGTCAACGAAGTTGGAAATGTCACCGAGTGCAGCCAGGTACCTCTCCGCGGGTAGTCTAATTACGCGAGTAATCAGGATGATGGTTACGCACGAACTTAGCGACACGAGTTCACTTGCTCCAGTATGCCATTGCTGATCGTGATCGGCATCGGAACCATACGTGAGCTGAATTTAGTACAGTTGAACGTTCATTCAAATTTGGCAACGTTTGACACCTACATATAGAGCCGGTTACATCGTAGACGGGTATTGTGAAACACTTAACTCGGGGTTTTCTTTTCCTTAGATCATTATAATAGAAATTCATTGTTTTATTGACGCTACATTTCTATTAAATATTTGAGAAATAAACCATCCTTCTATTCACACAAATAAATTAAACATACTCAAATGTGTGTCTTCTATTACTTAATCATAAATCGTCCACCAAACGATGACATTCGTAGGAAGGAAATCCTACCATAAGTGTCTGCATGCGTGCGTACACATCTACCATTGCTACCGTAGTTAACATTGCCTTGTTTATGCGGCCCATAAATGGAACTCCCACCGAAGACCACCAATGGTCGCGTGGACGATTATTTAATAGGCTTCGTTCCTAAAAATGAAACAAATTCAGCACGCAACCAAACCGTAAATGACAAAAATGCACTTCGGAGCGCTTCCACCAGCCTATTTCAATGGTCCCCGCGAACGGGAGAACCGTGTGGGTGATCGGTAAAATTACTTCCTAATTAAAATTTAATTACACTGTCCATGAGCACGATGCAGTAGCAACGGGAGGGCATTCGATGTGCCATTACGACCACACAACCGTTTAGCGTGCGTTAGTAAATTGTGACATATCGATCGCTAAACCGATCGAAGCGCCACCTTTGGTATTCTCACGCCGTAAGGCCTAGTGCAGCGAGTGAAAACAGCAAGATTTGCTAGAGAATAGCGAAATTCGTTTTAGAATTACTTAGTTGCTGCCATACATCACATGCTATAGAATTCTATAGAACTTTGCTATTAAATGCTATAGTCTGTGAGAGTAATAGTCCGTGTCATGTGAGAAAAACTAAAGAACGGCAAATAAGTTTGAAGCAACGAGCTCTCTAATAGTTTTTACTTTCAACTGAATCGCTTCGTTCGTTCTTCCAAGCACATTAAAACTTTCCACAAGACCCATTCGCTCTTAGAATTACGACGAAAGTGTTCTCACGGCTGGCTTCTACCTACCAAGCGCACAGCATTATCCGCACGATAAAGTTATTTGCCGCCAGTGTAATGCGTCATTAAACCATCCACCTCAAGGTGCGTCTTCCACTTCCCTCAATCTCTAACGTAAAGGGAATCGAAATTCCGCAGTTCGATCGCAATCGGATGCGTCAACGGTGAAAGAACCAACCCAGCTAATTCGCACACTTACACCTTCGACGGGGGTCATCTAGCAATGGCGCCCGGTGCTGATGGCGCATTGCCAGCGAGACTGTTGCTTTCGTTGCCTTGCTAGAACTACCGGAACGGTAATGACTCCATTAGCCGGTAGCTATGGCGATAGCGCGAAGATTCACCTCAAATGGGTGGGACTAATAATCTTTGGATTAGCGTCGGTTCGCCGTCATCTCAGGTGACCACCTAGCCACTATCTCGCCACTATCCCATTAGGATATTCTGTCGCGATCGTGGCAGAATCGTGCCCAGAAAGGGTGGCATCATGAGAGACGACAAAAAAAAAAAATCAGCCCACCTCCCACAAACATGCGCACAAACACACTCAACCCCAGGTACGTTGCCCTTGGGAAGACAGTTGAGCTGGCCCGGCTGCGAATTACGTGCGAGAAGCGCTCATATAAGCGATGTATCGTTCAGGCGAAAGCGAAAAAAATTAATTACTCTCTCCCCATTGCGGTCTGCTTCATACCTTGGGTCTTGGGTAAGCGCCATCGTTCAGATCGTGTTAGTCACTTAGACTGGTTGAATGGTAGGATGGGTGTAGGAGAAGAGTTGTCACAAACGTTTCAGATCGTAGTGTAGTTGCGGCCGATCGAACCTAGCGATCGAAATAGATTCCATTGGTCTCTAGGTCCGCTTGAATCCGCGCAATCAAGAATCAAGAAAGGGTAATTCTGGAGGACTGAAAGGATTTTAGATAAATTCTGTGCACAGAGCGATAGTTTGCCGCCAGGATGAAGCCAAGATAGACCAAAGTAAAGTATTCACTTTTTATGTGTTACGTCTATTTTCGATCGTTTCTGTAGCGATTGCCATTAATAGTCGCATGATTACTGGAGGAAAAGATACAAATACAACAGTAGAGGTGAGATAATGTTTGGGGATGTTTGTTTCTTTTCCATTGAATACCTCTGTGGGACATTGCATGTTTATATCATTCTTAATGTGACTTATCCATTGCTTAAAAAACAGTTCATGTTAGCGTTTCTAACAAGATTAGTGGCATTCTTTATTAATTTTTTAAAATTTATGAAATTCTTTACAATTCAACAAGAAAGTTTAATCGATTTGACCGTAAACATCTCAACAATGGTAAACCTGAGAAGAGTTTCCTATGCTCTCTTTCAGCATACTTAGGCTCCGATACAGCAGAGAAGCACGTGTCACAGTTGATTAAGAGTCCCGTGTTCACACTCGTCGTAAGCTAAAACCGTGAACCTCGCACTGTTCGACAAACACGTGACGTCTTTGCATCGAAACCACTCGATCGTGGATCATCGTCCCAGTAAAATATACGAGATTTTCCACTCGAGAACTATAGCTCGCTTGCTGGCAGTTATGCCACACGCCACGTCATCCGAAGGGTGATGTTGGAATTTATGCAAAGAAATAAATGCTTCAGCTCTGGATGCCTTAATAAAGCTGTCAGCTTTCGTTCGATGTCAAAACACTCGCACGCAGAGTGCGTTCACCTTGGCTCATACGAGCCAAAGAACCGATACGGCCGATCCGTATCATCCGACTGGGCCAACGCGGTGAAGGTTTGGAAAGGGAGCACTGCCCATCATTCTGGAGTTTGCCCAAGTGGAAGCGATTGCTGAAATAAAGCTTAGGCTGTAAGGTGATATCATTTAATTAACGGCGGCGCAATGTAAAACGAATAATATAGAATAAAAAAAACCGCCCTGAAGAAACGCATCTTAAGAATGTGGTGCGACTGATTACTATAATTTGCATACACATTTTTTTTCAGTTCCCACTTCTGTCTGTCTTTCAGCTATATTCTACTATCACGGTAACTTTTCATCTCTGCAAAACTGTTAACGGCTTGGCACCTTCTAGCATCGGTAGAACGGAATGAAATTGCTTTTGCGCTTGTACGGTCCTACATACCTCGTACACCAAATTTTGACACTGAAATAATGTGCTGTGAAACATTGTTTTAAGAACCTTGCACATCCTGCAACCGTTGTAATGGAAAGCAATGTTTTTTTTTTTTTTTTTGCAGAATGTGTGAAAATGTCTGACAATCGCCCAGAGGTAGAAAGTATATGAACCATGCAGCCCAATTAGCACTTTTAAAACACTTTGGACGGTTTAATAATAAGTCAGAACACTAACCCGCTCTAGTGCAAGTTTGTTGCCGTATTTCAGGGTGCAGATCAACTGAAGTAAATTGTAAACATGAATAACAATTGCGAGAAGTGGTAACAATTTTCTTTTACTTACAGTTGGCATCAGAAAGCTTTTTATTTATTTTTCAAATCGAACGCGCATAGGTGTAGTGGGATACGATAAATTTGTTTGTCGAAAGTTTGATGATTTTAAGTCGTTTATCGTTGCAAAATTTTACGATAAACATCAAGTGTTAAAATATTTCAAACGTGCTATGAACTACGTGGCTATGAGTTATTTTGTAGTTTCAGATGTACACAATGTTTAGCCGAGGTAGTGGATAATTCTAGTTTACGCTTTTTCATTCTAAAGCTCGTAGAAACACAGCTCATCTTAAACAGGCAGATAAAAGCAACGCCTAACAGCCCTGCAATGGTACAACTTTAAACATTCCTTGCATACCTCTAGGCGTATAGACATGGTTGCCTAAAGAGAGGTAATTAAAATTAGCACTCTTCCCAGCAAAATTAGTTATTTTAACCATTTCTTTGCAATGCATCTTTTACCAAACGTTTATGTGTTTTATTTTTGTATGATTGATTTACTTTACATGATATAAAATGCAACTTTTCCTCATTCCGGAACCTGCACGGTGATGTACAGTAAACCATGATCGGGATCGGTGCTAATGATAGCCTCATTGTTACGTGTTTTGATACGCAGCATAAGAAATTCATCGTTTGCGTCAATTGTTTTCAGGTAAAAGTGCGCCTTATCCTTCAAACTAGCGTACAGGCCAGACGTTGTGATCGATTCCTCCATGTTCTCGATCGTGCTCCGTATTGGATGACCACACTCGTTCATCACGATTACTTGCTTCACTAATCGTACCTGGCGAATGCGTTCAAAGCAATGGTCGATGTATTTTTCTTCCAAATCCTCCGGTTCCGGTTCCGGTTCTGGCGGAGGAACACTTGTTGGTTTTTCCTACGCCGGAAAAGACGGTATTATTTTACTATAAATTCCATACGGCGGACTTACGCGGCTTTGAACAGCAAAACTAAGGCACGAACCATTTCTTTCACTTATCGTGGCTACCACAAGACTGACACCGGTGCCAATAGGTAACCTTTAGGTTCAACGAGCTATGATCGATTGGAGAAAGACACACCCACTAGTTCCAATCATAGACAAAGTCATAGCTTACACAATGTTTCTAGGGGACCCTTACCCTAAGGCAACCCTTTGTTCAAACAAATAGTGCTCACCAACATATGTCATTCACCGCAAAAGCATTAGAATTTTAGTGTTTGTTTTTCACCTTCCGCTAATGTGATTTCCGTTATTTCTCGGCAGCATAACCGAAGGGGTGGATCAATTTGTTTTCCGCTTGTTTCAAACTAGGCGACTTGAAGAAAGTACAATAAAAAAAAAACACCTCCCATTGAATACAGTCTAATTTGAATGTTCTAGTTTATTGATTTATTCGATTCGCATGCATTGATGCTAGTTGTATGGGTAGATGGATTATGAATATTTGTCTACATCGAATAGAAGGTATGATTGACATGCACCGGTTACAATGACGATATACATCCACACTCATAAGCAGAGTGATAATAGGATTTGAAACGAGTGCATGAACATTTGCTAAACATGTAATTGACTATCGATAATTTAAAATAACGTAGAATGAGGCAGATGATGATTGACTCCATACGATTATAATGCATAATTATTGTCTTAAGTTTCGTTGCCTTTAAATAGCTTAATGTAAAATTTTAGACCCATCCGGTGACTTCATCCCTTTCCCACTGGAGGATGCATCACTGTCCTGGTCGGAGTTGTAGCCCGTCTCGCTAGCGTCACACGTTTGGGCCTTCTGTACCTTTTCTTCCCACTGTCGCAGCAGTGTCACCACATCTTCATGGCCAAACGTTTCCGCCTCGTCAATCGGTCGATTGCCCCAACGATCTTTCGGATCATGCGGTACGCCACAGTGTTCGAGTAGGAACCGAACACACTCGAAGTGTCCTTCGGCACTTGCCAGATGTAGCGCAGTACGGCCGTCGTAGTCCGAGAGTGTGATGTCCATGCCGGAAAGTTTGTGACGCCGCAGTGCAGTTACATCGCCAATTGCAGCGGAGAAGAGTAGGTTCACCACCGAAAGACCCTTGGTTTCGTACCGATGACGTCGAGGGTCTTTCTTGTTCGAACCGTGCTTGATGTTATCGTACAGATGGAAGTTAAACACATCCACCAGTTCCTTGCAGAACTGTACACCCCGGCAACTGTTGCCGAGTGGATCGAGCGGAGGTGACCACATGAATACGCCCATTACATTCGGGATGACCAGCATAACTCCGCCCGATACACCTGACTTTGCCGGCAATCCCACCTTAAACGCAAACTGACCACTAAAGTCGTACATGCCACAGGAGTGCATCAGCGACAGGACGTCTCGTACGTTCTCGGACAGTAGAACGCGCTCCTCCGTCAGTGGACAGATACCACCGTTGGCGAGCGTTGCCGCAACAACCGATAACGTATCGCAAGTGGCCTCCATCGAGCAGATCTGGAAGTAGAAGTCCATGCATTCGCGTAGATTTGCCTTCTCCGGGTAGCATTTGTGTTCGCGCATGTAGAACCCGAGTGCATAGTTTCGATCGGCCGCCTCACGCTCCGACAGAAACACCGCATTGTTGAACCCGAGCGGCTCATTGCCCGCCATGCGGCTGAACCAGGTTTGGGCGTAGTCAAACTTTTCCGCCAGTGTCATCTCCGGCTGAACCAGTGTCTTTAGCAGCGAACAGGTAAGAATCGCCCCAGCGTTAATCATTGGATTGTGTGGTTTTTTCTCGTAGTCTAAGACAAGCTCGTTGAAGTTGCGTCCGCTCGGTTCCTGACCGATGTACTGATGCACTACCTGGGCGCCCAGTTTTTCAAGCGCAATCGCATATGTGAGAGGCTTGCTGCAGCTCTGCAGCGTAAAAGGAACGGAAGTGTCACCGATCGAGAAGCGCTGACCATCAATCGTACAGACACTAACGCCCCAGTAGTCTGGATTCACGCGCGATAGTTGCGGGATGTAGTTGGCGACCTTGCCGTCCGCGTTGCTTTTACATTTCCAATAGATCTCCTCGATGTCTTTGGTGAAACCCTGAAAGTCCGGTATGACGAATTGATGGCGGAATGCACGGGCAATCAGCACAATGTTCGGTGCGATAACGGCCTTGAACGTTTCCTCGTTCAAATGCTGCGTGTGGGGTGACCCGTGCTCGTAGTTGTTGAGCTTGTGCACGCGCTTCAGATTTTCCATCATCTCCTGTATACGGGGATCCGTTCTTCTGATGCCGATCGTTCGCAGTTCCTGTCCATTTATAAAGTTGTGTTTTGTAGCGGACAATCCCAAGAGCACGTTTAGAATAAGGTAACTTACCGCCAAGAATTTTCCCATATTAACCGTGTTCGTTTCCTTGTTCTTGAACATTTGGAACAGTTGGTCCTCGGAATGTTTCTTATCGGAGTCGCGTTGCCTATAAAGAAAAAATCAAGATAAAAAAATAAAACATTATCAAAAATATCAAAAGGCCAATTAGAAATTGGCGTATAGCACAAACAACCATAGAAATGAGTTAATCATTATGTAATGATTATTCTGATAAAACTTTAATATATTATTGTTAATTTTTGAAACACCAAAAATTTTATCGAAAAAAACTGCTGCCATTATGATTATTAGAGCCTTTTATAATAGTTACTGGCCACGATTAACTCCCCATAGATATCACTCTGTAAATTATAAACTACTGCACTAATTCCGTTTAAGGTTGTGTATCAAAATCTTGTCCGTACAGCCATATCCTTGTTTTTAAGGCACTTGCATATTCAGCATTAGTAACTTGCAGAAGTGTCTTATCCTTAGATGACAGCAGCAGCAACTTTATGTCCACAAATAGTTCGCTTTCATTCGTACCTCACAAAATTAGCCAACAGCTTCACAAACGCTTCACGTTGTTGCGATGTAACTTCATTGCTTTTCGTTCGGTTTAACTTTTCGAACGTTCGCTCACACAGTGTTTGCTGTTCCGCATCATCGTCCTGCATGAGGTTCTCCATGTTGACGTTCACTGTAACAATGCACTAGTCCTTGCTAACAGCGTATCACACCTCAATGAACTTGAAACAAAGTTCACAGTCTCCGGAGCACTTTAAATCCAAGACAACCTGTCGCGAATAGGAGCGATCGTAAACTATCAAAAGATCCACCGTTGCGTTGGGCTTTTTATTGGTCCGAATCATTCGATCGGTGCAAGGACTGCGCTTTGCTGTAGGTGTGATAAATACAAGCAACCGTAGTTCATATCAATACGAAGCATTAGCATCTTTTCTTCCCACGAACTTCTCGGTGCAAATTCCTCACGAAAGCTTTATTTGATCGATTTTACGGCGATTGTGTTCCTGCGTGGTGGTCGATGTTACATGAGCCGACCCTGTTACCAACAGGGGAGAAAGAAATGGGGCGGAAAAATGGACTATTATTGTCGCCGAACAGGATGGGTAGATGTTTTTATTATCACAATCTGATATTATTTTTTTCTTCTTTGCTCTCGCCATGTTGATGTTCAGCGGGGGGACAATACTTATACTCATTAACTGACAAGTAGCCGCTAACAACTTGCGATCAATATTGATGCCGTTGCTTAGCATCCGTTGACGGAGGATGGTGGGCCCGGAGATCACAAGCAGAAAATTAAGAAGCAGAAGTTGCCAGGGAAAGCGTTTGTGGCGTAGTTTTTTTTTTTTTTCGGGGGTCCTATCGTCGCAAGAGAGTTGTTTACGAATGGCTGATGTTTATGGATTTATTTCGTACACAAACGCAGCGCGATCTGCAAGACGAGCCCATAACCGATACGAAATGGAGCTTTTGGATGAGATGTTATTTCTTATCAATCGACTAACGTCATGATGAGATCTACGTCATCAATCCTTTTTTTTACGGGGAACCATAAAGTCTGATGCTATGGGAGAACGAAGAACTGTTTGTGACGCCTTTTCTTAGCGCTACCTCAGACTTATTCACCGGACAAACAGGCAAGAACACACTTGTCACCTACTGTGTGAGTACTAATCTTGGATTTTGAGCAAACATTATGAATATCACCCTCCGGGCTGCTAACGTACATCACCGCACCGGGGGGTAAACACGTAACCAGTTTAATGCTGCTCTCGGCGCGTGATTCTGACGTTATTTGGATTTTGTTGTTTGCTGGGTTGTGCGGTTAACTTTCCCACAGTTTTGTTTTGTTTGTAAAGATTTGTTTCTGCCCAGCAAAATACTTACTCATCTGCCTGCGGTGGTGGACGTTTTCGATCGACATTGTAAAAATGAGCCTTTTGGCTGTAGGGTCGTACGTTTGTCCAAAATCTGAAAATCAGAACATATATGGAGTTTTAATAAAAATGAATGACTTTTTTTTTGTAACTTTTAGATAGATTCCAATTTTTAAACTCAGTATGAAAAAATACACAATATTGTGTAATAGTAAAATTGTATCTGCCATTGTGTACAGGTGTCCAAAAGATAGAGATTGAAACAGCTGATAGATCTGCATCATCTTCGCTTTTTTTCATAACAATGGTTACGTTTTATGCTAGTCTTCAAGAACGTGCTCACCTGTTTCTAATACATCTGAATCAAAGCTAAACGATTTTTTTTATCAATGATTTGGAATTTCAAGCTCAATTACCTGTTTTCGTTTGTATGAGCCCGCCCAGATGAAGTCTCTAAGCTAGCAACACTAGAAAACGACCTGTAGCCGTAACTAATGGCACACGCTGCAGCGCCACTCTGAAGATGATGTGTTAAGTTTGGTAAATTTGCACTTACACGAGAGATAATCATCTCAAACTCAGCACAGCTACGTTACTTTCCGAAGTGTAACGCGTATCTTTAGAATCTTAGAAATAGTCACACACAAACCACGATTCTTCAATTTGTTCCAAAAAAATAAAAACCTTAAAGAGCAACCAGAAGGTTATTGACCTTAGGCAGGTTGGACGAATTTTATGCTTAGGTACAAGTATTGATTATTATAATGCCAAAAAATGTGGCAGCCCTTGGAGCTCACTTTCTACGAGACTTTTACTTTCACAGTTATAGAAACGCAACTGGTTAAAGAAGCACGTCGAAAAGCGTGTTTGCTTACGTGTCTCATGCGCTAAACGTTGCAAATCTTTCAATCGTTAAATCCTTTCCGAAAGCACTTTAGCTGGCGTGGAGTTGTTGTCAATCACGTAAGTTGGTGAAGTAATCAGCCTTTTGCTTCCCTCGGTCGGCTGATGATAAGGAAGAGCAAGGACACTGGGTAAACACGCACACACAAGCACACTAGCCAGGACTCATGGCACGTTTTTCTCTCAACACAGTTTTTCACGCTCACGTTTTTCTCTTCTCTTACTATATGCGTTTGCCGACATACAGTCTGTGGGTGATGGTGGACCTGCGCTTGGGCGACGAAGCTACTCCTGTCCTTTGCTATTTCTGGAGTGTACTAAATGGTGCTAAACTCCAGCATTAGTTGTACTCTTCATTGCATCATCGGTGAGGGTGGTAATTCATCGTAAGTATGTGTGCGTGTGTGTGTGAGCAAGGTTAAAACAGAAAACCGTCTGAGATGGTCTTGAAAGTGGGTAAATTGTAGTCAGGTGTATGGCACTCAGAGCGTTATTACTTGCGTTTTCTATTTACGTGTTTTGTACCTATGAGAGGATACATCTGTGAGCAACAGAGACATAATATGTAAACATTACACTCCAACGGCTATGATACAGCATCGTTATCGGTCGGTTGATAAATATAGTTCCAAGAAGATGTGGCCAGGAGCTGAAAAAGAGAAAGAATAAGGCTGTATGCAAGTGATGATGGTGAAATTAAACTCTCATAATGTACTCCGGTTCGTTTCGTACTTTGAGTCAATGGCATGAATCACAGACTTAGCCGTCCACAAAAAACTTAATTTTTTTTTTAGTAATCCGAAGACATAGCAACAGAAAAAGCTTGTGGCCTTAAAAAAGCAGATGATAAACACGAGAGCGATCTCTTATCTTATTCAAACACAGAATACTGGCGCCTGGTAGCATGCCGTAGTTTGTATATGAATTTACAAGCACGTGTTGCTTGTAATGATGCGTTATGCATTCTATATCTGTGAATGTTTGTTGTTTTAGAATTAAGTTAAGTTAAGTTTGAATCCAGATTTTAATTTAAAACAGGCGATACTTTTAAAACACACACAATGCATAATACAAGAAAGATTTTAATCGTCAAGAATTTTTTTTAATTTTGAACTAGAATTTAAAATTCTGTTTCATATTTACCACTTTAGTTATTTTATTCACCACCAGAGTAGTAACGCCGTTACACCCTTCAAGCAGCGAACTGCTGTCATCATGGTAACGCTGCGTTTGGTTGTCAAAACAAAACGAATCGGAGGTGGCACTGAAGAAAATTTACACCAATTTTCCTACGATTGCAAAGTTTTCCAAACAAATTTCCGGCCTCTTTCTTCATTAAAATCTGCTTTTAAGCACTATCAAGCTGTAGGTGCTGCAGTTGGCATCGAGTTCCCGTAAACATAATTTACAATTAAAAGAAGAAAATGGTAAGAAATCGGTCAACAATCGCTAGACTGTTGGCGACAGCCTATATGTTTTGGGAATGTACAATCGTGTCAAATCTTTCTATTTTGTATATTTCTTTCTTTCCCAGTCGCAAGAGGTAGAAGAAACGCTAAAACGAATCCAATCCCACAAAGGTGTTGTAGGAACGATTGTGGTCAACAATGAAGGTACGCGCGTCGTATGCTATCTAACGGTGCACCTTCCGATGATGTCATCTTTGATTGCTGCTGTTTGGTGGGATGTTCCGTCCGGAAGTTACTCACCCACGAACCTTTTTTCTCTCAACCGTAGGCATACCGGTGAAAAGTACCCTCGACAACACGTCTACCGTGCAGTACGCCGGCTTGATGAGCCAACTGTCCGATAAAGCTCGATCGGTGGTGCGTGACTTGGATCCCTCGAACGATCTGTCATTTTTGCGGGTCCGGTCCAAGAAGCATGAAATCATGGTAGCACCGGATAAGGACTTTCTGCTGATCGTCATCCAAAATCCTACCGACTGAAGCTGGTTCGTGGTCGCACTAGGCAACGCGGTTATAGTGCAGGTTTCTTTCTTTGCTTTTCTGTTATGTTTCTATCGTTTTTTAACCGGCAAAAACACTTTATATGGCTACGGCTGGGTGTGCTAGCGTACTGCGAGAGATAAATTAATTTAATTGTAGTGAGAAAAGCGTAATACACGAACTCATCACTACACGCGTGGCGGTTCCTTAAGAGCCATCATTGCACACACACACCGTTTTCCAAAACTAATTTATAGTGCATCAATTGTGTCGATCCGTCTTACCGGGTCAAATAATGCCCAAAATAACAACACACAGACAAATTCTAGTTTTTTGAAGAAGGTATTTTTGTCGTCTTAACTTGCTTTATTTATAGATCATCTATATAAAAACGAAACAAAAAACAGCACATTTTTTACTTTAAAACTCGCTTCACAAACATTCGAACAATTGCGTTCCATCGGCTTAAAAGTAACGAATACTATTATTCCAACCTGTGTTCCTTCAGAACAGTCCCACTTTATTAAATAGCCATCTTTGTACAGGTTTAGAGTTGCACAGGACTTGCTCAACAGCATTGATATAGAAAAGATTCGTAGACGAATTTCTTCATAAAATCACATTTTTTGTAAGATGTTTGTGAGAAGAAAGATGATAGACAACCAACAAACTTCATGATAGAAAAGATGTAATTGAGCGTTTCAGTCATTCTCTTGGTGGACATTTATCCGAGGGTTATTATACGTGAATGATCGAGATGGTCAAAATGTGCGTAAATTATCGAACTTTCTCTCTTTGTCCTTAGGGGTGATCTATGTGTTTACTACGGTACTAAGATGAAAGTGTTTCGGGTGTACTTTTTACATGATCCTAGATAGGTTTGCCCTGGTCAAATAGTTTGGTCCAATTTATATGCATACGTGTAGGTAGTTAGTTAGGTGGGGTGATGGTTTTTCGTTGATAAAATACACTCTGATCACATGTGGGATCTGCACTAGACTAATGGTCAGGAGTCGAGCTACACGGGCTGAACAGGAAAACTCTCTTCTTATCATATTAGTCTTACAATTTCGTGAATGTGTTGCAAAAGTGCAGCTCTGTCTCTAAACATGCTGTACAAAAGATCGGTTCCAATGCCTAGTTTATGTCGTATGCTTTGTACCATAATTCGTTCTTTCTAGTGATAGATGAATTTATTTTTATGCTCTCGCTAAGAAATCTACGATGTCTCTTTTGCTTCGATTATATTACTTCCTACAAATCCTAAGGCCATGCCAACTTTACTCTCCTAAATATGTTGCCTTCTTAACGACCATTTTTACATACGCTAGCGTAGAAAACCGCTCGGAAACTCGTTCACATCGATCTGCTCCATCATGGAATAGTTTTCGACTTCGTACGAAAACCTAACCTTCATGCGCAGTCCCGGTCCTCCTTGGCTGGGTGGTGTTTGGCGTGCGATCAGTAGATCCTGCATGATCGTTCCACCCGGTGGCATCACTGTGCTCGAAGGTTCACGTAGCGTCAGTACAAACGATTTCGGAACCGCTGCCTGAAAGAGGAACTTTTCGATCGTCGCTTGCGATCCGTTGGTTGTTTGAACGGTGATACGGGCCGTTGCAGTGGACGATGGCTGCTGATCTTCCACGGTGGGATGAATAAAGAATCGGATGTAGATGTCGTCTTTATGATACACGTCGATCGAAGGTATCGATGCAATTGTTCCGAACGATGTGTAAGGGATTGTCTGATGCGTTTGATTAGGTGCTGATGAGGCTGCTGCAAGGCCTAGCAGATCCATTATGCTGTCGGTGGTTCCTGCCATTGCCATCGGCACGTTATTGTTGTATGAGGACAACCCGGCTTGATTAAAGCTTGTCGTTGGAGGATAGTACGGTTGCGTCGTGACAGCAGCCGATTGTGGAACAGGAACGACGGCGAGTGCGTTATTACCGTTACCATCGCTGCTGAAACAATCTCCCAGTAAATCCAGCAATATATCTTGGTTCTAGAAGTAATGGGGAAAAGATTATTTTATGTTGCAAAATTCATACTAAAATACTGAACTTACCGATGGTTCCTGTACAGCTGCCGGTTCTTCCTGTTGCTCTTCAACTTCCGTTGACTGTGGGGCTGCAAAGTCAGCATTGTACTCCGAAGTGGTCAGCTCCGTTAGCTTTAGTTTTGGCATTTTTTCCAGCAACGAGTTTCGGAGATGTTTATAGTTGGTAAATAGTTGCGAAAATTCGTTTGCTCGCTGTTGCAGATCGATGTTCATGTGCACCCTGAAGGAGTTGATGATGTTTTGAATTTCGCTAAAGATGGTAGAAACGAAAAGTTATCATTAACAGGTTGTGTTTGTATAATATCATTAGAATAACATGAGCCTTACGGTGTACAGCCATTTATTCGAACGCTTATCTTTGCCAACGACACCAGGATGTACTGTTTGGTGGTGATTGAAAGCTGCGGTGCCCACAACAGTTGCCGATAGTGTTCAATTAGCTCGAACTCTGCGGTTTTTGTAGCACGAGAGAGAGAGAGAGAGAGAGAGAGATAAATAAAAAAGAAAAGGAAAATGTAACTACAATTTGCCAACTAATCGATAATGGTTCGTGTATTGAACCAGTTTCGGATAGCCCTTTAGACCAAAATTTCTAACGAGCATGAACCGAAATATGAATACCAAATGGGCGAATGGGATCGTTATTATTAATGCATCTTCAAATTAGTATTTATTGGTACGGGGTGTCCCTGTAACACGCTTTTTCCGTTAACCACTAGAGTATTGATTGGTGACCATGATTGACCAAAGCTGATATGATAACCATTCAAACCACAAAGCTTACCATCAAATCCACCGGCTTCACCGTACTCGCCAATCGTCCATACGGCCACTTGCACCAACGGTTGTCGGTTCTCGAGCTGGTTCATGTTCATGATGGCTTCCCACATTTTGTCGGTAATGAAACGCTGCTCGTGCTGTGGGCTGTTCGAGATGAGCTGGATAGTCGATGAAATCACATCGTCTCTGATGTTGTTTCCGGCCTGTTAATGATGATGATATCACTAGCAAAAGCAATTTTTTTCATGCATGTTTCTCTACTTACAATTGTGAGAATTCTTAAGAGCACATCGAGATGCCAACGAATCGAGGGCGAGTACGTTTCGGCCGCTAGTACGATCTTACTGCTACAGAGCGCTTTCATTTCGGCGTCGGTTGATTCGAGGTAGCGCAACAGCTCCCGCACAACCATCTCGATGTTCTGTGTGTTGATGAGGGTGAAAGACAGTTCCATGGCACATCGCTGTATCGATGGATCACCATCCGAAAGGCACTCGAGGATCGTTATGCGATGGCGCTGTACCGCCGTCATGTCCTTATGCACGGTCTTAACCAGCGTTAGCAGCCCGATGAAGCGTATGTTTTTGTCGTTATTTAGCAGAAAACGTCCGAGTATGTTAACTGCCAGCACACGCAAACTGTTTTCCGATTCGACGTTCATAATGGTGAGTACCGTTTCGTACAGGATGGCATTGCCTGCATTTTTGCTCGTTTCCGTACTGGTGGCGACCTGCGCTAGAACGTCGTTCATAATTTCCGATTGCGCTGGATCCCCGTGACCGAGTACACGCAACAGACGAAGAATCTTAACTTGCAGAAACGGATCGCTTACACCGCTTACTAGATGCTCGGGCGAGTAGCCGGTCACCGTGAGCGATTTGAGCATGCGCACCAGGGTAGGTATGATGGATTTAAAATACCGCAGCACGGCCACACTCTGTTCGCACATCTCGGTGATAAGCGTGATGGTAGCGATCAGGATTCCGTGGTTTTTGTCCGCCAGGAATACTTCACACTTGGGCAGATAATCTTCCATCAGTTCCGGGACGCGTCGTACAAAGCGAAAGGCACATAGGATCGCTTTTTTGCGCAGGAACGCATTAGTAGACACGATCAGACGTTCAACATCGTTGCACAGATCCCGAGCCATCTCGGGCGATGCAATGGCGGCCAGTGTGCAAAGTGCAGTACCTACGACAAATTGGGTGGGACTGTTGAGATCGCTGGATGGAGTCAAAAAGGAAACATTAAAGTGAGTTTAAAAGCGGTAATTAAATTATTGTGGGTTTGCAATATCTGAAGACCTTACTGACATACTTGAAGAAAAACTTTTGCCTCTTCCAATGTCAACTTCCATTTCACTGGGAGTAGCATGGATGTATCATCAATACAACAGTCCTGACCTGCCATTTATTTTTTACGACATTACGACGATCAAGACGTGTTTGAAACTGGTGCGTAGTAATTCAATAACTTTATTATTCAAGAGTACTTTTTTTACGTATTGGTTTGTTTATCAGGCGAAAGCATCGCTTAACTATCGCGGCCCGGTGGTATTGTGAAAACGGCAATAGTTCAAATCCCATCCGGGATCGTTCCCCCAAGGCTGACCGAGTAAGGACTTGCTATCCTAATACGTGATATCAGTAAGTTTAGTAAACCGTTAGTAAATCGTTAAGCCAAGAAGAAGAAGAAGAGGTAATACTAGTTAAAATGGAATTAACGAATTAATTACGGCATGAAGATGGGGATACTTAATTCAAAATAGCCATTATCCAAACAGCAAAGATGCAGTGATTTTACATAAGCTAAAATCACAAAAGTGTGCCGCAAAAGTTACACACTTAAAGCAGTCGTTAAAGTGCACCCGGTAGGCTTGCATTAGTATGATCAGCGTTTGTTTAAATTGAACAGCAAAAGCCACAACATTCTGTAGAGCCTTTTTCAGGAGTTTGTGTTTTGGAGGGAAAAAATAATTAATGTCTCGCCTCATTATGGGCGCCGTGTCATGAAGAGGCCCTAGTTTAACCCTAAAATTGCTCATTTTTAATGACGCTTCAGAAATTATTTTTTAATGCCAAAAGTAACTAGCGGTAGCACATCTTCTCTGTCAAGTTTACTTACTTTTTAAGGCAATTCGTAAGCAGCACGTGCACGTCGGTTCGCTCGTCCAACAGCAGCATCGCGCCCAGGTAACCTATCCGCTTGTCAGTGTATTTAGAGCTTGCGGCCAGCTTGAGGCATTCCACCTGTCCGAAATGTGCCGGATAGCCAAGCATGTGGATGTACAGCAGCTTCGCCATATTGCGACACTTCCAGATGCAGTCCGTCTCGCGGAAGGTACTTCGGATGTAGGCACATTCTGTGTTGACCACCGCCCGCTCCTCGGCCGCTGTTCGACAGGCACGGATCTGTCGAATCAGCTCTCGCAAGCGTGTAGGGGCGGGTTTGCGTACTGCAAGTCAATAAATATTATTTTGTATCGTTCCAGTCTAGTCAAACTGTTGCCGCATACTCACAGATGTTGGTTTCGATTGTTTCGTTGATCACCTGTTTGATATTGTTGATGGTCAGGCCAGGACTGTATCTGTAATTGAATGAATAATACAAACAATCAAGATTAATATATGTATTTGTTTCATAGCACCCAAAAGTAAAGCTTTTTTTCAGATTAATTTTTGATACTGATATTGTAGGAAGGAATTTCATCGAAAGTAACCTTTTTTTTTGCTACGCACCGATCGTAAAATGAATGAATTTAATCAACTTGTAGCGTGCGGCAAAAAAGGCCAAACTCATTATTGCTTAAATTATTCTTGCTCGGATCTCTCTTTACGAGCGTCAAAAGCCAGCAGCTTCGGGTTGGCTCGTCTACGGGCTATTTTTCATCATCATTAGTTTAGGAAGGTGTTGAGAATACGTCTTGCATGAGCGTCTAGCACCAACGTTGTGCCTTTAGGTGTCGTTTATCCTATTTAGCTTGCACCAACCCTAGGATCCTTTTATGTGGTTTGCCCTAGGAGATATTAATGAGTTTGGGGGTTTGAAAGAAGTTTTGTTCACAAATTGTAGAAACTATCGTTGAAAATTCGAGTAGGTTTGTTTTATCCAATTATTTTATTTTATTGTATCTAAAATGAACTATACCTGCTTGTCTTAAGCGGTGTTCATTGACTGTATGAAATAAAAAGCATTATTTATCTCATCATACAACGATCACAGTTTTATTAGAACAACCCAATCAAGCAAAGAAAGAAAATCCTCCGTCGAACCGAGGGTTGTAAATGGGCCCAAAGAACGGCCTCTAACTCTCATTTACAGCATGCTTCAATTTCGTAATCAGTTTACGTGTCAGAGGCAAACGCAACAGAGAGGTCATGAGCAGAAACATAGACCGTCAAAGGGACGCCCATACCACAGCAAATCCCACAAGCCGTTATTTTGTACAACCATTGGGTTTACTCGGCTTCCTTTATCCATGCCCTACGACTAATCTGGGTGCAGTAACTACATCAAAAAGTATGTTTAAATGGATACAGCAACAAACAACAAAGCGAGAAAGAAAGAGCAGTATATGAAATAAAGCGAACAGCAAAACCACATGCAAATACGCAACGATTTGTAGGTCAGTATTGACTGTGTGGCTGCCAGCATTCCTTGGATGATGTGGGTTTTATTTGATTAAAGCACAGCTGCCGTTTGGGAACAGCGCAGCCCGCACAAGAGTGTGAAACAAGCCGTGTCAGGGTCATAAACCACAAAATGATAGTCCATAAATTATTTGCTTAAGCATCCATCCCGTGAGGGGTTTGAATATTTGAGCAACACCACTTTGATAAATACATCAAAGATTCGCACTTGGGGTGAAACAGCAACGCTACCGAAAAAAAGGAGATCTCTTTCCTTTTTTCGCCATTATCATTACATTATCGTCAAGAAAACCAGATGGAAAGATGGTTTTAATCCTGCGTGGATGGGTAATAATGCCGGTACATTATCATCGAAATATTTCACTTCCATTGTGCCAAATACCCGAGGGGTGCGCATAAACGTGGTATTAGATGAAATTGTAATGCATTGACGTCAACCAGGCGTCTCCATTTGGAAGAAAAATGTAGTTTTGGGAAACAAAAATCCGCTCACGCGTAGTTAGCTAGTTGTTGAACCGTGTACAGTAGCCTATCTCACAAAATGCATGAACAAATTTAATAACTGTCAATAGTGACAAAGTATCATATTTCCTGGATCGCCTTTCGTCTAGCTTACTGTAAGGCAAAACTGCACAGTTCCATTTTTCCTTCGTCATCGTTGCAAAGCGGCACTGGGATGAAATTTGAAACACATTCAAGGGAAGTAGTGTTCATCTTTTGAGTAAAGAGATGAAAAAAAAAACACCTACAACCAGCTTGCGTACAACAGATGGTCGAAGAGGATTTCCATTCCAGTTGACCCCACCCGTCAGGTTGGAGGTCCTCTGACGACGATCCACACAGTTCGTTTGATTGATGGTTGGCGCTCAAACGTGACGCCCGCTTCCTTCGCGATAAGGCAGCAGGCGGAGAAAGAAAAGAAACCGACCGGAATACGTGCCAAGCATTCAATCTGCTGGCATACAGAAACATACACCAGGGTCCGATGAACTGTGGTTTTGGGACATTGTCACAGTTTTGACTTTATCTTCGTGCTGTGGCTGCATATCCTCTTCCACAAACAAGTAGTTGCGGTATCGTCCAGCATGAAGTGATGTTTGAAGTACAACAGTAGGAAAATAAGGAACTGTGTGTGGTGCAAACAAATACATGGCCGGTAGGCAATTCACCCAGGCACTGGTCCAATTGCGGAAGTCTTGTTTATGGTACTCGCTTGAATTTATCAGTCTGGACTGGATTGTAAGTACTGGAAAAATGGATCGCTTTCTTTTGAATTGTTGGAGGATTCCCTTCATTCTTGCTATGTACAATAATGAAGGACTCGGAATGAAGACTAGTATTTTCACACTTCAAGCAATGATATTTTTGAAAAGAAGTACTCTGGCCTTTGATGTAATGCTGGCTTTGATTATAGTGCATGCGTGTATGCAATAGTGTTGAAAATAAGTATAAGGTTCGAATTTTTCTTTGCACAATAAAATCATAACTATTAGCAATACGGCCTGGCCGTCCCTTATGAGTAAAAAAAAAAAAAAAATCATAACTATTACTGAGAACGATTTACGATCTGTGATCTACTTTACTCCCTGAACTCAAACCCTACTGTTTTCTGTCTTACACTTGTAAGATGCTTTTATACCTCGCTTGTATTACTGATCATGTATGCGTGGGTTAATGAAAGAAAGTATTAATGTCAAAAATAAGCTCCTAAAATATTGCAAATGTGAAGTTGAAATTTAGAAAGCAAAAACTATTGCATGTGTATTAGATATACTATTCTCCCCCCAAATCTCTTCTGGGTCGATCCCCCGTAGTAAGGACTGTTTATCCAACTGTCAGGGAGAATACGAAAAATACGGAAGGATAAGCTGTCGGACGAGGTTATGTTGGTGTTGAAGGGTTATTGACCGCAGCGTTAGCGGAAGGAACGGAAGGCGCGCGCGATAATTTAGCCCTTCTTCATCACGCAGCGGAAAACTACAGTAAAATTTGAATATAGGTTTTGAAAAGTTATCAACGTGTTACTTTCTGCATTGTCAAAAACTGTGTTATCCGAAACGCGAAACAGGAGAGGCTCTGTTGCTGGACGCAACAAGCGCCGTGACCTGGAAAATCGTTAAGCCAAGAAAAAGTAGAAGGAGAAGAAGAAAAATAAGAAGACTATTCTGCCATTACAAGTAATAACAAAACTAAAATTGTTAACGAGCATTCACGGGTTTTTAGGATTACGATAACTGTGCTCAAAATTATCCTTAAGCATTCCTGACTCTTGTAAAAGACTAAATTCAGATCACATTTTGCCATGTGCTCCACCAATTGGTGTACGAAAGCCTAATGTACACGTACCCGAAAATTGAACCTTGTCAAATGCGATTTTTCTCCTCCATCAGTTTATTGGAACGAAACGCAGAAACTGTCTGTCTGTGCTCCGAACTATTGCTCAACCACAGTTCGTCTACCCGGGTGTGTTCAGCTTGAACGAATCAAACAGCTGTTGCACGCAAAATTAGACCACGACAAGAAAAAGGAGATACCCAGAAAGCGTATCCGAGCTTCATTTGGCATCGGCTTCTACCGGGTACGCGCTGGCGTATCATCGTTGGAACCATTTACGTCGTCTCCGTGCTTCTCGAACGCTTTTCGGTGCGTCCAAATCGTCAAATATTCATACCCAGTGTTTGTGCGGGCCCCAGAATTGGACGCTTCGCCGTACGGTAGTGAAGCCATAAATTTGCAGCACCAGTTCGCCTTTCGAGGGTACCGAATGGAAGGCATGCATGGGTCTCCCACGGTTTCCTCGTGACCCGCTTTGAATGGCAGGCATACATTTCTTGTGCCGATTATCCTTCCCCAATTGGTCCCCTTTTCCCGCTGGCTTCATTTATCCTGACTTCGAGAGTGATCTTTTAGTCTGATAGTCTTGTGTCAGCCGTGTCTTTTGAGCTGAAGCTCTGTACGTTTCTACAAAGGGGAATATGCTCGGCGAAATGGGATTTGGCCTCGATGAATGCACTGTGGGAAGCTCCCACAGTGCTACGGTGAGCAAAACTAATCACTATCTGGGGGTAGCTTTTTGGCTCTTTTGCACAATCTTTTTCTACCGCCCTAATGGGGTTAAGAGGGAGAAGAAAAATATAATAATTACATATGATCACTTTTCACAGTCGTGCATAGGGATGAAGACATCTCGATAGATTGCGGGATTGATAGAAGATTGAGTTACCGGAGCAAATATTTATCGGCTTCGAAAGTGAACTCGACTGCACTTGAGTACCATATTTGCCTCTTATAAATCCTCTTGCCTGGACGGAATTGAAATCATATTTCTTCCGGAGGGTGCACAAATAGCTGTCGACGTATGATATGATGGTAGAAGGATGGTACCGGCAGCTGTGAATTTGCCCGTTTCTGGGAAGATTTATTTTCTCGAACAAAGTTGAAGAAAATACGAAAGAAGTGATCAAACGTATGAGCAGTTTGCTTGATAATGGACTTTGTGCTCATGTGGAGTATTCTCCGCATGCAGCGTACAGTTTCGTGTGGCTGATTTGCAGCAGCAAACCGCGAGTAACAGTTGAGAAAATAGTTTCATACCGTGCGAAGGAAAAGGTTTTTGAACAGAGACGTTTCAATGTGTGCGGGTGGAATATATTATCCATAGTTTCTTATGAAAGAGATGAAACCCTTTTTTGGAAGATTGCTATTTGAAGCGCATATCACCCCATTGTTTGAAAAACGCTTGCAAAACTCCAAAATGAAGGGTTTGTTTACTTGATCTTACTCTTATGGAGTTCCAAACTGCATCGTGAAATTAATCAAACTTTTACTGAGGAATGGAATTGAGGATGAATGTTTTGTGGATAGCATCATGAAAATATTTGGCTCTTGCATCAAAATGGAGGTAGGCTAGAGTTTTGATTGAAGAGTGGCTTGTTATTCTAATAAAAAGAAATAGTCGGAAATTAGCCATACAATGCAACATAATGAACCGCTTCGGATAGCAGGCCATGCTTCTCTTCCTATAAGGAGTCAGTCCACAAAATGAGAGGATAGACACCAGGAAATCGCAATGTCTCATTATGAAGCATCAGCATGCACACACGCCTAAATTGTGATCACAGCAATGGACTTCCGAGATCAGAACAAGACAAGTTAGTTAATTCCAATAGTTCCGACATGATTGAATTGTTGGGAGCTATTGGGAAAATAGTTCTGAAGAAAATAGTCTGAAGTTTGCATCTACAGATAAACAGGGTTTCTAGACTAGCTAGAACAGACACTATTCAAAATAAGACAATTTAAGTTTAAAAAAACGATTTCCATTAATCCGCTTGTTCCCAAATAAAGTCCACAGAAACAGAATTGATTGACTTTGTTGACAACGCTTCAACTCCGTACTGTTGATGATTGTTCACAGAATCCTTTTTATTTCGGCGTAGAAAACCCCGTTGTCAGGATCAATATTTCGAACCGTAAGTCAAACGGCAATTTACACCTGTACCATCGGTTTTCCACATATTCATTATTTTTTATCACCTCCCGAAGCACAATCACAACAAACTGCAACCGTACGCCCGTTGACATTCTGCTTCACAATTTCCACAAATCTAAACCATAACAGGGCACGAGCCATTTTGTGTCATCATCGTTTTTACCGTTTCGATGTGGTTTTTTGTTTTTTTTTTTATCTTATCCAACGTTGTAACGTTGTGGTACGGATAAACCATAGCAAAAAATGCACACATACACACAAGACGTGTAACATGTTCCACCGCTTATTAACTCGACATTGCTGACTCCGATTGAAACCTGGGGTGGGTTTTGTGTGGAATTGGAAAATATGGAACTGTAGGCAGTAGTAGCTGGTTGATTTTGGATCGCAGCTTTGGACTTGCTGTATCACCGAGCACGGCAAGGTAAGGGTCACGCTGACCAACAGACAACAACAGTGTGTATGATGACAATGTGAATCGATCGTTGGAAAAATCGTTATCGACTCATATCGCGCAAGGGGGGGAGAAAAATGGACAAGTATTGATCGGTAGGTCGACCAGTTTTTTTTATCTCTTCTTCGACAACTAGGCTTTTGTTTCTGCTTGTTGCTGTTTCCTAAATTTTTCCGCCCCCAAAAGAACGCATTTTCGTTCGTTTCATTTTATCGATTTACCAGACGCAATGACTACGTTCGACTGCTTGTTACTGTTCCATTGAACGTGTGCGCATCATTTTAACGATAGGTTGTTAACGGTAGCGGTTCCTTAATTTCCCAGGCATATATGTGTAAAGCTATGGTTAATGTAGTAGTGTAACGATTAGAGAACAAGGTTGAAGTCATGTTTGAGCAGAGAGAGAGAGAAAACAAAATATCCAATCAACTCTCATTACTAATCGGGCAAAGATAGCATAAGCGTAACTGGTTCAATTCAGTAAATGGCGTACGGTTGTCCTTATTTTTTCGATCTAATTTTGTTAGACCAGCATATCATCATTCCCATCGTAAGGAGGGTCGTGTCGGTCGTCTACCTGCTAACAAAGGGGCTTATTTGTTTAGTATCGACTGTAATAGGATATTTTGTTTGCCCGATGTTTGGTAAGTGACAGAGCTCAGTAGAAATTGTCCACAAATCCCACGTTCGTTAAAACAAAGCGAGCGTATGAGGCAGGACATTGGAAGAGTTAAAGGAAGAGGTTTTTCTTTTCGGGTTTATATTCTTCTCTTAAAGCTGCAAGCTTCAGAATTCTCTGTACTTACTGTCACTTGCTGCTCCAAAATGTCATGCCACCGCCCAATAAGCTTCCAGTCGGGTGAAAACAAACAAAATGTGGCTGGGGTTTGTGGTGCTTGTTGCACAGAATGATCATCGCCTCAAACCGAAACAAATATACACACAGAGCGACACGCAAATTCAAAGAGCTTAAAAAAGGTGGTGGTGCAGAAAAAGCGTTCCAAACGTTTCTGGTACGCCGTTCCAAGCACATAGGCAAAACCCCCGGCGGATATCATTTTATTCAACATTCAGGTTTGTTTTTGCATATTTGTATGTGTGTGTGTGTATGTAAAGTTGAAATAAAAATAAAACGAAATACTACCATGGTAGTGCGGCACAAGCAAGCTGCTCCAGAAAACGATCAAAAACAGTTCACAAGCCCGTTTTGGTGCCGGTCGGTACTCACCAGGGTCATTGCACAAACGACAGTGATGGGAAATGGAAAAAAGGTTTCCCAAGAACCGACGAGCCGAAGACTGTAGGGAAATAGGAGAATATTTTACCTTTGATGAGCCTATCCCATGTACCCAGGGAAACGTGCGGCAACCTAACATTTGTTCTGTGGGACACTTGGGACATTCTCGGGATATTTCGTCCCACTTTGGGAACGTTTCCGAATGGTGATAGAGTAGCATGAAAGGTAAATAAATTTTACCATGCGATAGGCTTTTTTTTAGTTTGGAAGAAACCGAGATTCTAGTTGATAGTTTTGAGGAGCAGCACGGGGTGCACGAATCACCACGTGCTGCATGGCGATGGCAGGTAATGAATAAGAAGCTAATTTGGTACGATGATATACGTCGAATCTTGTGTACAGTGGAAATGGTACCAAGAACGAACAGGAAAAAAATCGGGCTTGCGGCATGGTTGACATTGATGAAGGTAAAACATGCATAGTGTCGAGTTGTCTTTCCTACATCACCCAAACGGAAACTATAACTAACCGCAAGTCACCACTAAAGTTCATGTTTTTGTTATTTGAAGCAAGGCCGATCCATTAGACGTTGGATCCTTTCATTGTGAGCGACATTTTTGTTTGATTTAATACAGCTCGTGCTAACGAAGACGCTTTAATGTCCAATTTACATCCAACTTCACTTAAACGTTTTAACGCTCAGTCATGTTAAACCTGCTCCGGAGCAGATTATGCTAAAGACAACTTTTTCGTAACGCACGTATTTGCAGACGCTTCGCAATAAAATCCATTTCAGGAGATTAAACCCATAACAGCACACCATCGCTGTCGTCACGCGCATTCCGAACGAACAATTAAAAACGTTTCCGCCGAATCTTTCCCAGCAATTAATCTTCAAATTTCAGGATTTAAAATTTCAAACTCTCTTTCACTCTCTTCCCGAACCTACCGGGAGACCGATGGAAAAGCGTTGCGAAAAAGTGTAATTGTTTTGCTTTTGTTTCTTCGCTTGTCGAAGGAAATTGGTGGCAGGAAACATTCGTTTCAAGGATGTGAGATGAAATCGGAATGAACTAATGACAAGTGCTTTCAGCTTTTGCCAGCTGATGAAGCCAAGTACAAAAGGCGCCAAAATAGCACCGAACGATCGTATCGGCGTGCTTGCGCAGCGGAGCTCATGCTCTACAAAAATGGAGGAGAACTGTTAAGGCTATGTTTTTCCATCATGCTTTCCATTTCCGTTTTCAGGAGTCGTCCGGGTTGACACGGGGGACGACAGCACGTCCGGCCAATGCAGAACCAAATGGTTCGAGTCAAGTCAATAGGAAATTTAACACCGGTTGCTACGACGTTCGCCGAGCACACCAAAGCTAGTGCACTGGTGGCAATTATATGCTAGCAAAATAGGATCGGATTGTGAAGCTGGGCTTGAAACTGGTACTGATTTGAATGAAGGAATCTAATTTGCAACAGATTTTGCAAACGTTTTGGGAGGAAAGTTTTCGTGCTCACGGTGGAATTTACACACCGCTGACAGTTGTCCTACGAAAGCAGCGTGAAAGGAATGGGAGAAAGAAAACTTTTCATAAGAAAAAACTTTTCCTAAGGTTTGGGAGAAAATTTTGCACAACAATGGAAAACCGCTTAACAGCACACGGCCTGGTTATTGGATCTGGATGGGTAGCAAGTTAAACGATGTTAAGCATAACCTAACAATGCATTAATCAGGTAAAACCGATCGAAATATAGGGGAATACAGTTTGGAGGAAGGCAAAGGAAAGAAAAAGCTAACTTCGTTTAAAGTGTCCTGAAAGTTTTACCTTTAATTAAAATTCTCTCTCTGCTCTCTGCTTTGTTTAAACTTTCCAGCCAGGTTAGAGAAAAACTCTACCAGAAAAAATTAAAACAGATACTGCTGGGCGGTGTGTTTTTATTTTGTTATCAGTTTATAAAGTGATTATCGTGGATTCTAGTATCAATTCAGTTAACAGTACGTAGGTTGTAGGTTCAATCAAACAAGCAAATCCTTTTCCAAACCTTTCCGAATCAGCTCGCAACCAGAAGTGGGCGATTTTCGAAAGGAAAACGGTTTATCTAAGCAGCTGATAAACGATTTTCCGTGCAAACATTCCACCGTCAGCATACTGTGCGCCACGCCACCGGATGGGGCGGCTGCTTGAGCGTGGGGCGTGCTTCCATCGGAAAACTTTCGCTTGTTTACGGTCATTCGATAAGCATCTTAAGTGGTTTTCGTGAGATTTTCTCAAGCACACTCTCACCACCGATACGAACCACGGTTGCCGTTGAAACCACGGGTTTAAGCGATTGTGCTCCCCCAAAAGCCAATCGTTACAAAAAAAAAAGAAAGGAAAAGGAAAACCAAGTGATCCATCTCGTGGACACAGTGCAATAGGAAGTGTCGAAACGATTATGAGCAATAGAGGAGTACACCTTGGGAAAGGAATCACGAGGAAGCGTGCCTGGGTGCGATTGAGCTTCTGCGGATAGGCGATAAGCAAAACTTTGTAGTGTTTCGGTAGAAATTGTAAGAATCAATAAATAACGGTCCAATTAAGTGGGTCAATGGGGATTTTTTTTTTGTATATGTAGAGTGTTCAGCATTATCCCCGTCAGCCAGCGGTACTGAGCATTTTATCTCAATTTATGGAAGGATCGCTGAGAAGGTTTTTTCTTTATCGTAAGTGAATTTAACCTTTTACCACCTTGCGAACGTGAGGGTTTATATAAACCTATTAATTTTAATTATTTTCTTACTCAGCACCTTTTTAACTGCTGCCTCCGAAGGATATCGAGAGAAGGTTAGAATCGTTTCGCAAAAAAAAAACTTCTCACGTTGATTATAAATTAAAAGTTTCTTCAGTGGGTGGTTAAATATGTTTGAGCACTTTTTCTTGTTTTGTTTTGTCGTTGTTTTGTGCATTGAAACGTTGACCCACAAGGATAAAAAGAACAAGCATCAGCGTCAAACAACATGGGGGGTTTGTAGGGTCGTGGGGTTTTCAAGAGATGAAAAGTTTTGTGGAATAGATTGGAAATCGAAGCCAAAATCTGTCGACTCTTTCGCTAATCAGTATGGGAGAGCTCATTCATTACGGTAAAGCAGTACGGTAGACGGTCCTAAAAAAGCATCTGGACATCATCGTTGTGGGTTTGACATTATGTGAAAACTTTACTCGTTTCGAACCGCTGAGGAGTGCAGCAAAGGTTAAAGCTTTATTTGGTAAAACCTCCAGCTATATTTGTTGTGTGTTCGGCTGTATAAGCAACATCATAATTTATTATCTTATTGAAAATTTCATAAAAATTGGATCTTCTTATGATAAAGCTATTTTTAAGATTGTTATTGGGTCAGTCTTTACCTATTATTTTTCAGCAATTTTCACTTATCATATGTTGTTATGTTATGTTATGTTATATGTTGTTGTTTTTTTAAAACTTTTTTACAATTTTGGCTTCAAATATGTGATTTGAAGATGTTTGCAGTAATCTCTTCAAATAATATTACTAATCAACAAACAATTAAATAGATCAAAATAATTTTTTGACTTATCTTTTACTAGTTTTGTACTATAAATACTAATAGTAAGCCTATGACTGATCGCTTTTAGCACTGTAACGAAGGGAACTTATAATTTTTCTACGCGTTAAGCTACAAGATGTCTTTAAATCCCTTAAACAATGGTTGAACCATACGGGATATAAAGTAAATTAAATTAATTTTTTTATAAATATAAATTATTCGAAGGTTGTTCAAAGCTCTGGTTGAAGTTTGGTTTCAATCTCTCTACGTTTTAATGACAGTCTGTATTTCTTAAAACCTTTTTATCTGTATCAGCGCTAACATCAATACATGGTAAATATTTAACTGGAAAAGCCCAACGGCTGAGATGACTAATATCAAATATCGAATCCTGTTTGAACCGTCTTTACATGGGTAGGACTGAGTAAAATAGAAATAGCAAGAGCATCATCTCGAGGCTGCACTGTCAAAGAAAAACAAGAGTGTCGAGTAAGTAAATTTTTACTCTTTCTAGACAGTTCAAAGTCTAGAAATGGGTTTAAGGAATTTTTGATTTTTATTATATTTGAGTGTGATGAGTCTACACCGTATAGTTAAGGTTTAAGAAATTTTATCAACATAATTCATTCAACAGAAGTAGATTGAAGCCTAGTTTTAACAGAGCTACAATATTGTTTTATTAGGGTCTTCAAGAAATCTAGTTCTTACATTAAGCCTGAGTGAAAGAGTGCTTACTAATAATTCATATATAGTACTCAGATAAAAACAGTTCATGTAATTTTATCAATTAAAAAAAAATCATAAAATATTATAACAAACCTTCCACAAATGGGGCATGACAACCATATTGGTTAATTTAAAATAGATCGTTAGAATTGAATTGATTTAAAAATCGTAACATTCTCACCACCATTTTAGTAGATCGATAATTCAATCAATTCTACGAAATCTACGCCCAAACGATGTGTTCATGTGTTTACATAGACAAAATGTAACGCTGCCTGCTCGTGTTTTCCCTTTCGATTTCAATTTCCCCCGTGGGAGAAAACGGAACTTGCCGTAAAAATCGAAAGCATATTCCGCGAAATCATTTCCATCCGTGAGTTTTCACCCCCGTATGTATCAGGCTGCTAAGCGTTCTATGACGATTACGATGGTACGATTTTTCCCTTTTTCTCCCATCCACCTCACCTCAACGCTTAACGCAAACCCTGTTAAAAGTGTTTGTTAAACGTTTTGGAGCGTACACAAAATTGGTGGCCAAAATTTCCATTTCTTGAAAATGGAACTGAAGCGCGGGAAAAGCAAAATGATTATCTGTGGCGTTCAAATTCGTCAAGCTTACGTTTTGAATATTTTTCCACCCGGCACGAGATTTCACAGCGATTGTGGATACGTTGAAATGTGTCTTATCGGGCGGATGATTATCTTGCTTTCTGTTGATACCGGTGTTCTGTACTCCTGTATCTGGCGAAAGCGTGAAGCAGTGTTTCGAGTTGAAAACTTAAAGCATACTGAACGTGCTACAACAAAGTGTTAAATAGTACATTATTTCGAAGAACCAGTACTGACGCAGTAGATGAACAAGTGGGTTGGATCGATGATGCACACATTAACAAAGCTCAGAAGAGTGGAAAGTATTGCACGACAACACTCCAATGAGGTGGAAGCGATGTCGATAAAATCGATTCTGGTGAGGTTGTGCTAAGGTAGGCAAGGTATAGCATACTGGAGAAATTCAGAGCAGTTTAGTGTGGGACACATTAGTCGTATGCTTTGCCATCTTCAAAAACATACATTTGCGACTAAACCAATATTCCGAGGGCCAGAAACCGATGAGGACGTGGAACAAGATATGGCGAGTTTTATGCTTGCCTTGCAACACTCGGGACAATAACACACACACTGCGCTAGATTGAACGTTGAGTATTCTTATCTGTTGATAAGATACACAGTCTCTCCGTGTACCAAATATAGCGACTGTTGATGTGCAATAGTGCTGGTACTGCCCTGCTGTGTACGCTGTAGACCACCGTCAAACGAAAAACTTTCCCCGTTAAACAGTATCATGCTGGTGCTCTGGTAAGGGTTTCTGCCTGGCTGTGTGTTTTGCAACATAAAAGTCAACCCAATTGCACCAACCAGTTGCATCTTACCACAATGCTTACGTGGCGTTGAACGATCGTTAGTGTTTACCGCCTGTGGAGTAAGATGCAACTTGGAAAGTTCTGCACGCAAACAAGGCTCAAAATGGAAAAGAAAACCTCTAACCCAGAGGGATAAGTAATAATCTTCTACTGTCATCCCATCACAATGGCACAAGCACTGTGTGGGTAGTTTGCACCAAACATGGCGCTGAGGTTTTGGGTTACTGCAATGATAAGATGATAAGATACCACACCAAAAACATCCACCAAACATAGGTTATGATGGGTGTTGCCAGTGCAACAGTAAATGCCCGAGAAGGGGTAGGATTAGTACCACAAGTTGCGGGACATTTCGACACTTTTCAGCCCCCAGACAGAAAGGCCAGGATAAACATAATCACGAAATCTAGATTAAGCGCGAAACATCAACGGAAGTCAACGAACAGTTTTGTTTTGCTGGTGCACCTATTGAGAAGTTTGTGCAATGTGACTTGAATGCTTTTAAACTGTACAATACTGTACTGACTAATGGGCGTTTCCAGTCAAATATGTTCCAAAAAATAATTTATTGTTTAATTAAAGGAAAGCTTTAATTTACATTTCAAAATAAATCAAACATGATACAGCTCGGTGACATTGGAATTGTATCGCCGGAGCACGTTATCAGCATCTCATCTCACAGGCAGCAGGAAAAAAAAGTAATTAATTCTAAACGAGATTTCCCAAACCGGGCTGCGTAAATCCTTTCGGGTATTAAGAATCTCGTACCCTTTTCCCTTTCAAAATGAATGGTTTATGCGCTGTGTGGAATTAACTTTGGGAAGTTTTAAGGGTTAGAAACAAAAATAAACGAAGGGAGTTGTGTGTTTGTGTTTTCCCTCATTCTGCTTTGGGCGTATTCTTTTTGCCACCTTTTAGGCTGTGGTCAATCCTCAACCGCAAAGGTTTACGCATCGAACTCGCTGCTGCACGGACTGTTGGGTCGCGGACGTTGGTGTACTAATCCGCGATCACTGTTCGTCCGGGGACTCGTGTTGACAAATCGTTTACGAGCTGACCAAGCTGTCCATTCCCCTGATGCTACACATCCATCACCCAAAGGACGAACGGACCCACTTGCACCATAGTATTTGCCGTAAAGTGAAGTGTTAATGTGTTGGCATAAAAATAAAATATGCTACGTTTACCGGTACGCTACGGTCAGGAAATAACCAAATCTTCGTGTCCTATTTCTACTCTCCCAACGCGTAGGATAGTACAGGCTAGTTGTCATGATGAAGTGTGATACGGTTTAACGGACTAGAGGTCACCGTTAAAAAAGAGGATGAAAAAGCGCTCCAGCCCTTGAATGCATGCCGATAAAAGAGTCGACGCCTGGTATGGGTTCTTTCCGTCCGAAAGTAAGTAAGGAAGGTCATAGAAATTTATTACACCAAAAATTTGCCATCGTTCGCCGGGACCAGCGAGAGCACTTTTCCACGGGGCATTTCTCCATCCGGGCACAAATCGACCGTTCAAGGGCACGAGAATCAAGAGAACGAACGGTTCGGCCATTCAGTTAAAGCATTTCCCGGTTTTGCGCCATCCTGTTACAACGCAGAACATAAGAAATCGGAAGAAATTATGCATAAATCACAGGTTGATCAAAATGTTCACCATTCGGAACGGGGTTGGCCGCACCGGACGAATCACACTAGAACCTACGGTCCGCCGGATGACGCTGAACGGCAAAAATGGTAAACGACGCGTTGCATTCGGTGCCATTTGTGTGCCATTCGATAAATCGTTGTTTAACGTTGAAAATACATTTGCTGAAAACGAATACTAATGGCAAGAAATACATTAGGGAAAAGGGAAAACTCCAGTGCAAGTACGGGGCATCGTAAATAGCTCACTGGCAAGGGAGCTCTGGATAACCGGCAAACTGATGACGGTATTAGGATCTTTTTGTGGAAAAACACGTAACAAAACAAAAAGAAAAAGGAAAGCTCATTAACCATTCGTTCTATTTTTAAAACGAATCATCACCAATGGGAAAGCAAATTTGGCCCTTCCGAACTGGGCGTAAGGCTTAGTGCGTTCTGCTTTGCTTTTTTATGGCCAATTTCCCCAATCGAGCACCGCAAACATAAAATCAGTTCTGGGAATTGAGTTGCTTCTTAACCTCCATACGCTGTTACACTAACGTTGGTGAGTCGATGGAGGCGCCTGGTGGATGGAGAATTTTCCGTAGGATTAAACGCAAAACGCAATGCGATCTTTTCTTGGGCGATTTTCTTGGCGATTGTTCTTTTTTTTTCTGTGCTCTAGGTAGAGAATCGTAAAACTTTTCTAAGCTGAAAGAACCTTTAGCAGCGGTTCTGATAATGTAATTTAGTTACAATGAAGCTGTAATGCAGGAGCGGTGCAGATTCGAGCAATATTTGGACACGAAAAGTTTGCTTACACTATAGGACTAAAGGATAAAGGACTAAATGGAAGTGTGGTGTTTCATTATCTCACTATCGACAAGCACTGATATTGACATTTTGGATCGTAATCAACGCGAATTCCTAGACACTTAATTCAATGATGATGTAAATAAGAGCATCAAATAACCTTGCCCCCGTAAGAAAGACTCTGCAAACATTACACTAAATCACTGTAACCGCGTAACCGACAACTTTTCAAAGGAAACTTGGTAAGTTCGTGACACCTAATGGTGTCAACTGTACAGTTACGCATTGCTGGTACCAGGATACCTGCCAGGATATCATCCCCCTATCGATCTCTGGCTGTGCCGCGGTGTGTTTGTGTGTGCACTGTACATTTACAGCTAGTTCAATGAACCAAACATCACAGCCCTGCGCCGGGAGACGCTGTAACCACAAACGAACTTTCGCCACCCCAATGTTGACACTTTCCCGAAACGAACGGTCTCTACTATCACCGCAGTTGATGACACCTGATGGTATTCTAGCGACGGGTAGAGGTTGTTAGTTGTGGTTTCTTAGCATTACACTTTCAGACACCGGAGCTAATTAAGACGGTACGGGTAAACGGGTTTGGTGTGCACCAACGTTGGGGATGTGTGGCTTTTGAAAGTGAAAGAACACGTACGTGTTGAGTAAATATCAAACACGGTGACTGTGGTTCGTGCTTATTAGTTTTACTATTTCACAGGTTGTGTGCACAAGATGCTGAGAGGTTTTTAGTAACGTAACGCTGTAGCATTTGAATTAAAATATTTTTTTAATAATTTACATCCTCCAAGTTGAAGAATTCCCCAAGGATTGTTCGTACTTCCTACCTAAACACGAACGTTACCCTATTGACGTCAGTCTGTGCCCAACACAAACACTTTACTGAGCCTTTTCTCGCCTTGGTAATCTTTTTGGCACCGGAACCGACACACCGGTGTCTGTCGGTGATGGTATTTTCGCGTTCGATCATTAACCACGTTTACTTGTTGGCATTCTGATTCCGAAAAAGCTTCTCGTGTGCATCTTGTGTGGTATCTCCACCCAGCGCTAATGGTTCCTTCGTGACCTCCACCAACCGCGGGATGTATCCGATTCCTGCAAACAACACCATTTCGCGAACCCTCGTACCAGGACTTAACCTCAAACTTAGCCAACTCTAAAGCGGATCGAGAGCCCAAATCCTAATGGGCCAACCGAAGCAGAGCACCGGATGTGGAGTGTTTGGAGATGCTCTTTTTGGTTAATATTTCATGTGACCATTGAACCGTTTCTGTGTCACGCCTGTTTTACCCCTTGCCTCCATCTACGGGCGCACACTCTCAATGTGATCTTTAGCCGAGCCATCGCCGCTTTTAGAACGACAGACTTAAACCCCAATTGTTTTTATTGCAATTTCTGGACCAAGGTGCACGAAGCGGGGTGGAAATTATGTGGGGAATGTCCATTCACCCCACATCACATATGTTTGCGGTACTCGGTGTTTGTGTTTGTCAGAAAATGGGGAGTGGTATGGGTTAGGAGCTTCGGGCTAAAACAAACGATTAATTATGTTTCCGAGCACGGAATCTGGCAGACGCTGTCAAGGATTGTCATTCACCGTCTGGTATGTGCTGTCACCCATGGGTTGAGTTACGCAGCGTATGACGCATGTTTGTGTGTGTGTGTGTGTGTGTATCCGATCCGGTGAAGCGGTGTATACATGCGACGTAAAGCACACCCCGTCATACCAGAAAACCAAAGAGACAGCGCTTCGAATGGATTAAAACAATTGAATCGGAAAGGATTGGGTTATAAATTACGCTGGTCAGGGTTGGAAAATCTGAACGCTCGCTTCGTTGGATACTGTGGAAAGCAAGGTTGGAAAATCAACAATTCCAACAAACCGCCACCCGCCTGTCACGCTCGGAACGAACTTTCGAGCCCGAAGATAATCGGATGGAAAAATTGCACGTGCTCTAATTTCGAGGGTAAACAGCAAAAGTTCGTGAGGTTAGCAAAGCACCGGTCAGTGAGCCGGGGGTCGGGGGTCGGTATGAAGCTGCGGGTGTAGGAAATCGTGTCAATATTGGGGGACCACTTTTTCTATTTGTCCTGTTGAATTGCTCATCCCAATGATGAGGGTGTTTCGGGCAGTTTTTCTCAGTTTTTCCTACGACTATCTGTGCTTTTTCCGAACAGGTTTTACGCCTGTGGGCCAGGCGGTACCTCTCATCGTTCGAATCATATTCTAGCACGATCAGATGGTGTCGATGTTAATATTGTTTCGGTTCGTGGAAGATGTAGACTTTCGGACAAGCGGCCGGAACACGGTGGCCGTGCGTCTCCTTAATCCTTCTCATTGGAGCGCATCCACTTTGAGGGTTTCTTGTGCTCTTTCGCTTCCTCCGGAAAGCCCGAACCTCCGAAGTTCAATCACTATTGGCTATTAGAGCACGCAGATACGCGCACAGCAACGGACGAAAGTAAGAATGGCTCGTCCTACCATTAAATGTAACCTAATCAGCCGGAAAAGATTGGTCATGTATTGTTTCATGGCTGTTTGACCGTGAGAAGAGCCCACAGCTCTTTTTGGTGCAATTCATCGTTGTGAGTGATACTTTATTGTTCTCTATTTGACCAATAAATTGATGTGGGTGGCGTTATGCGTGAAAGTAGGCGAATTTATAGCCCAGAAAAAAAGAAAAAATACCGCTTTGCTGCTAAAAACTCGATAAGTAAAATATTATGATTTTCTTGAATCAATATTTCATTAAATCTAAACGAACTTAAACTAGTAATGTTCCAAGTCTTTCTGGATTCTGATCAGAACGAAATGGACAGTGCAGCGTTATATTTAAAAATACCCAGCAAAAACAGATCTTTGATTTTCTAATCAAGAATTTCATACCCCACAGGAATAAAAAAGTAAGTCGACCCCTGCTCTTCGTAACAGAGATTTTCAATAATCCAGTGTTGCGTACTGGTACGATCATATTTTCCCTCGGTGGATTGTTATCCTCATCGTTCAATTGACACGATTCCATCTCGGAGACAGCCGGTAAGTGCCTTTGCCTGTCGCAACGCAAACCGATGATACTGTGTAGCATTTACTAGTGCCGTGGACGATTTCGCATTAAATCTTCTCGAGTGCGGTGTACATTACACAAATCGTTCTGCCAACACTAGCTACCAGACCACACCGGGCCACCGGCAAAAGGTGGTAAAACGGAAGGAATTTTATTTAAAAAATTCATCTCGTTTACTGGCGTGATTGAATTTAGCATACGACGGCAGGGATCGATTCAGCAAACATTCTTTTCACCATCGGAAGCCATCCAAACGTGGGACTACAGTTTGACTTGCAAATAATGGAAACAGAGAAGTGAGGGGAGGGGGCACATTTCCATCATTGCTCTCCCGTGGCATGTCATTCGATCGGAATCGGAAATAGCAAGCGCAGTTGTAGTGGTAGGACCTTCGTGGGGCCCGTTCGTTGGTTCGCTGTTCCTATCGATCCTGAAAAGGTGCTTGAAGGTGTGTGTGGAACGGCAGCAGGGTGGCAAGGTGAAGATTGTTTTAAAAGGAAAACACGCGAAAAACGTGATCTACCGAGAGGCCTTTAAATGGTTTTTACAAGCCATCGTACGCTGTTTAGTTTAAATGATCATCGCGCGACAATGTGGCTCGGTAATTAGGCTGAACAAGAAAACAGAACATTTGAGCGTGAGCATAGCATTGAAAACAATGTTTTGCAGTTTTATTCTAGTCAGGTGACGATATGCCATTCGGCCGTTACTACAAAAAAATATAACGAGCTCGTCGTCACCGCAAACGAAAGGGTTACATTATATGGGCTGGCAAAGTAGTGCTGGCTTTCAGTAACGAGCTCTCCACACCTGGAGGCACTTTTAAAATAGTTGTTAAGTTTTACGAGCTCTCAGCAGCATGTGGCCATCATATTTTGGAAGATCAGTTTTTCAAGAGGGCGTGTGCGTTGTGCCGTAAGGGTAGTTGAAGTTGTAATGAAATTGATTCAAATTAGGCTATGAAAAGCATACAACGTTTCTGCATTTTGGAAACTGCAATGAGTTTTAAACCGTTTAACGTCTTAGATATTGAATCTTGCCGTATAACTGGGCTTATGAATTTTTAAATATTTTTTAAAATAAAGATTGTTGACCATTTTACAAGCGTGGAGGTTTATTTGTCAAATTATGTGATATTAAGTGTTTACTGTTAGCAGCATGTGATATTAGCGTTTACAGAATGAAGCAATTTTGGAGAAAGCAAAAGCAGTCCAACACATAACGCATGACGCATCATGTCAGCTCAGATAATGAAATGACTTTTATGCGCACTTCTATACTTCTAACCTTCTGTGATGCTGTGCATCTTTCCCTACCACCTTCCATCTTTTCCATTACTATCAACAACAAATAAATACACCCACCGTTACAACATATTTGTTTCCCAGGAAGAGTAGATTTCGTTCTTGCTGAGACCGGGAAAAGTTTATTCTTATGGCCTGTGGCAAACTTCCTTTGACCAGAACACCCAGAACAGCAGAAATCAATAAAATCGTAGAAGTATATTCGCATATTCCCTCCCTATCTAAGCGACTTATGTTGCTCCCTTTTGGCTGTGCGCTATTAATATTTTGCGTCAACGAAACGTACCGTAAGTGGCCCGTCAATATCCAACCACTCACAGCAGTGTGTCGCTGGTTTTCGTCATTTCGACCGAACGAATACATCAAGCAAATGGAATGGATACAGTCAACCAGGGAAAAACACACAGGTTTAGAGTTTTCTGCTGGTGGGAAAAGTTATCTGAGCGGGAGAAGGACACGAAACACGAAAAAATGCAAACATTCGTTCCCCGGGGCATATTTTCTTCGTTTCGTGTTTTCATTGCTTCGGAACTTTCATCTCAATATACAGTTAAAGACTTTAAAAGTAAACCACAAATCGTGGGAGCCCAAGCAATGTGAGATGGAGCTTGCCAAGCTCCAGGAAAAGGGCAACGAAAAACACATAATGCTTGAATGGTAGAAAAAGTTGTAAGTTGTTTTCCTCGACTGGTTTTTTCCCAAGCCGCCGATTGGCTGCTGAAAGTCGAACAAGTAAACACGTAAAGACCAACACACACACACACACACGCACCCACACCTGATGTCCGGGAACTGAATCGATCTGGTACGATTGATGAAGCCGGAACTGGCTGGCTGACTAAACATTCGAGCACTGCCATGCGGCGTCGTTCAATCAAATCAACTGGATTCAAAGTTACACTCATATTTTGCTGCTAGATTTTCTGTCCAAGCTCAGTAATGGTGGACAGGGAATGATGGGAAGGAAACAGGAAATTACCACAATAGAATAGAATTGGAGAAAGTGAAAGTGATACAAGACAGGGGAGACAGGCATGTAAAGAAATAGAAAGCGATCCTTCCCTTAATGCTTTCAGAACATCTGACTCGAGTTTGGGAATACTTTGGAGATTTGGAAAAAGTTTTCTTTTTTTCCTCCAGAAGTACTGACAATGTTATTGATTGCTCGATAAAACAATTTGTAAGGCTTTGTGAAGAAGGTGCTTGTTTAATTGTAATGTTGGTCGCTCGCGTTGTTCCGCAGCAGCGCGTAATCGATAGAAGACCATTACAGGGAAGTGGGAAATATAATGACATGGAGTTGAATAGATTCCAAAAATAAAGAGGCGCTTTTAATTACAAAGGGTTTACGAATAACAAGAAATGGGTGAAATTTGTGTGGAAATACAATTGTACTTTCATTGAAGTAATGTAAAATCATATACCAATTGTACTTGAAAATTATTTAATACATACTTCACGACAATATTGCTGTTCTTGTAACGTAATATGAATCAATTATTGATTCATTGAATAAAATAGTTAAAAAAAGGTAAAAAATATAACTGACAAACGGACAGAATGCATTAAAAACAATCGTATAAAAGAACGGTTTATATTATATTTGAAGGTTACAATAAATTAGGTGTATGATAGATAAATGAGAGAGTTGAAAGAACGATAGAAAAATTAGACAATCACATAGAAACAAATATAGAAATAAACAGTTCATCCTATTTTTCTATAGTTCTAAAACCTAGACAGATTTTTTTCATGCCTTCTAAAAAAATTAGAGAAAATTATATCTGACTTCCTTCACTTCATCACAGCCGGAAACTGGATTCGATATCAGCACCTGCCGTGAGAAGATAAGCGCTAATACTGTCTTGACCACCGGACGCTGGTCTCATAGTCCACACCTCAACGTCCATCATTTGTCTTATATTCTGAGATATTCTGTTTAGCCCTCTTTTCCTCTATTTCTTCTTCTTCTGGACTTAACGATCTACGAGGCCGACCATCGGCACACCGAAAACCGCTAGTCCAGGGAAGCGATCTTACGATGGTCAATCGATCGTATCGCGATCGCTTGCCGGTTAGTTGTCGGGAGAAAAAAAATGTTAGAAGTAAGCAAAAATGTGTGCCGGCTGGGTTCTGCCAGTCCTGCCTAAGACCGGTGCTGCTGTTTCTTCTACCAACGGACCGTATTCTATTTAGCAGTTGTCCTTTCATACGGTTCTTGCCCAGACGTTTGTCTGATTTATTATGCATCAAAATAAACTTAATAAACTTTCCAGCCTTTGGATGGACTGATCCTGTTATACCAATGGCCCTGAACTACCCAATCCGTACAGCATTTTTACGTTTAGTTTTAGGCCTTAAAGTTTCACAGAAGAGGCGTACTAGCTAAAATCGTGTGATGGTCTTTATTCATTTGTCGGAATGGTAGGGATATTGAAATTTCAGACGACGGCACTTGGTTGTGAGCAGTTCGAGTATTTTAGCAGCAGGCCAAGACCGCCAAGTGATTTTCCAATTATTATTGCGATACATGTGGATTTATATATACAAATATACGTCAAAAATAAAATCTGCTTTAAGGTCCTCTTCAATAGTTCACAGTCATCATATGTAAACCGTAAAGCTGTATTTTTATGATCGATTAGTAAAGAGAAGTTTTGGATTTTTTCAACCATAACAAAACTTCATAATGATTTAACGATGAAGGTTGTAATTAATGTTGCAAAACCAAAAACGAAGTTGTTATTGTAAAACGGCGAACAAACACTATCGTAAAAACTTCTTAAACTCGTCCCAGAACCTGGACGGCTTGACGACGTAACGACAAATCAGTTACTCGTTCATGGGAAAGTCGACCAGCCGTATGTGTGTGTGTGTGTGTGTGTGTGTGTGTGTGTGTGTGTGTGTGTGTGTGTGTGTGTGTGTGTGTCCATGTGCTGAAGTTGTAGGACAAAAAACAAGAGCACAAAATTGAATCGACTGTTGCATTTTTCAACAGCTTCACCAACACTACACACCGTGCAATCAGCTTTCGAGAGGTTCCCTCGCGTCGCGGCAACCGTGTGCGTTACTCTAAGTGTCTAATAAAATATGGAACCGCAACGTTGTGCAAATGCTACCAACCAATGCACCGTACGAGACATTCGATCGTATGTTGCACCGTCGCCGGTTAGATTTCGTCGAAAGAGAGAGAGAGCTCTTTTCATATTTAAACCCCATTTTCCAATCGTGAGAAATGGATCCGGCAGCGCATGTTTGTCGCATGCAAACGGTTCACACACGCAAACGGGATGCAAAAAAAAAACCGGCTAATACACTAACGCAGGAAGTCGAAAGGAAGCAAATGTGACGGATATTGGAAAAAGGAGGAAGTAAAGCTAGCCGGTGAGACAGCCGATGGAAGCGAAGAAGCGAGCGCCAGTCGTGTAGGTCAACAGGCAAAAAGGTCAACAAGGCCAGCTCGTCTTCTTTGCCATTCGTTCTCGGTGAGGAAAGTTCTCTTAAGGGAAGAAGGGATGTCATAAAAAGGAGTAGAAAAAGCGAAACACACACACACACACACACACACGTTCATACAGACGTGTGTAAAACAAACGGCTGTGGAAAACTTTTTCCACCAGTCAGGAAAGTTTTTCCTACCCGTGGCTATGGTCGTGTGGACAACAACATGAACGAGTTCACCCTCGCATGTCACTCTTAAAATTTTTTTTTTGCGCCATCATTAGGACCATACGTACCTTCGATTGTGCTCCGGCGGTAAAATGCTCCAGTCGGTCTCATAGTACGGGTACATGATGTTGATGACGTCTTGCGATGGCAACCGAGAATGATGGAAACGCGATCGAACAGCGTACAGAGAGAAGCACTGCGCTACACTCAGGTAATGTGTTTTGAAAAAAAAAAAAAACTGCCCTGTTGTGCTTAAGTTACAACAAATTTCACACACAAGAACCCTGCACACTGCACTCGTTGTTTGTTTTCTTTTCGCTTCTTTAAAAAAAAGCACTCACTTTGGCCGGATTCTGCCACGTTTGCCACTACTTGCCTGAGCGATCAATTCTGCTTTTGCTGATAAAGTGCTGCGTTGAAGTGCATACAAAAAACAATGCATGGTAAGAGTGAAACAGTGAAGTAAAACAGATCGGTAATATTAGAAACCAAGTGTGAGAGAGAGAGCGGAAAATGTAAATGGAAAATGGAAAAAAAGACCCTTTGGTTGGTTGAAGGTGGAGTTTGTTTGCAATTCTCATTTTTCCTTCATCACTTAGAAAATCTGCTGTTGCTGCTGCTGCTCGGTACTCCGCTTATAAGTGCCTTGGATTGTGGAGTTGCTGAGGATCTTTTTTTGTGCAAACACCGTCTTAATTAAATTTTAACCACTTTCGCCATCGTGCGCTCGGGTAAGACTCGGAACATCACATCACAGGAAACGCAAACTATGGTGGTGATTTTCTTTTGAGATTTTACTCCCTCCCTGGCAATGTTGGCGTATGTTGGCGTTACAGGTCGGGAAAAAGGTAACGTTTCAACAAGGCCCCGGCACCTGCAAAAGTACTCCGTGCACTGTGAGAACTGATGACCTCGCCACACCTTCTGCCAGGTGCACCGCTGAAGTGGCACAACGCTGCCAGTTACTTTTCCGCGTCAAAGCAAACGTAACGAAAAGTCACTCAAGCGCACCACGCTTCTCATACGGCAGGTTGTAGTGCCTTCGCTTTGAAATTCGTGTGTAGTTACGGGAGTTTACATTGGAGTCAGAGGGGACCTCTTTTGTCCTTTTTAGGGTTGGCTTACCACGCGCGAGAACGTAAGGTGCGAGAACAAGCTATACAAACCCGGTACGCCTCGGGTCAACTCTGCTTCCTAGCTAGTAGCATAGCGCGCGCCGTTCAATGAATTAACATCCCCCCTTCTTTTGTGGAAACGCCATCCCGTCAACCAGGTCCGACCTCTGACAATATACAACCGCCCTTCACTAGGTACAAAACTAGCTCACACACACACGCACACGCTATGCCACGTTGATGTTTCTCTGGCGTCAAAGAACACCCTCGCGCGTGTCGGTAATCGAATCCAACTATACACCGGCCACAACCTGCGGGTAAATTACTCTTTATGGCTTGACTGGGTGGGTTGTTGGTGGATAACCTACTCTTCTTCACCTACACACACAAGCACATGCACACACTTGAAAAGGGTCACCGCGACGGATAAAGGCTTGGAAGTTCTGTTTTCCACTGTAAAATCCTTACCGCGCGCGAACGTACCGACCGACTAAGAGGATCAGCGTGCCTGAGTTCTTGCCGGTATCGCGTTGTGGCGCGACCTTTCGGCGATTCGTTCTGTGAATAAAGGCACAAAGAGTACAATACTTGAATGCATAAATAAAATAAAACAAAATTAATTCTTCTTTCACTTTTGTACCATTGCTTCGGGCGCGTGGTTGTACCCTTCAGTATGCCGGTAATGTTGAGTTAAGCTAAAAATTATGTTCCACCAATAAACACTGATACAAAACCTAGCACAACAAAACACATTTTCACACACACACACACACACACACACACACACACACACACACACACACACACACACACACACACACACACACACACACAAAGCACTTTCCCTTGGAAGCGTGAAGCTTTCGAAGATGAAACGATTGTTTGGCAGGATTAATGTCCGGAAGAAAAAGCTATTCACCAGGTGTAAAAGCTATCTTGCCACTCTTGCTCTCTCTATCTCTGGAGGTTTCCCTCGCAAAAGAATTTGTAATCTTCCAACCGAGGAGATACGCAGCTAGTTGGGAATTCCTTTTTGCGCAAGGAATTTCTAACACACGACTACGATATTTTTCTTGCTTGAACACTTCCTTCTTGTTTTCTGCACCTTTTTGCAAATAATGCAACCACTGTGAAAGCAACGACAAGGAATCTGGTGAGTACAAATGGACAGAAATTCCTTCATATCCTTTCCCACCTCTTCTGTCGTCTACCGGTCCAAAACTCCGAGCTGTAATTATTCCACTTGAAATTGGTTTTTGGTAGCTAATTTCCATGCGTCTTACACAAACGGCGAATGGCAGCACTGTTTGTCTGGATACATGCAGATTTTCGCGCGCGATTTACATAAAATTGCACTTGCCGTCCTGGAACATTCTTGACTACTGTTGTATGGATCACTGCTTCCCGTGTCGACCGTGCTGATTCACAATTGGGTGTGTGGATAACATGCTTATGAAATTCATTTCACACCACAGGGAATGAAGTATAATGAAGAAATAGATAAATAAAACACTCCACTACGATATGAACAAATAAGCAGCAAAAGCAGCAGCTCCCAACACCACCTTGAGAACTGATAACGAACCCCCTTCTTTTTGGCTTGGAACTGAATCGAGATAGGTAGCACTTGCACACTGCTAGAAAACGCACACACACGCAAACCGTACCGGAAGAAGGATTTAGTTTGGCGCACACCGGCGAATGGCGAAAATTCCGTCTTGTCGGTAGCACGTTTTTCGCTAGACTGACTTCAAACCTGCTGCGTACGCGGTGAACGTGTGCTCGAAATGAGCAGCTGTTCCGGCCGGGCGGTTCATCGGAAAAGCCCCAAACAAACCGAAGCCATGGTGATAAGGGTGGATGAACCGGATGAACACAATCGATTCACTAAAGGACATTTCTGCTGCTTAAAAAGGACACAATTCTTGTGTAGCGTGTATTTTTTATTCTTTCATTCGTTATAATCAACAATACATTCTAGTTTTGTTGATTAACGACGAGAAACAATAAAAAAAATCCCTCACAGAATAAATTAGCATATGCGAAGCAAATAGAATTTTTTTATTAGTTAAGGACGCCCTGGCTATTTTATAAAAAAAAAACCAACTATCTATGAAAGGTGGTGAAGGTCATACAACCAGAGATGACTTTCTTTTTCTTGACTTAACGACTTTCTAAGATCACGCCGGCCATCGAACGGATTACCAGACTTGCCCTTACCACGTAGTTGGATAGTCAGTCCTCACTGCGGGGGGACGGTCCGGATGAGACTTGAAACCCGGTCCTGCCGTATTAAGACTCGCTTTCACCTATACCACCGTGCCGCCCCCATTAGAGATAACCAAAAACGCAAATTTTTGTTCAAATGCGTAGTGCAAAAATTATTTAAATTTTTTAAAGTCCAGTAGAAAAATTACCTCCGGTACCATCGCTGTTTTAAAAATACTTTATCGCATCTTCGAAGTTCTTGCTGATCTCAGATACAGGATGAATGGATTAAGTTTTCAAATAGAGATTTCTCTATAATTTTATTGGTCGCTGCTGCGATTAGTTTGGAGTCGATAGACGACGTACCTCCCGATACAACGATACTCATCTACTGCTGATTTTGAGAGATTGTCACATGTCCGGCATTGTCTCGGCATGTGCAGCCAGTGTTATATGTCCGTATCCATGTTGTCGAGATTGTTTTTTCCTGGGAACCTGAGATGCATTGACAATACGGCATTGGACCGTCATAATCAATTGTAAATAACCTGAGATGCAAGTTCTACAATAATAAAGCCTCTAAATTTTTGTAACAATCTGTCCCCTGTCAGATTTTTTTTCATCTTTCTGTCTCTCTTGAAGTGAGAATATGGCCAAGAGAATATGTTTTGCTTTTCCAACTTTCTTCGTTCTTCGTCATAATACATACGTAATTAAGAAAAGATTTTATAAATCGATCAATTAAAAAAAAAAGTTTAAGTATTACGGCTCGATTTCGTATTCTCAGCTCTTCTAGAGCTGATTTTGTACATATTTCTCGAGGCATTTCCTCCTTGTTTTTTGCCTCATCCCGAGCATACTCGGCTAATCCCATCAATGAAATTAAATAAAGTATTAAAATTCTTTTTCGCTACACAAAAACTTCCAAATGAATTTCTATCACTGTGCCCGTTTCTACGAACGTTGTGATGAACTCACAATAGCTGGCAGCACGTCCCTCCGCGTGTACTTATCTGTTGCGTTGCCATTCGGCCAGACGGCACATGAACACGAACGTAACAAACGTGGCCAAACGGTTCAGGTTGTGTTTACCACGCAAGGCATCCGAAAAAAAAAAATGATAACACGAAATGAACAAGGGAAATTTTGAACCACCTTCGTCTTTGCATTCGTTATCAGCTGAGCAAACAGGTTTTATCACTGTACTGGAAACGGGGGGGTAGTTGAATCATTTTCGCTTAGCAAAGTGTAGAAAGGGTGGTGGATTTTTTTGTTGTTCTTTTTTTTTTTTTGAGCTATCGTTGTGGGTGGGAGGCAAGTTTACACCCGTATGTGTTCTACAATTAAAGGTGAAATAATTGAAATGCAATTTCATAGCTGGCGATTGGTGCTGTACATTGCGCTAGACGAATATCGAATAATTATGCAAAGCAAATACGTGTAAATTATTGTGTGACGATATTACGGTTAGATAGTTTTCAACGAGTATATCGGACGACCAAGCTCATGCGTTTATGGGCCTTTCAAAAAAAGGGTTATTCAATTAAAACCCCTTTTTGTATTTTAAGGTGTTTCACAAAAACAAATAATGATATTTGATTCGTATTATTGTAACCATAATATATCGTTGAATACTAAATACGACAAAAATCGATTTAAATTATGCTCATCACAAGAAATCATCGTATCTATCGTCATCAAGTGTCGGGAACGTACAATCTCGTTTACTCTAGAACCTGGGTGAGTTGTGAGTAAAGAAGATTAACCTATCCATTGCCAAACCAGCACGTTGTACCGGTCTTCATACTGTGCCTGGGCTTTGATTCATTCGCTGCACAAGATATTCCATTTCGAATTCCATCCGCTTTCACAGAATCAAAACCGGGAATGAAAAGCATTGCAGCGGAAGGATCAAGAGCTAAACACTTTCGTTGGAACGGGAAAATGGGAAAATCCCCATCCGTGCTGTTGCGAAACACGACAGTAGTTTTGCAGCTCGCATAACTGCAACAATTTGTCAGCAGCTTTACCTGGAAAAGGTTGAGTTGTTGAATTGTGAAATAGAGGTAAAGTAGCTACATTTCATGGTTGATTAATTTTGTATTTTTCGTACACATCTGAGGCACACAGTGCTGTAGAAACTTGCTCGAATGAGTTGATTTGTTGCCTGCGTTAAACTTATCCTTTTATCAAAGCGGGTTTAAACGGTTGAACGATTGAATAAATGTTTACAAAACCACTAAATCTGTACACAATTCGCATCCTTAATGGAAATCAAATAATCGCTAATGAATCGCTAATGACAAACAACGCAAACGAACGAAAAATACAACAAAAACGCTAGAACATACTTTAAAGCTGCACCGATACAACCTCAGCGTGAAAGTTTTCGGGCCTATTTGTGGGGGACCATTTAATTTTAATCATTACTCTCGCTACCCTAACAGAGAAGGGTGGCATAATGATCAGTATCGACCCGTCATCAGATTCGCGGGGTTGTGCTATTGTCGATGGTGGCAATTAATGGGATGTCACTCAAATTTGCATATTAATTTATGGGCTTTGGTAGCGTGAATGGAACGGGAGGGAGTTTGTTCCTTCCACCGGAATGGGTCAATCGGTCAGGTCAATTGTATAGCTCGCCTCGGAAGCATGCTGTCCATTTTCTGCTTCGGCACAATGCAATGTGGTTCCATTTTCCAATGATGGTGGTGAATTGACTATTGAGTAGACTGTGTCATACAGAGATGAGGGCACAGAGAAACATGGGGTAGAACAGACACAGTAATATTACTCGCCTGTCAATAACGCATAGCACTTTGTTAGACGTACATTTCAACCTGTACATTATGTGTGAAGAGTTATTGAGCAGCGTACACGAATGCTATATCCAAGGAAATATGATCTTCGTTAGACGAAATCTCCATTTTGTCAAAAGCAATTTTGTCCTTCAACGTATACGCAAAGTTTAGCCGTTTGAATCCGATTGGTTCCTGGAGGTTAAAGTAGCACGATGTGCTGCGTATTTTTTCACAATATATTTCATTTTAATCCGTTGTCAAATTGCACTGAGTGGAATTGCGTTGCAAATTAAGCATAAAGTACTGTCGCAAGGTTTCCAAAAAGCAGGATTAAAGCAACACCATACAATCGATTGTAGCTTACAACAATCCATCAAAATGGTTTCCTCATTTTCAGCCTGAAACATGAACCTTTTAACGAACTTTCGAAAACGCATCCATTTTCAACGCCAATCCAAGATCAGCCTTCAAACCCGACAAAGTTGATGAATCAAACAGCAGTAATTGGAAACTGTCATTCCATTGCCAGGTTCTGTACGTCTGTATAATTTGCATTGTGAATCCGGTTCAGCGAAACAACAACAGTGGGCTAATAAAATTACACCACCGATGCTTCATCTCACTATCACGTTCATGTTCGTTCAACGAAAAGCAAAATAACCATACGAACTGACACACTAGAATCAATCAAACAGACACAATACTGCTCTTTTTTTGGCATTACTTCCCTCCAGCAGGCTGAACTACCACCAGAACAACTCTCCAGGTGCGAAAAACCTATGAAAGCATAGTCTTCTGTTCGTTGCACTGTCTGCATCACTGTATCAGCAAAAACAAAAATAAACAACGATACAGTAATAGTACAGATGAGCGAGATATTGTTTGGATTTTATTTTTCAATTGTGTATTTTGATTTACGATATCCTTTGCTAAATGGAAAAAATGACAATATCAAATAAAAGCAACGGCTAATTGTGCTGATGCACAGAAAAAAGGTCAGTTGAATCACGAAAGTTAACTTCTGCTGGATGGGTATGTTTACGAAGATGGTACCTTAATGGATAATGAAGCCAGGAACATTTCGCTATCAGGGTAAATTTATCATTGGATAAGGATAACGTTTTCTTATTCTTTTCCTTCATTAATTACGCACTCCTCCATCATGAATGGTCGATCCTTTCCGTCAAACTCTTCGCGACGGATGATGGAGCAGTGATATGATAAATTAATAGATGGTATAACAGAGTAAGCCAAACATCAACGTGTATTCATCCATTTGGCTGCTCTAGTTAATGATAAATAAGAAACGGCTTGAAACAGAAGCAAACCACCAACGCGCTACGCCTATAAAGGTATGGCTTTATTTGTTACTTGGTCCCGTACGATGGTGGTAACACCTTTCATCAGCTTCAGAGCGTGGTTTGGCGTTTGCGACCCTTATCAAATGTATTTAACCCACTATGGTCGGGGACTGATGATAAGCAGAAAACGCCCGATAACGGTGTCTGGTAGTTTGTGTATGAGAAACAGGTGAAACGAAGGCTGTTGCGTTATGTCGCAATAGCGAAAACAACTTACTTTTCGATATTCGCCATTGCGCAAACAATTTTGGAGGAATTTTACAAATGGAAATGGGACGAAGCTAAATGGAATAAAGTACCATAAAGTTATATATTTATACTTCATAGTATTTGTTTAAAACGATTTTCAAAACCATCTTCCAAGCATCTTCGATTTTTTTTTCTCAATTCCAAACTCAAAGCCACGTCTATCCAACAGTACCGTAAACTACACTCTCATTCTGGTTTTCTTATAAACGTGAATTTTTCATAATCTGCACAGCACAACTTGCTCCCCTTAAATGTCATTCTTCAGCGAAGATTACAACCATTTTGCCCAGCTGGTATCCATCAAGCAGAATAGCACGCAATATCATATGCACATCGGGCACAGCAATTGCAGGGAGTACATTTTCACGATCTTGCCTTGTTTGCCATTATCTCGATGTTTTCTTTCGCTCCATGTTTGCATCATCATCACCACCAGCTTCATAATATGATGATGGATATGTGGTAAACTTAGAAGGAGCAAGTTGGATGCACTCTCATGTAATTTGTTTTGCAGAACACAATACATCGCGCTGGTTACTTTCTTCAGTGACATTTTAAGCAGGAACTAGGATTCAAATGTGTTAAATAATTAGAAACACTTTTTTTATTACAAAAAATATTTCAAATTAAATATGATCGCAAAGACGAGCCCTAAGACTTCTAGGAAGGCTTCTATCCTAAGTGAGCCGTTTTACACAACATCAACTCGCAATGTCATTGGTGCTAGTGTTCCAGTCAGCTTGAACGGAAATATCACTTTAAGATGCAAACAAAACAACCAGAATTTCTGGTTGCATTACCTGTTGCTGGGCCAAGCTGAATGTTTTGTAGTAAAAGCTAAGTCTTACCTTTGTCTCCATCAAACACTATCATGCATAGTAGAACATTGGGATTGTTTACAAAGGGACATTCCTTTTCAGCTGTTCAATGCATCAACGAAAGTAACTAAAGCGATAGAGTTCTCCATTTAAGCATCCGCTGCATTGTTTTGTACTCTAAATCTCAAAATGGCAAATGCTAATGGGGTAACGCTTCTTCTTTACTCGAAGACAATAGATTGCAGGATGCATCTCCATATGCAAGAACCACATTCTACTTACAGTTACCATTGTGTTACGATATTGGTGTTGAACGATTGCGAAATTTCCTTCCTCAAATCTATCCCTAACCATCCACTTCTCTGTTATCTACAATGCATAATCATATAACCAACGGACCCGAAAACTCTCCCCTCGGGACGGTAGTTGAAGACAAAAGCTACGAAAATGGAAGGAAAATAACACTTTTCCGTTTGCGAAGTAGCATGCTTTATTCTTACAGCAAACGTCGAAGCGTGCCACATCCAACGCAGGAAGATATCTAACATCTGAAGTCAAAGAAATGTTTCATTCACGCAGTGGGGGCTGCATACAGCCAACGAGAAAGTTTTCGATTTACTTATGGTTGGATGTCGAGGATGTCACCAAATGAGGCGATAAATAGAGCGGATGCAATGATGGTGCGAAAATGGTCCTCAGAAAATGTCGGCCTAAATGAACCGAAAAAGGAAGAAGAAATAGGAATTTAGAGGGACCGTAACAGGGAGCGACTGTCATCCGAATTGAATTTGAAATGAAGTAAAACAATACAATTTAAAATCTTATCAGAGAACAAATTTTTGAAGAAATGAGGTGTCATATGGATGATGAAAAGAGTTTATAAAATTGGAAAATTGAAAAAGAAAGCCTCAAGAGAAGATTGTTAACGTTACACAATAAATCTACCCAAATAAAACAACCATAAGCAATCAATGCTTGCTGTTAGCATGGAAGAGACCAAGCACACACTCCATCGTGCTGATTACAAAACAAACATTCTCGGGAGATGTTTCCCATTTTACAGATAAGTGTTAGCATGGTGCCTAAGCCTCTGGGATTTATAAGAGAGATTAGCATCGGCGCTCACTCACCGTAAGACGCGATTTTCTGAGACTGAGTACATTAACTAAACAGCCCCACTAGGTCATCATCATCTGCTCTCACAGTACAGCAGCCGGTGTCTGGGTTGTTGGATGAGATCTGTTGAGAGTTCCCCGAATCGACATCAGCCGGTGCAACCTGCTGCTCTGTTCTTCAGTTTGCCTAGTCGTTAGGTGAAGCATGTTTAGCACGACACTATTAGCCGGTCTCGAACCGCACCGGGAGCGTATCGGACAGGCAGCCGGCTTGCTCACGGTGGCTCAGTACGTAGCAGGATGGTTCATTTGTAATGACATTCGGCAACGTGGAACAACTGTTGGTGTTTCACCGGTTCGTTTCATTGGTGGATGCGGACTGTAAGTACGATGATCTAAGGTATCATCTTACGCCTTCTAATGTCTAAGCTCTATAATCTGTTTTTTTTTTTGTCTTCCCAGCTCCATTCTTCAACTGCAGTATTCTCAGAAGCTTCAAGCTCCGGCACTAATCTGGACGAGTATTATTACATTAACTTTTTCAATACTTTACTCCCTTTGGTACTGTTGGTACACTCCGCGCAATTTGAGAGGCTCGTTTTATAGACTAACGGCTGGTACAGCCACACTTACCGCAGGTCTGTACGCATACGGTGCCCAGGGAGACAGTCCCGAAGTTATGTACCGGCTAGGGATGGTTCTGACAATACTGGCACTCGCTTTCATTGCGCTACCGCTGGCTCAGTTGGTAAGGGCTTCAAAAAATTGGCCTAAAGTTTGCTGCTGCAGTGTACGATTTTGATATATCATTCTTCATTCACCGTAGCGTTCAATTATTCGCGCCAAAAGTAGTGCAGGTTTGCCACTGCCCGCAATTCTCGCCTCCACCGGCGCTACTATCCTGTGGCTTCTTTATGGACTGCTCATCAACAACACGTTCATTGTGGTAAGTGAATAACGGGATGGATGAAAGTTTGGAACTTCACGTTCTGCAAGCGATTTTACTGTACCAACCGTTCCATTCACAGGTCCAGAAAATCATAGCCATGGGCTTGTGTATGGTCCAGCTATCGTTGTTTATCATTTATCCCGCTACCAAAGCTGATGAGAAAAAAAAGCAGCGTTAATCCGCTGCGAAGGACCAATGCTCCGTCGTATCTTCAATTTTGCAGTTTTTGTTTGGTACGAAGGCTTAGTCGGCCTGTCGGACATTTGATAAGGAAGCATTCCGGACACTGCGCTGTGAAGTCAATGAAAGTCATGTCAAGTTGCTTTTTGTTAGAGTGCAATCAACGTTTAGTTTCATCGTTACTTCACTGCATGTCGCAGATATAAAACTTTACAAAATCAAAGAAACCCAACAGTTGCTTTTTAGAAGTCGCAAGTATTTAAGAAATATCAAAGTTATTATTGAAATGATAAAATATCATTTTTATTACAATCAAATTGCATCAGGATCATTTGTTCCACATCTGTTGTACTGCGAACGGAGTCATTAAATATCAAAGCAGATTCTTACACGAGCAAGATAAGATAAGATAAATCGCGACGTGCAGTTCCGAAACTGGTTGTCATGTTTGTCATAGTGAAACACTCAACCAACCCAGATGCAAGAGCGAATCAGCGATGATGCTTGGAGCTGTTTCACGCCACAACCCCTTCTCACTTTTATTTTCCAATCGTCATCTTCAACCACGTGGTAGTAAGCGTGCAATTGTCGCGATTCTACACACCGCTGCTACCAACATTGGTGAGTGTCATCTATCGCGAAACCGAGCACCGAAACACCAAACTTCTCAGCGCATCTGATAGCGAACATGCTAAGTCACGTTTTTCGTACCTACTGTTGAAACGATCTCTACCGAGCCTCTCTACCGTCGAAAGGGATGAAACAACGAGTGGAACACAGCCGACTGACCTCGACATTCACTGTCTGCGGCGCGTGAAGAGCATGGCTGCGTGTACACTACTACATTCGCAGAATAAACTCATTGAGCGGTGATTCTCATCAGCTGGACCAGAGTGGTTGATCGTCGTCTAATTCGTTGGGTCAGAGTGTCGCTTAGTATCTGTGCTGTACCAAACGGAGAAGCATCGCGCAACATAACGCGCACCGCCCTTGGGAGAGTGGGATATTATAGGTGGGCGAGAACAATTCGGTTGAGCGTGTTTAATTTGGCGTGAGTGAGCAAGTGAATGAAAATGGAAGCAATATCGGAAGCTCTACAACCGTACAAGGAACAAGTCGGAATGGCGGCCGGCATCCTAACGGTGGGACAGATGTTTAGCGGTTGCTTCGTGTGCAACGACATCCGGAAGAAAGGCACGACCGACGGTTTCTCGGCAATGCCATTCGTCGGTGGCTGTGGACTGTAAGCTGCTCCCATCCAATGTTCCAAAACATTACAATCCCAGACACTCATACCTATTCTGGCGTTCCTCTTCCGCTTTAGTACCGTTCTTTTCCTGCAACACGGGATGCTGATGAACGATTCCGCAATGACCAATGCTAATTTGGTCGGTCTCACGATCAGCTTGGCCTATGCTTTATTCTTCCTGCTCTATACGCCACCAACTGAACGCTCAAGCTTCTGGCGCCAGGTCGCTGGAACGGCACTGTTTACGATCAGTTTGCTCGGATACGTTAAGATAGAGAATCCGGCAGTGGTAGAGGATCGCTTCGGTATGATCATCACTGTACTGATGCTTTGCCTTATTGGACAACCCTTGCTTGGTTTACCCGAAATCATTAGAAAGAAAAGTACCGAAGGTCTACCGTTTGCCATGATCTTGTCTGGTACGATCGTTGGGTGTAGCTGGCTGCTGTACGGCGTGATCTTAAACAACATTTTTGTAGTGGTAAGTATTTTAATTTGATGTACTATGGGAATGTACTTCCATAATAGGATAACAATATTTGCATTTTTCCCCCAATAAGCTGCAAAATTTAGCTGCGGTTACACTCAGCGGCATTCAACTGGCACTGTTTGCAATTTATCCTTCAAAGGCGACTCCACCCAGCAAAAAACGGGAATGAAGAAAGGATTCTTAAACCACGTGCTTTTAGGATATTATAACAGAACCAGGGTGTTGATGAAGATTTACATAGACAAGTGTCATAGTGCCTAATAAAATTAGCGACAAATGCGTGATTAATATTAGCACCATTACTGATTTCTGATGCACCGTAGACATCTAACTTCAAAACAGACAGGGACAATGTGATAGGTAAGAATGTTATAATACACGAACAATAAAGTATTAAACGGAAATAAATTTTCTCAATCATTCTGTGCATATTCCAAAATATGTTCAATAAAATCATAAAATTATTATAAATAGCGTTTCTATGATGCGATTATTTTGCTAAGTCGAAGATAAAAATAAAAACTTCCAAACATGATGCACTGTTTGCCGCAATATAGCTGATAGTGATATCGATAGTGGAAGATGACGTCCCCGAGTGAACAATCGATCACCATTGTTTTGCGATTATAATGGTGAACGGGTCCCATATCGCGTTGCCAACGAAATGGTGAGTTATACACTCAAATTGAATCAAAATGTGCGAATATGACTACCGGGTATTGTAAAATGCATCAATGCAATTCAACTTACATCGTACATTTGTGATTTTATTTGTTTTATTTCATTATTTTATTTTGTTTACATGTTTCATGTTTTTATTGTTTAGGTATTAAAATTGTTTGATAGTTTATGGGTTTTTACCATTACTTTTGCTTACAATATCGTCGTTCTCAAATATAAATTAATATTTCTCACGATATTACATCAAATTTAGTCTTCTTTTTCTTGAACTTTTTGTTTGTATTTATATTTAGTCTTGAAAAGACACTTTGCGCCACATGCTGAATTAATTTTATTTATTTTTCATATTTTAGGTATGGTGTATGTTTGCTGCTCTGTATTTTTAGCCGTTACGAATGAACTATTATATGTTTAATTGTGGCATATTATGAATATCAAAGACAATTCAGTTAATTCATTATAGAAATTGTTCAAAATATACGCAAAACATCAGCAAGCCACAAACGACAGATTTCAGTGAATTATTCAGTAAAATATTATTCTCCTTGGTTCAGTTAAAATAACATTAACCACATTTTTGAATCAATGAATCAATAATCCATTCTCTTATTTGGCTTCACAAACCCTAAGGAAAATTAGGTAGAATTACTTGGTATTGTTCGAATATTTATACCTTTTTAAATTTACTTAAGGCCGGTTGCTTCACACCAGCATAGTCGATACCAAAATCAAATTTATTTTAAATGAAACCGAGCAAAACTTGAGCTTTATGAGACTTTTTAATTTTCATTAAATTGAATTTTTGTGTGTTTGCTTTCATTTGCCATTTTCTTTGCAACATCACAAACGCAAAAGAGATTAAAACGCAAATTTAATGTGCTCGGCAGCAGCTATGATTATTTTTCAAAAAATTAACAAAATGTTCTATTTTGACTGTCGCCCGTATGGTGCATGACGATACGAGTGGAGATCCCGTGTAGCATGATGTTTCAGATCGATTTGCTCTCGTGTTGAACTTCCACTATACGTAGACGGTTTCCACGATCGACCGCCCATCGATGTGGCGCTCGGTTTCGACGGTGGAACTGACAATGATTCTGAATGAGAGTTTTGGATATGCTTTTAGCGCCACATTCGTATTTTAATGGTGTTAAAGTTTATCGGGGTTTAGGGTTTTATAGTGGTTTACGTTTAGATGTATTTAGGGCAACTTTCACACAGCAACAATGACACATTTTGATTGCTAAAATAATTCGCTTAAGAATGTACTTACCAGAGTAAGAACTGGAATCGCGGTAGTAATCTCTTCGATAATCATCACTATAATTATTGCTTTCATATTTTGATCGAGGTGGTGCTGGTGGTTGCGGGTGGTAGTGGTACGATGATTCAAAATGCTCACGCTCATATCGTGGAGGTTCTTCGTATCTAAACGTTGAGGAGTTGAAACGAAATCATACTCTATAAAGTCAGATCCTCGATCCTATTGTAACCTCTTAGACGACTTACCGGGGGAAATGAGTGTCCTCTAGTGCGGCGCGTGCTTTATCTAGAATCGAAAGAACCTTCCGCTGAGGTGGTAACGACCGTGAAGATGCAGGTCCTTGAGAACTTGACATCATCCCAGACGATGGTGGACCATCGTGAACAGATGCATGTGTTGCCATCGACTTTTTGTACGCTTTTTTCACCGGCAATTCACACTCTGGATCCTCCAACATTTCACGCATCTGTTCCTGCCGGATGAAGTCGTTACTGTCAGGAATAAGAAACTTTCGTACCTCTGCCAGTGCGTATGCAATGCGAGCGTGTGCTTCCGCTGGTGGTCCCAGTGCGTTAATTTCAACGTGCAGGTCATCATTGAGATGGGCATACTTGGGATCCATGGCTAATCGAAGCTCTTCTTCCTTCTTGCGATCCTTCATTGAACCTCTGCCCAGAATGGCCATTTTGCACATGGTATCTTCCTGCAGGCGTTTTAGGGAATTTCCTTTTGGACCAAGCAGTTTACCGACGAAATTGAACTTAGGGTGTTCTTTTACCGGCACGATTACTTTTACCTGCAGTTTAATGGGCTTTTCCCGGTAAATGTCAATGTAGCGTCGAGCTGGAGGTTTGCCATTTTTTTGTGTTGTCTCCACTTCTACAAAACAAAAAAAGGGGTCCGATAGAAGGGGATATGTAATTTCCTAGTATTACTTACCCATTTGTAACAACCGATCAGCAATGGGATATTTACGGTCCAAAGCTACCCGTTCGTTCAGTATATTTCTGATGTACTCCTGTACCTTCTCCGATTCCTTGCTCGTTTCTTCACCGTCTTCGTCCGGGTCGGTCTCTCGAAGGCTTGCATTGCTTTTACGCTTAAAATCACTCGCTTCATCGTTGTAACCATTAGTTTCTTGGTCTGCCATCTTAACGTTTCGTTAAAACAGAAGCTAACTTTGGAGCTCAACAAACAAGATAATCTCAAGGAACACGATCTATTTTGCCACACAGCTGTACAACACGTCTAAATCATAGCAACAGAGGATTGTTTTGGTAAGTGCGCCATCTAGTGTTGGGTACGAGAAGTGCGTTTGACATCTTATTAAATCATAGTGGGAAACGACAGTGGGCAACGGGACAGCCATATTTATTTTAAATATTATTAAAATTATGTTTATTGAGGAAAGTACTTAATTTTAACAAAGAGAAAATATACAGTATGTTTTAACATTTTAAACTTTAAATTTTCAAGTCCAAAGAATCAAAACAACATTTAAAAAATACTATTTTACTACGGGCAACGATCTGCATGGGACTCGATACCTGAACCTGCCGTGTGAAAAATCAAAGCTGCCACTAGGTCAGATGTCAGAATATTCTTGGGGAAAATGTAGCTTTTCTTTTTGCTTGGTTTTACGACATATAAGGTCACGCTGTTGCCCCCCCCCCCCCCTGACCGCCGTTTTGGCCAGTTAAAACACTCCATAAAAAGTAAGCACACGTAGCTTATGAACTGACTGGAGATAAATGGAAAACATAACCTTTATGAGAATTGTTCGAATTCAATCGTGCTTTATCTTGATCAATAGAGAGTAGGAAGTATTTGTATGCCGTCATGGATTGATACCTCCAGTCGCTAGACAGAGTTTCATAAATTAATCCAATTAAGTAACCTACTTGTTCAATTCCATCCTACATCAGAAGCGATGATATATCCTCAATCCGAGAAGACGACAAATGTTTCACAGGCATCTGCCATATGAATCGTACCGTCTCAAGCAGTCCCACGTTTAAATCGTCTGCCGCTGTGTTGGAAATTGATCCTAATCAAATCAATGCACTAATAATTGGCACAACTTGTAGCATAACTGCGTTCCGCAGCCTAGGTGGTTGATGGAACGGATGGAGAAAATTTAGTCGCAATACACACTATCTTCCTGGTGCACGCAGACATATTGATTAAGGTATAAACCACAGCATGCACGTGGGTTGTGGACACGTGTTGCTTTGCGTGCTGCAAACGCTAATAATTGGTCGACGTACGGTTCGAAGATAATAATTAGATGGAACGTAGGATGGAGATGCTTACCCGTAGCAGAATGAAATGAAATGACCATCTTTACGTTTTACAAACAGCCAATTTGTACAGCTGCACTACTACGACAGATTGAAAGCCGTCCGATGTAATGCATCTTTTTTCCATCAGTCTTCTTGCTCTGGACTGCTGTTCCACAGTAAGAACTGTTACGCAAATGCAAAGGATTTTGAATCTCCCCGAAGTTCAACAATAATGACTGGAATGGTCTGTAATTTTCTTTCGCTGCTCGCCATAATGCTACGTTTCTAACTTTGTGATGATGATGACTGTATGGTTTTGCGAGACTTCGTGGGCGAGCAGCTACGTTTGACGGAGGAGTTGGGCGGTGTTATAAATTTTCTTTACCCTCCATCTTTTCGATAGCATCATCCAGGAGGAAGCAACTTTGGCACTTCAGTCGGCACTTCAAAACAATTCTCCTTACTTCGGGACGGGACGAGAAAGCACGATCCGAATGTACCAAAGCATTTGATGCGACGGGTAGGAGCACAAGTCGCTTGGAGACCGTCTTGTCCAGATACGAACCGACGGCAAAAAGAAAACCAGAATTTGAAAAAAAACGCAGCCAACTAACCAACAAATGGCCATGCAACGGGCCACTATTCAAACCTCGAACGGGTATGCCAATTACGGAATGGTTCAAGTTTCTAATTAAACAAGAAAGATGATTGTAACGTGTAGGACCACCAGCACATTGCTTGGTTTTCTGCACCGAGGCCAGCAGAGTATGAAAGTTCTTTGGAAAAATGATTTTCGGGGAGAACCAGCTAGCCCGCGGTGGGATGGTTTTTAATGTTTGTTAAACGCTACATATTTCATTACAGCTGCTATGAGGTGGTGTGAATAAGAGAATTACGCTTTTCCATGACTTGGCATTGAATTAAAGTGGTTTTCACTGGAACGAGTTCCCGCGTGTTAAAGTGTTACCGGGAGAAATATAGTCGAGGATAGTCGATGCAATGGTTCATTATTTCGGAGAACATTTTGCAATAAAATTGCATTCGAACCCATTATTATGATGTTTAGCCTTTATGTTATTGTTATCCTGTTTAATTTTACTGTATTGAACTGTGCCTTGCCTTTGTTTTACGTGTTTCCTGTGGTGGCGCACCTCCAATTGCTGCAATGCTATAGGCAATTTCCCGATATTTATTTACTTATGAAGGGAGAAAATTGGTGTGATTTTTCATCCTTTTTTCCATTATTGTTTTTCTCTCTCATACACACTACAATGCAAACAGTGTGGTTGACGATACTCACACTCACAACCACTACAAAACAACCGACACGGAAACACGATTCGGAAATATGACTCTCGTTCGATTGAACAATCAATTTTATCGCTGAAATAAGAAATTATCTACCATAATCGTATTACGAGCTTCACTTGCAACCTGCCACGATCGACCACTTGGGGAAATGGAAAATTGCTAGCATTTTCCACCCACTTGCTCTGCAACTCCTCCACCATCGGGGAAAAGGTGTTGCCGATAACACGTGCCACCGTTTTTGGTTCCCCAATCACTTCCGCATACGGTATCATTGCGGTGTACATAGAATTCCATTGCGAGTGTGGACCGGTTGCCGGTTTGCTTTTTGTTTGCTGGCCAGCTCTGCCACAAGATTCCGCCTCGCAAAGAGCAAGAAAATCGAAAACGAAACGGTAGGAAAAACCCACTTTCTCCTGTTTGTGCATCCTGTTGCTTGTCCATTTTGGAGCAATAATGGACCCACCGTAGGGCAGTAGTTGTTTTTTCCAGTATTTTTTTTTTTACGCTTTCTTTTGCACGTGACAATTGTTTGCACTTTCGGAAAAAACGGAAAATGGAATGCAAAATTGTAGCAAATTGTATTTATAAATAGGTTTTATTTTGATTCCGGAAATCAGGAAGAGAGAAAGAGAGAGTAAAAAGACCTTCGTTCTGGTAGCAATTTGTTGGTGACTTTTTATTTGCTAGAATAAGGGGAATTCAGAATGGAGGTTTGAAATTGATTATATCACCTAAGAAGCCTTTTTTCAACGTTTTATTTACAATTGTTTTCCTAACCATTTCATATTAAAAGTTTGAAGATTACGGTCCAACATTGTCATAGCAGGATTCATCATTAAGAATTATCGTTTAGCAAACTTTTGTGCATACTTTCGCATATTTAAAGTTATCTCAAAAGAGTAAGTTTTCATCATTATCACAGCAGTTCCTCGTTACTCGAGCAGCCGAGTAGAAGAGGTTTATTGTGTATCGGTAGATGGGAAATTTCTTCTAACGCGTAACGATAGTGCCACATCCTGGCACAGTTTGCCGAAACTCCAACAGTAAAGGTTGTCTGTGGTGTTGTGGTAACAGTGGAGCTTCAAAAACGTATGTGTACCGTCTTACACTTGATGCGAATGCAGCTGACTTTATCCAGCACAATCTACGGCAAAGACCTTACGTTTTCCCGAAAATCGGACCTATTTACCTCACCATGCAAAGTGAAACACGCTCGTTGCGAAAACCGCGTAATGCGCCTTTACTGACAAGGGAAGGTAAGGATCGGTGCAAAACACCAAGACATTATTATTAGCGCAAGCTTTGCCCTAGCGTGTACTTGTAAGCTTGGGGTATTTGCCGAGATCACTGGCGATCAAGGTTCGGATGCAGAGCAAGGCAAAGTTTTTCCAACCGTAGTACGAGATTTTCATTTCATAAAAGGTGAATTTTTGATTACCCTTGCAGGAGACGCTCGTTTTTGTGTGTGTTTTTTTTTGAGTTGCTAACAACGACGAAGAAAGTGCAGAACGAGTCACTGAAGCATTTGCTCACCTCACATACGAAGGAACCACCGAAACGATAGTTTCTTCTAGACTTACACGAGACTTACCTTAAAGTGTGGCTTCCAGTGGAATCTTCCAGCTTTGCTTTTGCACGTCCGCTTTGTGTATAGTTTTTTTTAAAGTAAAGTCTTTAAAAAATGAACCTTTACTATAAAGAAAAAGAGCAAGAGAGGGACAATCTTTCCGGTTAAAGTTTAGCAGTAAAAGTTGTTTCAACACCTCCACTATCGCAGCCCTGCTTGTCTCTTTCAACGATAATGTGCATAAAGGATGTAACATGGGCAAAGTGTCTCAAGCTGGCCTCTGTTACCGGCACTTTAAGACAGCAGGCTTAACCTTGTTTGTCAGCGTTTGACGCAAAGCACACTTGGTGCATTTTCGCGTGCACTTAATAGCGTCACAAGTGCCACAATCTTCTCCTGGCGTCACGAGTGCATCACAAGTGGTGCTAGCGCGATGCACTTTTCCTATTTGCTCGGGTTTGTGCTTTAAGCTAAACGACTGATGGAGCTACATTGAAGTGGTTTAAATACGGATTTAACGGCAGCATTAGTGGTTCACTTGGTGACAGTGAACTTTCATCGTTTGTAAAGGAAAATTTGCTATCCGGAGAGTGGAGTCGGTGAGAAATATTTATGTCGAATCATCAGCTGGCGAGATATTTTTTCTCCTTTCCATACGTGTAACTCTGTCTATCTACTTTGTCCCGCGGTCTTGGTCAGGTATTACTGACTTCCGTGACTAACGCTTCAGCCACGGGAATCCGCACACTTTGAGCTTTTTCTATTCTGACTTGAGAATGGAAGTGATGGCGCCGGTGTCTCGGATGATAAAAGATGGACATCCGCGTTCCGGGGTGAGTGATGTAATTTTTTTTTTCCTGTTTGCCATTAGCTGGTTTTGTGAGTCGTGAAAGCGATGCATACTCACCACTCACAAATCCTTCACGCACGAGAAACACAGTAATTGCTAGAAAACTAGTGAGCAAAGAGCATCTGGAAATAATAGGAGATAAGTTCTCCCTCTATTTATTCCAACTCTCAGAACCATCATCACGAAGTCGGGTACATTTTGGAGAGCTTTTCATTGAGTGACTTTCGAAAGCTTGGAGCTTTCCGAGGCAAGGATGCCTTCGGCGATTAGTGGAAAACAAAGTATCTCGTTCGGAGATCAGTAAAGAAGTGTCATTCAGGTCGAGATGATATCCTTTCCGAACGCACTTTTGCCTTTTGCTTTCGTTGTGTGTGGGACAGCATTTTCGCAGAAGATGAAATTGTAAACATTCTGCTCAGTTCACGTGGTTGAAGGGTGGGACCGGTTAATCATCAATAAATATTGATTAATTTAATTTAAATAAGCTCACGCAACGATAGATACAAGTAAAAAAAAAAACATGACAACATACTGCTGGGACATTTATAACGATTAATTACTGGTCGATCGTGATCTCACCCTGCACGCTTCCTGCCCAGTGCAAGATGAATGACCGTAATTTTTGACAGCACCCTCATACAAAATAATGAACCGTGGTAGTGCAAAATATTTAAACGACAACGAGCACGGTTCATGGAAAATCTTGATGTGGTCGATGATGAATGGGTTCCGACCGAACACCGATCAGGGCGGCACTTGTTTATTTGGTAAACTGTTGTTATTATTCAAACCGCTTCGGGCGGTCGAACAGTTCGCTCGGGACGCTCATTTTCCGCCAGTTGATTGTTTTGCCGCGTCATTGCGCTATCATTATTTAGCTGCTTAAACATGTCCCGTGGCCACAGGAATTTGCTAGACTCGGGGATTGGTTGTACGCGCGTGGAGGAATAATTTTAGATCCCATCTATCATGCCCTGATTAATAAAGGTCGCACGCCATGTTTGCTACAAGGCTGTTTATTGTCCAGCCACGTACAATGTTTACCGTTTGCCGTTTAATCGTTGCAAAGTTACTATGACACACACATGTACACATACATACGAACATCAACATATTTTGACTTGATAGATGCACAAGCCTGAAATTGTTTGTGAGCAGCAGTATTTGATAATTAATTATTTGCCAACCTGCTAATTGCTCTTTAAACACAAGATCATACACATACGCGCCACACTCACATCTTAGTTCTCGAGTTCATGCGCCACAGGCATCGACTACTTGGCGACGTTCAATTTGTGGTGCAAAACGTTGAACGTTGGTAGAGTTTGTTCATTTTGTTGAATGTTTTCGAAGGTTTTTTTTCCCCCGAATGGGAGCGTGTGTTAGCTCAAGGCACCGGTTTCCAGCTCGTCAGCTTGCGTTACCGGTTGCGCATGATACGCCTTGTCTACGCAAGGACGGGCACACTAGGCTGCAGCCGGTAGGAGAGTTTGTGTACACTGGTGTGATTCTTGTTTACACTAAGTCACAGCAGCAGTTCGAAACACATCGGTAGGACATCACCCCAGTCCAGCGTCCGGGCTTTGGAAGATACTCGGTGTTAAGAGCATCAAAAGCGTTCCCATCGTCGTCGTTGAATTGGGTCTTTGTCACTATGATCTGCCCGTTGATGATTACACAGAGCTTTCGGTTCGGAAAGGATTTTGACGACATTATTTGGACAGATACAGGTCAGATCACAGCCCAAGGGCAGCTTGACAAGATGTGTAGCGCGTGTTGTTGCGATAGCGTATCAGGTACGAGGTACGAGGAAAATCAAAACAGTCTTCCTCCGGTAAAGGGCAACTTTGTGCCGACGGAACGATGACAAAAAAAAACTGAGCCAACGAATCTCGAATCTTCAACCCCAATAGATGGAGAGACTAGAAGATAGTGGAATGTAATACGCCCCGATCTTACCAGAAGTGTCCCCGGGGAAGGTGAGCATTATGATCGCATGATGTAATTTCTAGGACTAACCCGCCCGAGCGATGGTAATGATATTTGACGAAGTGTTAGTCTAAGGCCCCCGTACGTCAATATTTGTTTTATTATCCGCACGGAAAACGTACGCAAATACTCGGACGAATAGCTAGCAACGACACACACACACACACACAGAGGCACAAATGGCTACGCAGAAGGGGGTTTCCAAGACGAAAACTGAGCATTTGGACAATGTTTTGAATGAAAATCAGTTCGCAGTGTGCCCACTTGGTTGCTCGGCTGGGGTTGGAAACTATAACGTACGTACGAGATTCTTTGTACCGGTGTGAAGTGGCTTTAGTTAATCCGTCCTTTACTGATTATTGAAATGAACTGATCCTTCTTTCGCACAAAACCATCCGCAAATGCAAAACGAAGCTGAAATTGCACACCAAAAGCCGGCAAACTGTATGTAACAGCTGGAGTGGAAATTTGAATAAATTTGTGCCAACAATTGGACGGCGGTTGGTTAGTGTGCGAGAGACGCTTTAGAGCACTTCTGGAACAGTTGTTTAGCTTGCATACGGACGTTGTTTATCTAGCATGGACTGTTGGCTGGCTGAAGGATGCAAATTTTACTTAGAAAAGCTTAGCAATGCTGGCTTAATTTTCCCTTCAGTTTATTCTAAGCCTAAACTGTCAACAGCTTCTAACGACGCTGCACGTGTACGTGTGTCTTGTAGTCTTATGTAGTGTGTAGTATTAATGTAAACACAATTTATGAAAAAAACGGAATAAATAAAAACCTAAAATAGCCATCAATCATACACGCAGGTAGGCAGGTTTTGTGTATGTTCCACCAGCGTCAGTAGGCGATTATATTGCGCAAAAACGGGCCAAGAGATTCCATTTCCGGCTCGGTGCGTCCACCGACGCGGTAGTCAATATGCTTCAAATATGCTAATCGGTTCACCTTTCGGGGTGCGATGTTGCTTCATACGCTTTTCCGAGGAAGTCAACGAGATGGCACAGATCGAAACCGATCCGGGTGGTGTTATTTTCCTATAAGCCTACCAGTACACTTCCGGTTTCCTGCCGAGTAGAGGCGGCCGCTGACATTGTGACAGTGTTTTCTTACTTTATGAAAATTCTTGAAATACGCGTACGGTTTACACGAATCAATCGATAGTAGCGAGAAGTTTTCGAGGAACGCTGATGGCTGGTATGGAAATGTCAGCGGCCTTTTTCATAGCTGAATGGTTGGTTAAATTTTTTCGCGAATCGTTACTCATCCGTCTCATGATGCATTCGGAGTATTTTTTTTTTTTTTTTTGAGTGCCTGACGTCTATTAGGGAGGATGTGAATCTGTTTCGTTGATGGTAGAGTATTCTGTCTTTTTTTTTTTGAAATATTCCTGATTGGGTGGAAATAAAATGGGGTGGTAATTAGACAATCGTTTTTCACGGGACATTGGCTGCGTCAAACGGTAATGGCATTGTATTTGGCTAGAATCTATGTAGTAATCGGATTATTATCGACGAGCAAAAATGATTAAATGCTGCAATCGAAACTAGCTCTGTAATACTTTTATTTTTAAATCTTTTGTGCTTACATGCTTGTTTCTAATTTCGATCATGCAATTGTTCAAATTCTATTGAATTGAGGATTAAAAGTTGCGAGATATTCTTTTTCATTATTTGCGTTGTTTCAAAAAGGATGAAAAGTTTCAGGCTATTCTTTTGCATTGTTTGCCTAGTTTTGGCTACTAAGCATAGCGTACAGGATGACTTTGCGCAATTCATTTGAGTTTCATGCGATCTAAATGACCCTATATAGGGGTATTGATTTCATAAGAACGCTGGATTCCTAAGGATTTCTCATTTCAGCTCACATAGAAACACTTGAACTTATTAGTGATAGTTTTGAAAAGATGACAAGGCTAGCCTTCACTCGACTGGTTTGATGCTAACAAATGGACATTTTAAGTGCTCATGTCTCGGAAACCATAGGTCTTTTGAATCAAGAAGTTCCGTCAGGCTGTAGCCTGGTCTGTTGATTATTAGAGCCCTTGCACATAACTCAACATTTATGTTGTTGTCGGTGGTTACCTTTGGAAGTTTTATACTACAGTGGAAGTTTTAAATGTTAGATAACGTATCGTTACATGACACCTACATAAATCAGTGTCTGGATATCATGGATATCAGGTCTGAATTGACTTATAAAAGATAGCTCCCAAAGTTTCCACCTCCAAGTCTCCGATTAACCTTTAAATAGAAGCAAATACATGTAAGTTCCTGAGCTTCCCGGTGATGTAGGTGACAGCAGCACCAGTCTTTATATGGCAGTAGTGAGGAAAGATTTTCCAACTACATGGTTCGGCAAGTTTAGTCATTCTTTCGATGGCCAGCCTGAGCTAGAAGGTCGTTAAGCCAAAAATTAGAAGAAGACATATAGATTCATTTCTCTGGCGCAGCGTTCCATCGGTAGGCAGCTAAACTACATATATGGGTTTTGAAATTTACATTTCATAATCATACTTTTATGTTTTTTATTTTACATTTACTTACATTTATTTTGTTGGCTTTGGAACTCTAAGACCTTATTCGTCTCTTAAATTGTTATGGACGTGCGACCGAGCGCCGGACGATACGTTCTCTTGATCACTGACGTTTGTACGGCAAGGTAAAGGATATGAGAGTAAATTATAGAATAAAGTTTTATTGTGATTGTATTTGTATACTTTGCTTTTACACTCTACACCAAAGACCAATATCACAAAAAATACATATCCTTAGATAATTATTTGCAACAATAAATAAACACATACTTGATGTAAAATGGAAAAGATAAGATGAGATTAGAAAATTGAATTCAGTCTCCTAACAAGAAGACAATCGAATGAAGCTATATAATAAAATGATATCGCTAGTTTGCTTGGTTCAAATGCAAATTAAGATGGAAAATATTTTGTACCTTTTTCGGAACCCGTCTCACCATCAAAAAGGTAAGCCGTCCACGTTCACCAAGCATTTATTAGGTGAAAACTGACTGCACCTTCTGCGAAATGTAAAATGGTGCATTCGACGTGCATATGATATGCAAATCATTGCCACCTGCTGATTCCCAGTGTGTCTTTCCCACAGAGTGTTTAACATCACCTGGCACATCAATACAGCGAAAGTGTTCTGCCAGTAGCAAAACTCGATCCCGAACCTCATTCTCAACTGACAGCGTTCCGATTTTTCTTCTTTGAAACGATGATTGCCACTCCCACTACCCGTCAAATATCGAGCAAACGTCGTTTAAACCCGGCTCCGTCGATGCACAGTCGATTAAGGAAGGAAAATTAGATTTTCCACCCGATCGGTAGGACGCGTCCGGAAGTGGATTGATTTTATACCATCGCCAACACGTTTCGGTACGGTCGTACTCCTCTGTGGCTGGTCCAGATGCCTTAATTATAATCACCATCACCGTTGTCGCCTTTGTTCGAGAAATCTATTCTCTCCGTCAATGGGGAACCACGTTTGCACTTGGCACGGAGAAACCCCGGAATGCCTCAGGCGTTTGTCAGCATCATCCTGGGGAAAACGTTTAACCCTTGCATTCTTCGTTTTCGTTGTTTTTTTTTTTCGTTGTATTCGACGTGCCAAAGATAGGATCTGCACCGTACCAGGCCAACGGGTGGAAAATGAAGATTAATTTGAAATAATTAGACATGGGCTTAGAAGCAAGTTTGGGGGTATTGGGAAGGTTTTGAGGTGTGTTGAAAAATAATGAGGAAAGCGCTATAGCTTTCGCCTCGAGACACTTTACTGGCGATCTTAGGAGTTTGCTCCACCGGAATTGGTTCGATCTACCTTCTTGCACACCTGTCGGCGAGTTTGTCTGACCGTGGCGTAGTTGAGCCGGTTGGGTAAAGAGCAATTTGATCCATTCTTGGTGGTCTGGATCCTTCTGGACCTCGATTGATGAGGGTGGTGAGCAACTGTGTGGATAATTATTTTGGAGAATTGCTCTCAAGTGGTGTCTTTTCTCATACAAAATAATGCTGATAATGGTTTAGATGAAAGCCTAGTCGGGGTTTGTGCCACTTCTGTACGATTAGAAATTTATCCTTGTAGATTAGCTGTGGGTGGAAGGCTTTCAACGCTATGAAAAGAAGATTTTATCTTAAACTGCTTTCGAAATAATGGAGGATTTCAGTGTAGTAGACTAATTAACTTAATGATCCATTATAGCTTACTTCAATTTTTGACATGCTCCATAATTGTTCTCGAGCGAGTATTTTAATGATATTTCGCTAGGTTTGATTGTCACATTCGATGGCCTTTACAGTGGAGCTTGTTATTTTGTAGACTTATGCGGTTCTGAAGGGCATACCCTAGCATGCTTAATATTCCGATCAGGCAAGGCGGCAAGGATTTTCCGACTGGTCAAAGATATGACACCGACATGCTACACCGCGTTCCATGCAATCCCGACAAGTGAAAGGTACGTGATTTATTCTTTCACGTAATAATCCTCAGCGGAATGGAACCTGGGTGAACACGCCACCAGCCACGAGATGGTAGTAATTAATGCTTTGAATAATTAATGAAGCAATATTTATAGAGTGCAGTGCCAGCAGGATGGGTAGGATGAAAACGCAAAAGATGCTCCCAGAAACTCGAAGCAATCATTCGGAGCGAAACAAAATCACGCTAATGTCTCATGTCAGAACAATCGTAACAATGGTGGTTGTATGCTTTGAAAAATTTCCTTCGATCGGAAGAGTTATAGAGCTCCATCAGCGCATACACAATCACATCCCTTAAGACACCCAATGAACCAATATGTCTGTGTGTTCGATTTATTGCCCGCTCGCAACAAATGGGATACATTTTTTTCCTACCCATTATTACTCACCCGATGGAGGTGCTGATCTGTAAGGATCTGGAAGGCGACGATAAAAGCGGGAAGATTGGTTAGACATTAAGACACACTTTGTTGAACATTATTATTAGTACCGCGTGGGGGGTTTTCTTTTTTTTTTCGAGTGTTGTTTATCGGTACGATACGATTGTGAAGGAAGGCAAGGCAAGACATTAAGCTAAAACCGTAATTGCCTCCAGTCAACCTGGTGAAACGATGGTGGCAAATGGTGCGCACCGGTTCGAGCTGGCAAACAGCGAAAAGGGCGAGACAAAAACAAAACAAAACCCCACACTTTAAGGAGCAAACGAGGTTGGGAGCATAGAAATGATAAACAATTCATTAACTCGCAAAAGGGTTGCCCTGAAAGTAACGTAGCTGGTGTTAGCCTTTTTTGCGCTTTTTCTTGGCCTGTGGTTCATTTATTTGATTTTTTTGTGTGCAGTTTCTACGTAGAAAAAGCGATTAAATATGACCCCGGCACCATTTGGGTGTACGCAATTGGGGTTGGCACGGTTGCTGCTGGTGGTTAATTAAAAATTTCATTAATGCTAGCAACTTTGCAAAGATTTATCGATAAAGTCACTGTGGGTAACGGAATGCAAAACGTACCTTGAGTACGCCATTCAAGGTCGAAAATGCCGAGAACTGGTTGATTAGAAAGGTTTGGCGGTTGGCTACTTGGTGCCAGCCCTATAATGAATACCATCCGGAATAAGATTACGTTTGATTTTTTGTCTAAAATATATTATTCCATCGCTACACCAGAAAATTTACATGTTTTGTAGTGGATGTATCACTGTACCTGTTTTATACTTAACAATCTTTGTATGCTGGAGCTTGGAATGTCATTACTGGACTGCAGTGGAGAACACAGTACGCAGACAAATAAAATTTCGTGCTGTCTTAACAATGTTTATTTGTTTGTTATAGTCGAGACCAAACCAAAAATGTCAACAAAAGAACGGCCACAACACCACAATAGCCGGAATTGAAATATAACCAACCACCATCAAAACAATAGCCACAACAATAGAACCGAACCATCAAAACGCACAACATCGCACAACATGATCATCAGCACAACCATCCACAACCATCCATAACCGAGTATGCCCGGGATAAGGCAAAGAATAAAGAGGAAATGCCTTACCAATATTATTATAAAATTATAATTATTATAAATTTATTCAACACAAGCGGAGTTGACAATACGGCACTGGACCGTCATTTTTAATTATAAATAAATAATCTTTGTGTGCTCAATTTGATATTTTGATTCCTAATGCTCCGGTGAACAGATGCTGAAAGCACATCTTCCACGTAATTTTTACATCTGTTTTTAGTATCTCTTATTCTTATGCATACAAAACTTATTCATTGAGTTAGTCTGGCTGATGATTTTGATCAGAAAATGGTAGCAACTATCTAATGATTATGCCTAGGAATTGCGACATCGTAATTATAGTTATAAAGAATTCAGAAGAGCAGTTTCACTAACTTAGAAGGAATTTGATGTGAAAATAAACGGAGCACGGAATATATAGAATATTATGACGTATTATATAATTTTATTATTATATTGTCTTTATTTATACAGAACAGCTGGTCTGATCATTTCTTGTATGACTAACGTGTGAGTAATATAAGAAATAATTATAAACAATACACATACATCCTAAAACACTAAAGTTTAGTTTAAACACTAAAGTAGAGCTTTGGCATATGGCATCAGTGTATTTATTTAACCATTGTGTACCAACATACCATTCCAAATTTCTGTAAACAACAAATCAGTTCCAAAATTTTTCTTTTTTGTTTATCGTAACAGAGCTCCGCACTTGCTCGCGTATGTAGAGTGCACACAAAAACTAGTAAGTGCAACGCATTTGTCAGACGTCACGGTACACAAAGTAAGGAGACATGATAGCAGCAGCAAGTTTAATGTCAGAAGTTGTCGTGCGCACATGTTATCTCGAACAGAGAAGCACACAGAACACCCATCTGTCTGTAAACTTGTTGTTCCCGTAGTTTTTTGCAGGTTTCTTTCCAAACTTTGGTAATTAAAACCCGTTGGATAGATTTTTTTTGTTGATCCCGGTGTGGAAAGCTTTTTATGTTGGAGAACCTTATCGTGTGAATGGAAAATTAGTTCTTGTTTCGTTGAGGTTTATTGATTTTTTTTATTGTTAATATTTTAAAATGTTGCGACAATACGGCACTGGACCGTAATTATCAATTATAAATTTTTAAATGTTGCAAAATCTGTTCGTCTCTCAAGAAATTCTTATCTATAGGAATGGAATGATTTATTTTAAATATTCATTTCTTTCCAAAGCAAGCCTCATCCAACGTCGATTTCGTGACTAGTGGATGGCTAATCAATGTTTATGAAATCTTTTCAATCAAAGGATATTAAATGAGCAAAGCTAATGGAAAATCAATCTGGCTCGTGAAATCGGAGCGCTCAGTACAAACAGTGAAACAACAAATTGTGTATTTCGTCGCTCCGCGTTGTGGCGATATTAAAACGGGACGAGATCTCGTCCGGATACGCCATCAGCGCGACATTGCATTACCCTCGTCAGGTGCATCACTGGAGCACCGCGCATTACCCGCCCACATTCCCGCAGGAATTTCTGTAATGGAAATCTAATGAAAACGAAGCATTTCGTAACCATCCAAAGAGCAGTCACAACGATAAGCAACGGGGCAGGCGGGGATGGAACGGGTGGCCTTTTACAGTGGCCTTTTACTCATTCATCACTGACTAGCGCGGTGGTGCGGGATGCTGTGGAAGGAAATACGTGGCAAACTCGGCAGGAAAAAAGGGGAAGGCAAATGTTGTCAGAAAAACGCGGGCTTCACATTTTTTTTCTCGACCAGCCAAGAGCCAAGAAAAGATGAACAAAACTTTCTCCGTTTGTGTGCTTTTCATCGCACAAATATCCACGTACTTTCCAGTGTCGCGACTGCGGAAGGTCTCAGCGAAGAAAAGTGCTGCTCATCTTCCGGTCGGAAAACGGGAACGCCGTTTATATCTGAGGTATCGTTCGTTTCCTCCATTCACAGAGGGCGAGTGATGTTTTGGCGAGTATTTGGTACTGCCGAAGATGGGAGGAGCGCGAGTGCGAGGTGTACAGTTGCACACGGAAGGAAGGGAAATATATAAAATGGCAATTTTCAATTTATATCAATTCACTTTCGTTTCTACTTCCCTCACATTCACCAGCTCCACCGGTTTGGGCCGTGTGGCGTTTAGTTGGTTATGCTTTTGTGCTTGGCGACTTTGTTGACTGGACAGGATGCCACAGCTTTCGGTTGAATGGGAGGACGTCTCTGCTTCGTTCCCAAGCGGTAAGAACAAATTCTTGTACATTTTTTGATGACCTTCGCCATTAGTTGTACACTTTTCCGTGTTTCCTTTGCCCGCCCAGCCATTTTATCAAACTAATTCCATGTACGGATATTTTCCTTGCAACTGACGCTTCGTTGGCTGGCAGGAGCATCGAGGAAAACGATAAAGCATCGGCTGTCGAAAAATTCCCCTGCAGATTTAATTCACCCACGGGATCGAGACTGGCGAGTGATGTTCTAGAATTGGTCGTAAGAAAGTTTGGCTGAGATTTACTTCTTCCGCAAGGAAAACGAATGTTACCATCGGACTCATTTACTTTTCTGCTGTGGGATCTGCGCTGCAATACGCGTGGGATTTTTGGTTCTCTTCTGCTGCAGCTTTTGTATGAAAGTTTGATTGGATTCGGTCCGATTTGGGACCCGTTCTGCTGGCTTTAAGGATGTGAGGTAACTGAAAGTCCGTTCGGGTTGAAGATAAGTTTTACCTCATTAGTAAATTACTGAGGAGGTTTTATCCTTGCTTGTGGCTTGCTTATTCAATCATATTTATTGTAATACCAAAATCTTTTGTTGTGTAATTTTCATTTACTGTAAAATAATTTCATGTATAAAAGTGACACATAACCAAAATCGAGTTTTGTTTCGCAATCGAAGCATTTTGTTGGCCCACTAGACCATTCTGTTGTCTGCAGTGTCTGTTACAAATGGTTTTCACCAGCAGGACTTACATTCGATACATTCGATTCTGGGTAAAGTGTTTGCAAGAATTATTACCTCCTACATAGCACCACAGAATTCCGGCGTTGCTAGCTAATGTCCGATGTTCGGCAATGGCTATCTTCAACATTAGCGTGCTGAGTTATGGGACAACACTGTTGACGGTGGCAAACACAAAGGATCGAGCGTTCGATTAAGGGACAATCGTTGCACAGATTGAGCATTAAACGCTGATGGTACAGATTCACGATACTATCGGATACATTTAGTGCACGCGGTAAATAGTGGAATTAGGTGCTTTAAAGATAATAAAATTGATACGACTATTGATAGCAGTGCGTTATAAATGAATAGCACATTTTAAGAAAAGAAAGCCTAAATGTCTATTGTTTTATTCACTTCGATATAGCTTAAACATTAATTTATTTTTATTTCTATTTATTTCATTTATTTATTTCTAATTATTCATTAGCAGGTTTTAGGATTCTAGGAATCCATTTTAACGATTCAAAGGGCATCAAATCTAGATCAGTTCAATAGCCAAGCACGTTGGAGGCGACGCTCAATACGTTGAATTAGTTTATGATCCTTATTCTAGGCCTGATATATGTAGCTACAACTTTGACTTTGTATCTGATTACACATTTTTCCGTCGGTACGCAAATATTTCCTCTTTCGTGTAGGCCTAGAGCGAACGACAAAGAAAACTGTACCTATCGAGCCAAATGCTAACATCCGTATGTGAACGTAGCCTAGCAGTAAGCGAGAGCGAATGGCATCTCGATCAGATGTAAAGCAAATTTGTCGACCCCGATTGCAATATGCAAGAGAAAAGGGTCCGGGTCACACGCACCTAGCCGTAGCTAGCCGTGCGTACCGTTCCGACCAGGCTAAAACGTTTTTAACAAAACTGATTAGAATCTCTAGTCTGAAGCCGGCTTTTTGCGTCCCTACGAACGGTATTCGATGCTAGGGGAGTTTGTATTGGTAAATGGAAAACTAATGAATGGCTTAGACCACAGAATGCATCCAAATTTTGGGCTGGAACCGAATCATCATCAGAGACCATCGTCAGGAACCAGTGCAATGTTCACGATGGAGGCGCCAGGTACTTTGTAATGGTTCACAAAGTACCGGGCGTTTCCATATGAAATTTGAGCACAGTTTTCCGTACGGACGTCAGCATAACGTACGTAGTAGGTGCATGTGCTTTGGGTTTTGGTGTAGTTTTAGGTAGGGGTTGCATTGAAAAAAAAAATGCGCTGCCTACAAAAATCATGAACAAGTTTCGCATTTTCCTATGTTTGATTAAAGCAATAAAACCGACCAAGCGATAGATGCGGTAAGTGTACGTGTTTTCGCATGCACATACATTCGAATCCGGAACATTGACTTTACGATAAATAAGGCTCCATTCATGCAGCAACATAGCTTGTGGCTAGAAAATTAAACGAACGACCGAACATGAGCATAACAGTTAGAGGAGAACCACAGTACAAAAATTGCACGCCCACCTTAACATTTATGACACCGTCTGTCATGCAGACAGCTGTTGGTAATGTGATGTGTGTGTGTTTGGTGAGGGAAAGTTTACGACACCTTGCATCCGTAACTACCATTCCGTCCCCAGTGCGATGATATGTCTCGTTGTCGTCATACTTTGCCTCAAGCAAAGTTTATCGAGAGGTCCCACGGGCAGGAAAAAGTTAGAACACCTTGAGCTTTTTTTGTGTTTGGTTTGTTTTTCCCGTTTTGTTCGGTGTGTTTATTTCAATCCACACCTTTGCACACCTGCCGACGACTAGCAAGTTGTAGACGAGTTGGAAAAGACGCACCCAGTGTTATAACTAGTTTTTCCAATTTCGGTTTTTCCAAAACTTTGCCATTGTACTATTACCACTACCATCCAGCAGGTACAGCCAGTAAAAATGTGCACGTCGGCTGGGCCTGCACTGTAACGATCCGTCTATCTACGGTGCTCAGCCCATTTGATAGAGGATTTATGTGCCTAGGCTAAGTGAGCCACATCGGTTGGATCGGGATCTGTGCTCGGTGCAATGATGTGCCTAGGGATTTACGGTGGCAGCGAGAGTGCGTTTACTATTTACTGATTCTGTCCCGCTTTGATCGCTATGCTGGCCCTCAAAAACGTGCATACTAATTGAATCTCGTGCTGAGCAGGGCCGTGTTGGGGTGCCTTTACCACAAAACCTGAAACCGGAACCACAAAACAAAGCGGTGCGGCATCCAAAAAACCGATATTGTGTAACCTTCCAAATGAGCGGAACGCTGGCGTGGACAAAAATGCAACACGTGCTTGCCACTAACCGATTCGATCAGGCCTGCTAGCCACATGAGCACTTACACACACACATCGTGAATGATGATGCATAATTTGATAATCGAAAGCAGAAAAGGCCATCGCATAAGCCCTCGTTACGTTAGTTTTGAGGGCAACGACAGAAAGGGAAGGGACAGCAGTGGGAGGGATTTTTAAAGTTTGACTTGATCTGGTGCTTAAAGAGCTTAGCTTCAGGAATGACTCGAAACCTTTCGTATGAAGCTGACTAGTGAAACTTGCACCAAGAAAGTAAAGTGTTATCTTGTAATTGAAGGATTATTTGAGTATAAAGTTGGTTTTTGGGAAAGTTTAATCTAAAGAGCAAAGAATTAATTCGGAATGATGATGTTGAATGATGATGATGCGGTTGAAAATTCGTATATCCGTTTGATATAAAATTGTGCCAGGAAGTAACATGTGCTATAACATTTTGGAATAATATTATCAACCCAAAGCAGTACAGGCCTTCCCTACCGAATGGAGGAAACTTTTCCACTGTGGGAATTTGTCCAAAAGGACACAGGACACAGGGTCCAAAAACTCATAACGAAAGAAAATAGTTTTGATAGAGTAAAATCATCATCCTCGGATAAAGTTTCCTGTGCCTGGGTAGAATCGGGGGAAATTGAAGTACCTAGAACCGAAAACTTAACCACCTCTATCCTCTTACTCTGAACCAAGTCACGTTTACCTGTGGTCTCGAAATAACCAAGTCCTTCCGCAGTACCGCTAGTATCGCCGAGGAAATAATTTTCAATGTAGAATGATTATTTTCTTAAGAAACCTATGCATATGGAACTAGGCTCGAAGAAAACGTTAATGTGAACGTGGAGGCGACTGAGCCGCATCAAGTCCGCATAACCAACGCTCAGTATTTTGACTATAGTTACCCGAAACGAGGTAGAATAAATAAATAAGTAATCATAGTTTGACAGAGCGGCCCGAACTAGATGGTCATGGAAAATGGGACACAACTACGATAGTGGGAAGAAACTGTTTCGATAGTACATCCTTCGGTCCGTTTATGAGCGTGACGGGGAAGTATGTATGGCCTCCGGTATCCGGTTTTGATTTACATTCAAGCTTAGCTGAAATTAGCATACTCATGTTTAAATGATGAGTTGTTACCGCGGATGTGATCCAATCTTTCGGCAGCACGACAGCGCACAGGTTGAGTTTTTTCTTCGAGACACGAGATACTAATAAACAAGCACCTAGCAAATGGGGAAATGTCAGTAGACGCGACTGTAGTATGGTTCCAGGTTCGTGTGAATCGATTAATATTTTATTAAGATTTAAATTTACTTCACAACAGATAAAAGCAATTAATTTATAATAGAACACATGACAATGCAGCTGCGTCTAGATTTTTTCTTGGAAAACATCCAACGTAAAGATGAAGATTTTTGATTACGAAATTACTAGCTGATGGGAAATAAAGTTGAAAAAGTGTCTTCAGTGAAAAAACTAGGTCTTCCGCTTAATGTCGGTACGGACGTAACCGAGCAGTGAAAGAGCATGGTGACACTATCCAGAAGTGATCAGCGTTGAAAATTTACTTCATGACTCATGATGATTGAGTGGGAAAATTAGAAGCAAAAAAGGATAAAAGATAGATTAGCAAAAAAATGTGTCAAGCCATGGAGTAATAAAGCTTGCAGCGGTTATTCGCTCTTTTCACATTTTTTGTTTCGTTTTCATTGCTAAAAGGAAATTTTATCACAACGCTACTAGAAGGTGACAATTGATAGTTTTCCTTTTGGTTGGAATTTCTTTGAGATTGTTTTTGAAACACCACCATAAAAAAACAGAATTATTTCCCACAAAATTTCTCCTTTGCCCGATAACATCATCCAAAAGGAAATATTAAACAATTTCAGATCGTTCCATCTTTTTGCACAACTAAGCAGAGCAAAGAAAACGGAAAAAAGTTTATAATATTATTTCAAATTATGATCAAATCAAACATGTTTGACCCCTGCCGCGTGTCTGGTGCAGGTCAATGGAAACCGATTCCGACCGTCTCGGTTCGTTGAATGACTCGCTCTGGCACGCTGTCAGTGCTGCCGCTACGGAAGAAGTTATTTATTTTAGCTTCATTCACGGTCCCCCTCCTGACCGCCCAGCCGCATTTTGTGATCTGTTGCCCATTGTCACTAGAATTTCGACGTGTCGTACGTGATCGGTACAAGTTCACCGTGAAAGCAAACTTCTCCACTGACCGGCGTAGAAAATAGATGATCATGGAAAGAGCAGCTGACGTCCGGTTTCTGTGGTTGATGATAGTGAACTTGCGACGCTGGTAAGTATTTTATGCTCTCGCTTTTAGCTTCTTGGAAGAAAATGATAGTTTTGAGAAAATGAAAGACACAACTCGACGTCGTACAACTATAATTGGATGTTTCTTGTTGCCGTGCTGGGAGAAGAGTTGAAGACTGTCTAGAATGTAATATATTTCTTGTTGTGTTTTGAAGAAAGTTGCGTACCTTACCAATGATATTTTATATATTGGTTTCCTTTTCTTGATCTCATAGAACATTTGTCAAAAACTTTTAATGCACCTTGCATAATGCATTATGCAAGTGAATAATCATTTCTCCTCACAAAACGAGTGAACTCGGTTGCTTACTGGTAAATTGCCGGAAACTACAAACTGTATTATAATTACTGCCTCCGGTTTTCAGTTTGGTTGCTGGTTACTGGTTTTGTTATGCACATCTTGAGCATTATTGCATCAAGCGAATTTATCCCATACACAGGCTCCAGAATCATGAAGGTTTCTGACAACGATAACGGCGAGACTAAAGTTACAACTTGAACGACAGTCAGCGAACGGTGCTCCATCTCAGCACCTGGATGCAATTTCCAAGTGATGGTGCAGTACAGCTAGTACAATTTCCAAAAAGTTGTATAGTACCGTAACAGCGCAAGATTCTTCGGCAGAAAGCAAAACGAAGCTGACACCCGGTAAGGTATATTTGAGGTACGGCTTTTGGTTTCAGTTTGTTCCAGTCGTTCTGCGGGATGCTCCAGCAAACAGACACATACACACACACACACACACACACACACACACACACACACACACACACACACACACACACACACACACACACACACACACACACACAGCGGGTGGGACTGGATGTTTTGTGTTCGATTTTGTCAGTGTGATATTCTCCGCACGCTGTTTCGTGAGGCATGGCAGGAACAGGAACTGCGAACCGATGTGCAGCTGGCAGTGTGTAGGCGAATTTATTTTGTACACATTGTCGGGGTACATGTCGTACCGGCACAGCTGTGCGGCATGGCGTGGAAGCATGAAAATAAGAAAGTTAGTCGTACAATTTTAATTACACAGCAATTACGATGTGTCACCTGTGGACCGCCCGAAACGTTATGAGGCATTTATACTCCTTCCCTTTTTATTTATAAGAAATGTTCAATAGAGGACTATTCGAACGAGCAACGCCAGAAGACACTTTTGACACATGGGCCCTTCGTACTTTCAGAATTGTTCCTTGGGGATCTTTAATTGGGACAAAGTTAAAGCCATTCCGTGAACGATTAAATGAATACTTTAACTGTTTTTACAACATTTTGAAACAACATTTCGAAGCTTGTACACAAATTATCATTTTTTTACTTTGTGTAAAAACACAATGAATGTATTTTCTATTGTTAACCTCTGCTAACGTAAAATAAATCCTACACATACTCACACACACGGCAGATGATGTCGATAAAGGTGTACGCTTTCCTGGAAAATGTTTGGTGCACAAGAAAAAAAAATCTTTTGTCGCACCGAGACGCTTTTGCTATCGCCTGAGTCGTCGTACCGCCCGTGTGTGTGCACACAGGCAAGACAGCTCACCTTTTCAGAGCAAATGACAATTTGATTAAACTTGATTTGACAACTTGACGGATGCAGGCGAATGTGCGTGGGTATGTGTGTCCATCAGAGTGAAAAAGAGCCTTTTTTTGACCGGAATGTTGTCGATACGGGTGATAGGACGGTTCTGGGTGCGCCGAAGCGATTGCTTGCCAAAGGACAAACACTGCAGAACCGTACATTGAATGGTGGTTATTGGGTTTCGGTTCAGCGTTACAGTATGGAGCGTCGGTATAAAATGGTCGTCAAGGATGGTGCCGGAATGATGCCACTGGCGTACAAGTCGGAGAACAAGGGAAGAGACTGAAAAATTCTTGCAAAAGAAAGCAACGGGCAGCAAAAAAAAGGTTAATAATATTAATAATCGAATCACGGTGGATCATCAAAGATGATCGGGTTTTGTTGGGAGAAAAGAGAATTGTTGATTGGTAAGGGAAATGTAAGCTTACAACATTGATAAGCTTTCTGTGAGATACATTGATCGTTTATTGAAACCGTTCCGTATGTAAAGGCTTTGATCGTGTTGTTGCCATAAAATATGTAACAAAACGAGAGTACTTTCAGTTCAATTTAGATTAGTCGTAAGTGAACTTTATGATGGTATCAGAGCATGTATGCATGCGTAAATATTTGAACTACTTCCATATATTGCTGCTAATGAAGATTAATTTCAAAAAACTTTTGGTGTAGAAAATTCTGGTTTGAATCCAATTGGGACTGGTAACTCCTTTACTTTTTTTTGCAATATTACAACGGATGGCATAGATACATTTAAAAGTAAAACCCTTGTAAATATAGCCAGGAAGGGTATAACACAAATGAAGAGGAGAAACAAATCTTTAAAGATATCAAGTGTCCAATTGTTGTTCGTGCTATTTTGAGATACACACACATGCATGAAGCTAGAGGAGCTAAAAGCTAAGAAAGCTTAAAATGTTGCTGTGGTGGTGAAAATTAGATAACAAATTTTGATCCATCTTAATTACTACACTCGCATCCACATTCTGCTCATTAATAATCGCTTAACGGGAGCGATAATGGATTGCCTGCGTGACGAGAGTGTATGAAAGCCAAACTTTTCCTAGTACAAACGTGCTAATGAGCCGACCTGGCAGCGTTTAAGTTCATCATTGTTGTTCACCATAGGTTCACCATGCACGAAGCTAAGTTGCTTCTTTTAAAGCCAGCACAGACGCATGACGAAACGGTTGTTACAATTTGAATTAGTTGATGATTTAATAATGAGCATGTTTCGGAAATTCAATTATCATAGTAATGTTGGTTGTGTTGGCATTACCACATTCGGACTGCCCAATTTTAATTGAACGAACTGTCTCGAGTGATTGAAATAGTCTAATTTAAATGACTCGCTGTGTTTGTGATTTTAAATAGCTAGACGTATTCAGTAGTTTAACTAGCATGGTCAGTTTGACAGGTGCTTGCCATAAATACATAAATGGCATAATTGATTAGTGATGTAGCACGTAGAGATTTGTGTAAATGTTGATGGTATAATCTTCCTAATTTAAATGATTGTCTAAATTGGTGATTTAAGGGTGGTACGGCAAATGAGGCAATAGCTTCGCTGATAGTAACATGATCGGATCGACCGTCGATTCCCACTGCTACCGTTCTTCCGTAGTGAGAGCTTCATGTACAAAGTATCAGCAGTTAATAGTTAAGGCTAGAAGGGATTGTAATCTTTTGTGAAACAGTTCCTTCGTTTCACAGTTTCCTACTACTTTAAAAGTGGCGTAGCGATAATTATACTTCCAATGGGAGTCGATAGTTCTTCAGAACCGGTCATAGAATTTTGTGCGATTTTGCTGGTTGCTGCTCAAAAAATGGTGGATGCAGGATCGTGAAGCTAAAAGCCTAATTTGATAGTTTTCTATTCAAACAAAGATTTGCTCCCAAGTGGTATTTTTGGATGTTAAATATATTCTAGTGAATAAATGTTTCGCTCCAAAAGGATGTTCGATGAAATGTTTTGCAGAAAGGAATTGTAGCAGATTGGAATTGCAAAACTACAATGTTTTTAAAGAAATTTTTGCTCCACAATATGAACTGAACTTTCCTAGAACCAGAAATTACAATTAAAGAAGCTGTGACAATGTTTCATTTGAATTTTATCTCGGCTTTCCCCACATGTTGTTCCCTATATCCAAACCTAATATTTCCCCTCCTTTATCTGATTCCACTATTCGAACACTAAAAAAACGAAATCCAACATTGTGCAACTATCGGTGTAATGGCACTCATCATTATGCGCGAGTATTTAAGTATGCCTATAATGCATACCGTATTTATAACAAGGTTCGTTACCATTTATACATTAATCGACTTCAAAGTCAATTTAAAAGCAATCTTAAGTCATTTTGAGGATTCATAAACAAGCGACGAAAATAAAGTTCGGCCCCCTCCCATTCAACACTCGCTCGCGGTGATCGCTTAGCATCTGGTCTCGAAGGTTGTTGCAACTTATTAGCTTCACACTTCTCTAGCATTTATCCTTTTACTCATAACCAATCATCAATCACTGCAGAAACCAACTATACGCCCCTCAATGTAGTCAACGACAGTAAATTGAACTTAAGCCCCAATACAGTTGAAAAAGCGATAAAAAATCTTAAACAATCTTTTAGTCCTGGCCCTGATGGCATTCCAGCATCAGTGTTTAAGAATTGGTGTCTCATTCTGGGTCCTATTCTGCTGAAATTATTTCAATTATCTATTAACTGGTGCACATTTCCTGATCTATGGAAGCAAGCTTTCATTATTCCAATACCGAAAAAGGGAGTCTTTGCTAATGGTGTCTCAATTACCGTGGTATTTGTATCCTCTGGGCATGTTCTAAAATATTCTAAAATTCGAATCTGTCATCCATACACATATCGTCTATACTACTCGCCATTGTATCATCCCCCCAGCAACACGGATTTGTTCCTAAACGTTCTACCTTAACAAACCTTATTTCCTTAACTTCCTTTATTGCCTCCAGTTTTGATCTTGGTTGTCAGGTTGATGTCATGTATACTGACTTCAAAGCTGCCTTCGATTGCATTCCTCATCCATTCCTTCTTGCAAAGTTATCCAAAATGGGTTTCCTAGAAACCCACAAAGCAATGCTTGAATCATTCTTCTCAAATCGATCCTTCCGTGTTAAGCTCCCATTTGTCTGAACCTTTTTCTTTAACTTCCGGTGTTCCTCAAGGTAGTGTTTTAAGTCCACTATTATTTGTATAATTCATTAATGATGTCTACTCTGTCCTTCCTTATGACTGCTTCGTTTGTTATGCAGATGGTTTGAAGGTTTTCAATTCGGTATCATCCACTACCGACTGTACATCTCTTCAAAATCACCTGAACCTCTGTAGTGCCTGGTGTTCGTCTAACGATCTATCTTTATGTCCTGAAAAGTGCAACGTCATGTCCTGTGTAAACCCTGTGTATACCTTAAAGGATCTTGGTATTACATTTGACAGCAGATTAACGTTCCTTGAGCATATGATATCACAGTAAAAAAAGCGCGAAAGATTATCGGTCTAATTAAACGTTCGTCTACTGGAATAACTGATGCTTTATGTCTAAAAGCGCTTTACTTTTCAATGGTAAGACCCATTGTAGAATACATCTCGTTGTCTGGACTCCGAGTTGTAGTTCATCGATTGACCGCATTGAAAGGGTTCAGCGATCGTTTACTCGGTATAATATTGGTAAACCGCTGGGTTCTTTTGAAAATTTTCCAGATTATAAGCAAAGATGCTAGCTGTTCGCTAGCTGGACTCAACAGTTTAGCTAAGCGCCGTAGTGTCTCGCAAATTATGTTTGTTGCCTCCTTAATGTCGACAGTTGTTGACGCTGCGAACTTAGTCTCATTCTTGTGTTTTTATTTACCTATTCATGCTTAGCGTCCTCGCCCACCACATTTGTTTGACCACAGTTTCAATGATTCATTATTGTGTGCTATAAGTTTGTTTAATTCATTCCATCACCTCTTCATTTTCATCACCTGTTTGTTTCAGAGGCGAATGTAGTCTCTAAGACTCAAAGCCTCTATAAATAGAAAAAAACCTGTTTGACCATCACCTCTCCATTTACTCGTTTCGATCCGTTGTTCGAGATAATATGTAAGATTACGTTAGGTTTTAGTTAGTGTGTTGTTTAGAGTAAATCAGACAACATTGAACTAAATAAATTATGAAATTATGAAATTTTGCTTCTCACGAGTGAACATAACAAAAATCTTTGTGAGGCCCGAAAATCAATTACTACCACTTTAGAGTTCGTTGTAAGTTTACTTTCCAAGAGCGTGTCCAAAAAAGCCAACATATAGTGCTCTTGGACCGCTTTCAAAAGGGACGTCAAATCGTATCGTCGCATCTTTCGAGGAAAAGTAGTTTAAGAAAAGGACTAGTTTCTAAGTGTCGTATACCTTCTGTAAACGATTCCACAGTGTAAACAGCTTGGGCACATTGTGGCGTAACCTCAGAATTGGTACACCTCATGGACACGGGCGCACTTGGCGAGGTGATAGCAAAAATCTAATCTGGCCAAGTTTACTTGCCTGTGTACCTGAGGCTTTGTTATGGAATAACCACAATAGTGAGGTCCACTCTATGCAGTGGCGTTGGTTTATCACACCAGAGGCTATGGTTCAAGAGTTATTTTCAAGTAATCCCACAAGCATACGATACGTGTGGAGCAACCTAAGGATGAGGCTAACCAAACCACGTCACGTCACTGCAGCAAAGCACTGGTCAAGTTGCAGTTACCCCTGGAACACGATAGGAAAGCAGAACATTATTTCAGCAGTTGACAAGGTCTCTCTTGAATGGATGTTGATAGCAGCGGTTGAACAAAATAGTTGAATAGATGAATTACTCTGTTTGATGTTTACACGGTGTACAATGACAGGTATGGGAAAGCTATTCCTAAACTAAAATTTTGTTTGAATTGGGTAAAAGAAATGGGAAGTATTTTCAAAAATAATCTTAACTCCGAATGGCACGCTCATACAAACATTCAAATTAATATTTTTCATTCATTCTTCGGAATTTTTTCACCACGGTCAATTCTTGCATGAAATTAACAACCCGATTCTCAGTTTGACACAGGGATGCTTAACAATTTTTAAGACACGTAGGCTAAGGCTTATCCTGGCAGCAAGTTGAAAGACAGCTTCTTTCATCACCGAAGAATTCATCCATAACAGTCGGGTGCGCTTTTTTCCTCACTCACGCCGAAACGATGAAGTGGAAAAGAACCGTTTTACGTTATCCCATATCAAATAAAGAGCCAGGACACGCTCCACCGGAGACAATCAATCAGAGGGAATAGAGATTGTAGAAGATTTGCTCTGATGCGAAGTAGATTGCCTTTCACATTTCAAAGTCAAGCAGTGGGATGAATGGTTCTGCGGCCGTGAATGGTTGATTCGGAATGGCCTTTCGAGCTGGCATAATGTATTCTTCGCTGTCGCAAATCATTACTGTACCAAACTGTGATGGTGCTGTGAGAAAAAAAGCTACCAATTTAAAAACTGCACTACAAAGGATACTTCGAACTGTTTTTCTCACACTTCTTTGCACTTAGAGTTGGGTTTAAAAATGCAACGTTTAACTCTTATTTCAACACTTTATCTGCAGAAGAGAAAAATCTGAAAATGGCAATTCAAATAAAACATTCTCAAGTGTCCAGTGTTTCAATGGTTCTGCAATTAGTGTGATGAAAAATCAACAAATGTGTTGCCTGAGCAGCTGCTGCTAGTGAACCCAGCCGGGTGTGAAGACTGCGTTAATAAGCTTGTTGAAAACGTGTCGCAACATTGCACCTTGTTTCCTCTGTTTCAACATTTGCATTCATTATGAGCATCCGGCAGCAGTAGCAGCAGCAGTGCAGAATAGCAGCCTGGATAGCAGGCAAATAAGCGAGAAACACACCAGCGAAAGTGTGCGTTTAAAATACATAATTTAATAGATCGTAAAGCCCGACTGTTTTGCTTTACCTAAATTTGATGTCATTTTTACTGCAAATTTCAATTTCGAACAAGCGCGCAACAATACAGGCCGCACACAAGCACAGTGGCGAAAACTCGCCGTGTAAAAAAAAGGGCGTCGCAGCATAAAATCCTTCTGACATATTATGCCCATTTATTGCAGAATCATACGGCTTGCACAATAATCCTGCTACCCTGCGCCCCAACCCGCAAACAACCCGACCCCGTCCTTGTTGGACAAAAAGCGAACAGTCGCTAAAACAGCTCTGGAAGTGCTCGGGGAGTTTTCCCTCCCGTGCACGTTGTTGCTCCCACCGTCGATATCAATTTAATTAAAAGCGTTTCACTTTTACAAGATCGCATCTGCTACTCAGGCGAAAAACGGACCAGCAAAGAATTAGTGGAAAATTTGGCGCCCCACAATTTGGTCCCCAGCGCAAGCGAGGTGACCGACAAATGGAGATCGTTTGGATGTGCTTTTTTTAAAGCAGAATTTGAAGAATCGGTTGCGTCGATATATTTTCCGTGTTCTTTTTGGTTTTCCCCTATTTTCATCATCCGACGTGCTGCGTTTTGCACACGTGTACAGTGAACAATCTGCCGGTCGGCTGATTGATGCATGTGCTCGCTAATAGTGCACAAAAGGGCGCCTAAAAGAACGTGGAAAAAATAGTTCCAAGGGGCAAAAAATTGTTCCTCGCGTAAGCCATTCAATTTCCGCGAATCGAGTTACTGGTGGAGCGGGTGTAGGTGTGTGTGTGTGTGTGTTTACGCGATTCAAAGCACACGTGTTTCAGTTCTCATTCAGTTGGCTGGAAATTTTGCTCCAGTTGATGTGGAATGTCGAAGTGAAAACTGTGCATTGGAGCAATACGTGGCGGAATAACGTTTTGAAGAGGAAAAACGAAATGTATGAAGTTTGCGTTTTTCCGTTGCTGAGCAAAAGAGCAGCGGTTTGTGGGTTTGGGGAAGATTTACAATTGATTGTGCATTACCAAACTTCAAACAACTGATATTTAGTTTTTGGATTTGAATCACGGTGCTTTGATTCAAATAAGGAAAGAGAATAATGGAGTTATACTAGAGAACATTTTCTAAAATATTTGAGAATTCAGTTCATGTAGCCACTCTTAAAAATTTTATCTTTAAAGATGTACTGACAAAACATTCCCTTAAGCTGTGGCACCTTGAGTGCGGTTTGTTTTTTTTTCATCAACTTATTTTCGTTCACTCAAGCTGCCACAACTCAAGCTGTGCTGGACCATACCAGGAGGAGAATGAAAACTGGTGCAGTAATCCATCATCTGAAGAAGACAGACCTCTGAAGCAGCAACACCAGCAGCAGCGAAAAACATAAGTAGTTGGTTACGAAGCAGATGACACAGACACACCATCTGTTGAAAGTTTGGTGTTGGCCATATTACTGTCATCGGTTTCCTATGTTTAACAAGCCGAGTGTGCGAGCGTTCTAACACTCTAACCGTTTTTGCGTAGGAAGAAGCAATCTTATGCTCTCTTTTCGTCCCAAGAAGCGTTTGTAATTTGAGAAACGTGCAATAAAATCAAAAGTTGCTATGGAAAATTCGTATTCGCAGGCCCTCAGTTAATAGGCTGGCTTGGTAGGAACGAACACATAAGCTGCTCACATGTGCGAAAGGGGACGCCATGCTGTCGGGATATAAAAAAACACACACAATTTTATCGATGGCACATTTTGCAATGATCGGATATATTATTATTATTGGCCACTTGTGAAGGGAGCATAAAAAGAAGTCATTTTCATCACACCCTTCACTGTCCTTCTAATTGCTGCATTCGGGTTCAGCGTGTGGTAGTGCAGGACTAACAAATGATTTTATGACTCAAGTTAAAATTAACGCCACGCGCTTGTTCCGAGAAAGAAAACCGCTTGTTGGATCATCATTAGTCTTTGCGGGGCGTATTAAAAGCGTCAGTAAAGATGCTCGGCAGTGTCAGATAAATAAGCTTTTGCGGGACGTTTTCCAGGAAATGCAAGCAAAACAAAAATAAATGCCTTTACAAATTGACAATCAGTTGAAGAACATTGCTTTTGTTAGTTTTTCATCTGTGAGAATGAGTGTCTAGCCAAGAGGAATCTCCAGAAACAAAATTTATCTTCGTGTTGCATAGATATAAAATAATTTTGAAGTTTTACAAACACCTTAAACGTTCTTTTTATTCCTTTAAAATATTAAGACATCATTGGTTGAGATGCTCCAAAATGTCCTTTTCAAAAGACCGTACTAATGAATGGCCATTAATTATGAGGAATTATTTAAAAAATTGTCGACTTAAGGCGGTAATTGGCGGCTGGAGCTAGACTGAAATAATAGGTACCTCATTTATTTACAGATTTAGGCAAATGAATCAAAAATATTCTACTGGGGGATTGTCATTTAAATTTTTATCGCTTCAAGTATAAAGTAAAGTTTTCATAAAACATGAATTCCGAAAGCTGATGCTATTTTTCAAGCATAACAAGAATGCATTTCTATCTGCTGTTTTATGGCCCATAGCATGCTTGTATAGCTTTCCACAACTTTGAAACACCTTTTTCAATTTCAAATGTCCCGAACGAGTTTCCAATCCTTACCAAAAGCTTACCTTTAAGCTTCATGTCAAACGCTACACACCAGTTTTTTTTTTTTTGCCGCATACAATCCACAGTACTGTTTAGGTGAGTCACGAGTGTTCGCGACGTCATTGTGCCACTCAAAATCGCGTGCAGGCGTCCTAATCCTTGTACCGGGCGCACAACCAGGCAACCAGAGCGATAACGATATTTCACACCTTCCGGGCTGGTTTTGGGTTTTATTGCACCGTATGATGCAAAAGCTTGCCGAAGTGACACCCTCGGGAAAAGCGTTGCGTTGGGCGTTTGCGTTTTTCAATCAGCTAAAATTTAAATGCCAAATCTTCCATCCCGTGATGGCTTGTGGCGTGTTGGCTTCCGCGTTTTTTTTTTTTTTAACGCTGAAGCGCAATCGTTAACATTCTGTCGCATTTTGGATCCTTGTTGTTATGCTTTGTGTCATCGGGCGTGATAGGTCATTGATTTTGCTCGTTTGGCTTTGTTTTATCGTCACCAGTTTGGTTTTGCCGGCAATCTGGTGTAGAATGGATAGGAATAGTGAACACGCTTTGATCAAAGGCAATGAAACACAATGCGCGTTGGATGTTTTTCTCTTCGTTCAGTGACAGTGGCTCTGGAGATAGTTTTGGAGTGTCGCTTGTTTTATTCTTCTTTTACTAGTTAACTTTAAAAAAAGAACTGTGAAATGTGCTTGATATTTGCACACTTTGCTTGAATGACAGCTGATCCTTACTCAATCGTATGCAAAATTGTTGAAAACAATCTTTCTAGAATTCGTTTGATTTGCAATGAGCGTCTCATAGCAGTTGGGACATTTTTGTCATGTCCAATACTGGTTTTTATATGCAAGTGGTAAATGTCTGACGTTACCTTAACTGCGATGACTAAGGAACATACATTACAGAAATAAAATACTTGCTAGTGTTACTTCGGCTATGGAAATGGATCCTGCTACCTTGTAAGTTTTGTGTTGAGATTCACCGGCACAAAACTCCAGTCGATTTTTAACGATTGATGTTTGCAACTTCCGATTTGGCGTCTGAGAGTGTTGTATTGTTGTTGTTGTATCAACTAAGAAAACTAGAAATCCTTTTACTTAACTCACCATTTCTATTATTGTAAGTGACTACTCATGAAAAAGCTATGTTGTACGTGTCTATATGCTTGTTGCTTAAGCTTATTGTTTAAATTTTATAGTCGTTTAAAGAAGTGGGATCAGTTCTGTTTGAGTTTTGTTTGAAAGTTAAGTGTCGTTGTTATCGACTTTGGCTTTGGATGACGGAACTTACGCAACGGAACAACCGAGCACACTCGGGATATGGTGCCCTTTCACAGCTCGGAGAAGGAAATGTCTCCCAGCAAAGAGGAAAGGAGTATACTAATTTTAAGTTTATTGTAAGCAATACGGCCTGGCCGTCCCTTATGAATAAAAAAAAAAAAGTGTCGTTGTTATGCTCCAGCTGGAGAGTGAATTGTTGCTGGATGCAGTGGATTTCTCCATTAAATATTTGTCTGTTCTATCCCAAGGCACGACAGGATTCTTTGGTCTCTTCTGGAATCATTTTCTGTTCAGATATCAATGGAATGTGTAAAACGTCTTAGCACACGGTCCTAGCATTGGTGCATTGGTTGATATGATATTTTTGATCCAAAGGAAGAGGTTGTCTGTTAGGTCGGGAGTTTAGAGTTCGGATAGTTTTGTGTTGTCGATGATCGATTCTCTTTAGCCTTGATCGCGGCAAGAAGATCTGTTCCTCTGAATGCCAACGCGGTTTGAAACCAGCCCGAAGAGTGAGATCATGCAATTGGGCGAGGTATAAGAGGGTTTGATAGGTGAATTGCGTCGATCCTGTGTTCCCGACCCTGCGGCTAGAGCGCCAAGGAAATACACGCTGTCGCAAAAGATGATGTTTGGTGGAAAATTATGTGTTGTCCAGAAGATTGATCGGAAAAAATTAGGGAGAATTCAGTTCCAAGCACGGGTTGAGAGTTTGAAAGACGTTGGCATGCAAGGGTTTTGAAGTCTTCCTTGGCACATTGTACAAGGGATTTTTTGGCAACAATTTTGACGATAATGAGGCATTCAAGAGGAAGCTGTGCGGTTTTAATTCGTTAGTACTTGGTTTTTGTCGAACTGCTTTACTGTAGCCTCAAAACTAGATAAATAAATGGACTTTTTGTTTTGCCAATTACTGTATATTATTTTCAAAATAAATTTTGTGCTTTTTTATGTCTTGCTAGATCAGTCTTATGTGACTAGTTTTATAATTGTGTTGTTTTGTGAATATTTGTTTCAATGCAAATATAATTACGAATTGAGACCCTTTTCATCTTCACTAAAGCAATGTAACTTGTTGTACTCTATAAAGTTGATCAAAGTTTATATTATGATTATAAAACAAAATACTCGGTCAACAAGATGTCTTTTTTCGACGCGTTCACCATACGAAAACACGAACCGTGTAACCGGTAATTGATGAACAATTGCTTTTTGTGGTTATTGCCTACCCAGGAACAGGCTGTAGTCTGGCAGTTTGGTTCGTGATCGCGTATCAGCAATGCTTGTGATACGTTGAATGTGTAGGTGTCTGAAGCTTTTGTGTTCGAAGCGATAAAGAAAAACGTCATTAAAGGCTTAGGGATTGTTTTTTGGTTTTCCTCTCATGCTCGTGTCGCTTAACTTGCGGTAAATCGGCCAACAGCTTTTCAATGATCTCCCTGACCAACCCATCAACATTAAGCCTCCGGTGGGCCTATCGCGTTCTTTGCGGTTGTCGTAAATTTTGGCTGCCACTGATGACACAACTCCATTTAGCAAGTTGGGAATTAGGGAAGCTTTTTTTCATCTCGCATACGTTTGCGTAACATGTCGCGCAGCCATTCCATTTTGAATTGAGTTGCAATGCGTGTTCAAACCGTTGAATGGTATCAACGAGTAGCCTTGCAATACATGTACCGCAGGTATATCATCAGCCGACGGGTGATGACACAGACAGTGTGCGATTCGGTGATGTTTAAATGGAAATTTTAGTGCCCGCTTGTTGAGCAAACAGCAAAGCCACTAAAAAAAGTCATCAGTTTCGAGGCAATTTAAGTGGGGCTGTTTTAAAAAGGTGGAATGGAAAAGGCTTTTATAATGCAAACAACCATCCAACCATCGCTCGTTGATGGAGCAGGTTGGACTTTATTACATCCGGCAGGTGGCTGGTAACAATAAAACCGTAAACATTGTGAAACGTAGTGACTGTGCATGGGAGCAAAATAAGTACGTACCGAGAGCAGGCAAACATTTGCTGACATCGAAAGGAAACACACCCCGAGTCGGTGTGCTGGTACTGCACGCTGTGGACAATTATAATTATTCCGTGACGGAATCAACAGTCAACAGCATTCGGGTGTAAAATAAACGACAAGTGAGTACCACTTCGGTTTGCAGATGGTGTCATACATTTTTAACGCTTTTCCTCTCAGGTCAGGTCCGGGTGGACGTGATGTTTTCACTCCGGAGAATCATCATTTACCGATCAGGAATTTGGGATGAGTGGATTTTTTAAATCTACGGATTAAGTAGAAGTAAATTGGAACGCTAATTGGACTGCTTATGGCTTTAATGAAGTTGATGGTAGAAGTTTCTGTGGCCACCAGAGTGGATAGATAGGTGTGATATTATAATTTAAATCCAAAAAAAAAACATCAAAGATATATCACAGCTTTAGACCAGATTTATGTACTTCCTGTCGAAGGCTTTCCATGGGTAGACCAGGTATCGAATTGTGTCAGGACCGCTTCCCCGTACGCAGAACTGAAATGTCCAGCTACGAATATGCCGATGTTACTGAAAGTCAGAAGTGACAGGGCAAGACCTTTCTGGGTTGTGGAGTAAAAACAGAAAAAGAAAATATGCTAACAGGTGATTGTCCTGTGCACGAAATCTCACTTAATATGCGTTAAAATTCAACACTGATGCTCAGAAGAATGTTCTAGCGTGTGTAATAGAGGAATACAATAGAATAGAGTTGAAATAAAGAGAAACATTATGAGTTGAAGGATAAATTTATTATTGCGCAAGTAATTCCTTGCACCTACCAGTCTCCGGTGGGCTGGTCATGTCATGAGAATGGTACCGAGTGATCCTACTAGTAAAGCGTTTTTGGGGCGTTCATAACATCACAATATTATTACCTAATAAGTAAGTAACTAAGTATAGGACAATACGGCGAAGTGCCGTCATACTTCTTCTTCTCTGTTTATAACGCCCGAGCACGTGACGCACCCGAACTAACCCCGAATAACTGGGGCATACTCCAACCAGATGATCAGACCAGAGAAACAAACAGAGACTTCAAGCAGCTGATGTCCGCCGATCAATCCGCTAATAGAATGATCCGCCTCTGGGTTAGATAAAGGGATATCATTAGGACCATGCGAAAAAGAGAGCTTAAGATCGAGTAGCGCCATGTGAACGATCGGTATACTCAGAGGGAAGTAGTGACAGTAAAAGTTATTGACAGTCAAAGTGGGAGAAGGACCAGTTGCTTGAGATCCAAAACTACTGCAGGAGCCGGAAACAAGCAGGCCTAATGCTCAGAAAAAAAAATGTCACATGTTTCGAAGCAAAGCAATAATCGCTCCAAGGGACATGTAGGAGGGAATTTGATGTGAATTTCTGCGATTATTCTCAAAACGCCAGAAGGAGGAAGCCAGTATTGGAGCGTAGCCGTGATTGCATCAAGGAGATTTCAAATAACAGAGTCTAAAATTTAAGCACAAGCACAAGAAGAACAAATACCACAACAATTTATTACCATGAACCGGAACCCTTTTTTGAAGACGTATTGGGCAGATCCTACTGGGTCTTCACTGCGTATTGGCACGTTCCAGACCATTTTATCATTTAGGTTAGAATTAGTACAAGTATGATTATTGGCAATGATAAAAGAAGCAATATTCGAAACTACTTATCGGAACGCTTTACATACTTTCATTTTATTTTCTATTATTGGACAATTTACACAGCTCCAACTAGGAAGAATTTAAAAACCGTGCGTAAAAAAATTCCATTGTGAGATACATAATTTAACAACGTGAAAGGTACAACTTCATGATAAAACATTCACTCAAACTGACCCGGCGAACTGTCGAAAAGGGAGGACTTTATCAGTCAAACGAGTTATAACGAAAATTGTAAATCACACGAAAAGGGTAAGACACATTTCATCAACGCAAAATCGAAATCGACGTTGATTGGAAATCAAAAATTATTTATTTGTAAATGAAAGCTTTTTTTAAATTCCATAAGCTTGTCAACTTTTTCCGAGTTCTATCGCTTTCTTTTTCACTCTGATACGTGACATTTGATTCCATGTCCCGTAGGCGACGAGTTCGGCAAATACGCACACACACACTCACACACTTGATTTAAATTTAATCCGTTAACAGGGTCCCCTCTTCCACGTAAGGCACGTCAAGCAGGGTTACAGATGTTACAACACATACTGAGAAGGGATCTGTAGCAAGCTGCGAATGGACGAACCATATTTTCCACCCTGTGCCTATGTGCCACCCCAAATATGGCCGATCGATTTCGGTATTGGTTGTTAAAACGGGTGCAATTGGGCTCAGTCACCCCACGCATCTATGCGTGGTTAGATTGAGCGATAAATGAACGGTAATCATTTCGTGGGATTTTAGAGGTTGACATTTTCCCGAACGCGCTTTTTGTATTTCGGTAGCGCAGTTTGATATAGGCGGATGGAAAATGGCAAACGTGTGCTGTTGTTAGGTGGCGAGAATTTGTGTAGAATTGTTCAGGGAAAGCAACAGGTTGGATTGAATTTTATTTAACAAAAATTCATGAGGATTTGCCACCGCAAAAAAGGGGAAATCTGTGAATGTTTGCGCTTTGCACCTAGCACGTACCGTACGACATATGGTTGCGTCCTGAAGCCCCCATACCATGCGCATAGAAAGCATGAGGAAAGGATCTGTTTCTTTCATAACATCAAACAGGCAAAGAAGCAATGTAAGCGATTATGCTTTGATGTAAAATTGATGAGGATTTTTCAATAAGCAACGCTACATATTAAAATATATTTTGCTTCATAACGCTACTATCGATGATTACTAAGGCAATATTGAAATTGTCCCACTTTATAAGAAATTGTTTACGTTGAAAGAAAACAAAGTACGGCATCCAAATTGTGTATTATACCTGTTCGTACTACGACAAATCAACCATCGTTTCTTTCTAAAGAAACATTGTGCATTGACATTCAATGGACGGCCAATATATACGACGGACTGTTGATTTTTCCATTGTTGTAAATGGAACCAAATTGATCGGCTCACCGTTTCCAAGGATCGGCTCTGTCTCACAATAGCGCCTACATCTTAGCAAAAATGACATGCAAACGTTCCTTCATTGCCGATAAAGAGCATTATGATTGAACGATTCAATGACTCATGTCTTGTCGTAAGTCGGTTAGCTTCTTTCGCCAATGTGAGGTCGTCCTAGCATTTAGAACAAACATTGCTGCAGCATCCAGATAAAAGCCGTCACAAGCGGTAGCAGCAAAAGAATGACCATTCATAGCATTCACTAATTTCGTACGTTGTCATGAAATGGGAGAAGAAAACAAAAATATTCGTCTTGAAATAGGATGATAGCTTTGCGGCTAGACCATTCTCATGAAGCCGACGATAAGCTTGTCGGATTACTCCCAGCCGTTGCTCGAGTCCGGTTACAACCGGTCTTTGGCGGCACTTCATCATACAACGCAGGTCAATTACGAGTCATCATCACCATCATCCCCGATTGCATAATTCATGTAGCAACTAGAAGCTTTCGTTCGCTAGCGCTCCTTTACAGACTTTCAAGCCTACCAGCAGCGGTAGGCCTGTAATCGTGGTGAATGTGTGCACTAGGGCCGACGCTTCTGGCTACCACGAATCTTTGGCTAGCTCATCATGTCTGATTGATTGTTTGGTCGGTGAATTTGTTAGCTTACTGGTCAGTGCTAATGGTAGTGGGGCCGAGCTGCGTGACCAGAACCAGAAGATTGATTAACTCGCAGGCTTTGTCAACTCGATCGCTGCATTTTGTCTTAGATTACTGGCCGGGGATGTTGTTACAATGTTGCTTGAGGTTTGAGATAAATCAAGCGAGGATGATAAGCGTTTAGACATTGAATATGTGCATGCGTGTGTATGGGTTGGCATGTGTTTGGTGAATGTGTACTCGAACCGCAAATTCAACTACCAGTAATTGTGTTGTTTACCGGTAGGTACACCTTTGCTGTTCGATTAGCTCCACAATGTAACGCTTCGACCTAGTTTGCCGTGTGCGAGTGCATTCAGCATACAAACCAATATTGATTTGTGAGTGAATGCCATATAAATCAATCCTGTTTGAGCCTGGCTAGTCGTAGCATTCACAAACAGTTCACGGGAATTAGAAACGCTAGCATGGCAATGTCAGCAACAAGCAGAAGGTTAATGTTTACGAACTTCTGAATTTGAAATTCAATAACTGCAATTATAATACTTTTCTGGGTATGAACTGTAATTAGAATTCTGTGGAAGGAATCATCTCTATGTGATGTCTGCCAGAACTCATCAACATAAAGTGAGGTACATTTCACGATTCTTTTCGAGTTGAATTGAAGGTTCAACCGCGCAACGTGCATCACCATCCATCGTAATGAATAAACGAAAAACACTGCATTGTGTGGCTTGTATTATTTATCCACTCAACAAAATGGCATCCACCCGTACGACTAATCCAACCGAATCCCCTAAACTTTGCACTCTGTGTCGCCCGAGCGTATCTGGTTGATATGGTAAGCTTTCGGTTGCTCTGCAAAGCAAACAGAAGTGATCGTAACAAAACCTTCACCCCATCAAAGACTGTCGATGGCGTTAAGCATGGTGAAACATTGCAACAAACTCGGAAATCTACTGAAAGATGGAAAGTTGTTTTAAAATGCAGCATTCTCTGCTGTCTTTTTTAAGCTGGTATGAAGCTCGGAGATTTGCACCCGTGCATTTGAACTCTGTAGGGAGTAAGTATGGGAAAGCCGATACCATTGCCGGCAGGTACATGCAAACGCTTTGCAACGTGATATACTTCACACCAAGTGTACGGATGGTGCTGCTCCTGTATCTGCTCTCGATGTCAGCCTTGCCTCCGTTGCTAGGGACGAGCAAGCGAGATCTTGAATCGGTTCGGTTTCGGCGAGGTGAGACATAAATTTTCCTAAGAAAACAACTTCATACTTGACTGGGTTTTACCTCACTCCGTGTTTCATGATCTCCATCGGAGCTTCCTTACCTTGCGAGCGAAAATAGTGATAAAATGCAGCACATTGACAGGTACGGTCGGCCGAAAAGGTGATACAGAAGCGAAAGGTAGCGCGTTCAGGGTTTGAACTTCTTACGATGTTTTGTGTTGGAAGGAAAATGGATAAAGTGAGTCGAAAGCGATGCCAACCAAAAGCACCTTTAAGTTTTTACAGGCTTAGCAGATTTGTTTGTGAACTGTTTGATATCAAGTGCCGATATTCATTGATATTGCTAGCGATCACTAGCACCGGCATCAATCAAATCAGTGAACCATGTCCGAGTAAAGAAAAACAAGGTTAGTAAAATAAATTTGGTAGGATTATTTTATTTTATTCTTACTGATAGCGTTGGAAAATGTGAGACAGTAAAATTAATGTGCATAAAATAATTTAAACTTATCTACCTGTAAATCAATCATGTTAAATTAAAACTTTTGTTGTAAAACTAAATTCTATGTCTAGTTGAATTAATGTCGGTTTAAAATATTTAAAATTTTGTAGAATTTGGATGAGTTAAAATAGGATTACGTTAAAGTAAATGAAAATGACTTAAATATTACAGATTTTTGATAATCCTATAAATTGAAAATTAGTGTTAATCAGTAAATTTTATTTAGAAATACGGCCAGACCACCCTTCGTGAATGGTACAATTCAAACTTTTGGTGCCGTAATCAAATATACGTTATAACAATTGTTCCACAAACTTTAAAAGATGTTTGAAAAATGCTGAAATTTTTTAAAAATTTTATTCTATGATCAAATGAAGCAGAAAAAATTCAGCCCCACAATCGATACATCAAAAATATTGCACTGATTTTGGCAAGTAATCCACTTGATTCTATCATTACCTTTTCCTGCTCGGCGATTGGACATTTGAAAGCGAATTGCAACGAGTGCTGTACCTTTTAAACTCATTCCATTTTTATCCATGCTAATCAAAAATTTAAATGAAATGCTGTGCGAAGCTGCAAAGCAACTGAAAAAATGGTCTCTCCAAGGTCTATTTACTTTACGTGTTGTTATTAAGTTGTTCGCTGCTTACCATCGCACGGTGCAATCTATTTGTACCGATGTGGCCAATAATTGAATGGAGTATTCTTGGGGAAATTCGATGGATTGTAGACCCATTTCCAAAAGTGCTTGTTCCATTGGCTGGTTTCTGTTGATTCTTTGCACGAAAAGAGGAAGTGAGGATGTGGCAAAGGGAGCGCAAAATCTATGCCGAGTTTAAATTCAACAGAAGTAATATTTTTATTTTAAAATAACTTTAAAGCACACACACTTTTGTTAGAAATAAGCTCGGAATCGATATGTTGCACATTATGTACGGTGTGTCTACTGCTGTATTTTTAATATCCATTAGCAATTTGTGTTTACTCTTTTTCAGCCCTTTTTTTGCACCTACTTGTAACAGTGCTTTTACATGTTATCTGAAGTTCTGCTGTCTCCCATGAGAAATTTCCTAATCCGCAACGCAACTAAGAGCCAGTAATGAGGCCACGTAAAAGGCTTATGCCTGTAAAATCTTAATCATCCGAACCACCATCAACTCCTGAGCAAAAGGGAGCGCATTTTTCCACGTCTGCATCCCTTTTTGTCCGTTAGCACACGCACTGGAGCCGGGGCGGAGGATGTCCTTTGGGTTGAATAAATTAGATGCTACATTTTCCTACGCGCACGATTCAGCTTTAGTGAACCAACGCGTACAGTAAAGGCCATCATTTTTTACCTTCATCCCTATGCCGGGTTTCTCCCTTTTCCATTTTCTTCGGCGGTAAAAAAAATATTGAGCTCTTCTGTTTTCGGCAACAGACGGCGTTGGAGTGCGCCGAACAGCTTCCCATTTCCGTTTTACGTGAGGTTAACCTGGAACCAATGTCTTTCGACGACCGGCGTGGCCGGGTGCTCCAGCAGGTATAGCTGGCAAGTTGAATCGTTTGCTGGCTTTTAGACCGGTGTACGACGATTGAGGAATTACTAATGGGTCAATGGTCTGGAGCGAAGATTCACTTCCAAGCCGTTAACTTGCACATCTTCAGGAACGGATTAGTGCGGGAAAGGATTGGCATTATTGAGCGTGGCGAAAGGCTTGCCGTCTGTCAGTTATGCAGGGGCGTGCCGAACAGCGGACACACTGGCGAAGGAAAGTGTCTTCAAAGAGACGGTTTCCGTTATGCATGCTGGGTGGCTAAGGTAGAGCTGTTACGCCCAAAACCGCAACCGGCTTCACGGTGAATAATAAGTCATAGCCGAACTGCCTTTAAGTCTGGCCAGTCTGTTCGCTTATCCAGTCCGAAAGAGCTAGCCCGGAAGGTGCACGCTCCTGGCTGCAAACCTTGTGTGCAAGTTAATTGAGTCGGAGCCACATACGGTTGAGTTAGCAGAAATAAAGCATGTCCGTTGTGGCGTCGTTACGGGGTCGGTTAGTCGTCCTAAGAGTCTTTGCGAATACACAAAGAAGCAAGAAGTAGTGAGTTGGCTTATGTCAGCACCTTCCTTGCAAACTGTTTTAAAGATTTACTACTGAAGGAAGCTTGGGTGAAATGCGATACTGCTTTAACATTGAAAGAAAAGGATCCAAAAGCTTTAACAAAGCGTCCAGAACGTCCGGTGTGTTAGTTAACTCAAATTCGGAAGACTCCTATAATTTTAAGTATTTTAACAGTCCTTTTATTTTCAAACCATTTTTGTCTCTCTAATATTCATATATAAAGTGTCCATGGTGTGGTTCTCTAGTCCACAAATCGGGTTCAAATTTTACAATTGCAACTGTCTTCAATTTTGTATAATTTGTAACCCTTACAAAATTTTAAAGAAACCAAATTTAGAAATAAAAATCAATGAAATGATATGATTCTAAAATAACGTATATATTCTGTGATCACAGAAGACTTGCGAAAAGGAAAAATTTACAATCTCGTCTCGACTCGAAAAACAAGTTGCCATGAAATTGATCGCTCGTAAAAATCTCCCAAATCGGAATCCCTTCTTATTCAACTGCCCTTGACTTGCAGATTACAGAGAGTTCTGTGTAGTTCACTGTACTCATAGATGGATAGAGTGCAATTATCTTTATTAGCTCACGTACAAGAATCATTCTGCCTACACTGTATGTTGATGATGCAAACCACATAATTAATGCTTCATTTCTCAAAACTTCACATGCTAGGGCACCGTATACTCTAGACGCCATTCCAGGTAAGATGTGTAACAAGTACATTACGTTTGGTATGCTTTTTTACATCCGTTATCCTGAAACACCGGAATCCCGAAACCGTCAAGTAATTCATTAGATAAGAAAACCGGTCTGACATATGGTTTGGACAGTTCACTCCAGCGACAAGAACTTGCACCGCAATGTTTCATTCAGTAACCAGAGATAGTGGTGCTAATTTAACGTCTGTAGTTTCTTTTTCCCTGCTCACTGCTTACGAGCTGGTTGCTGGGGCGATTTCTACATCATGTTCTGTCTGTTTCTATTTTGGCCACAGTCTCCACAGCCGCCAAACAAGGATAATCTGCTGTAGAACAAATTATATCCTTCAATTCTGGCGGGATTCGTTCGCGATAAATACCATTCCTAAGCGTACAGTGATGCTTACGGTTCGTTTCGCAAGCTCGCAAGAAACACTAACCATTCGCTACGTCGACGCGGTCAGCTAGAATAGAAATAGACGCAGGAAGGGTTTGTCTGGAAGTGGAAAGTCTTTCGTTAAACCATTTATCATCCGGATCGCTGTGAGGGATGGAGGCTAATGCGAAAACATACAGTGCTGTGGTAGTGTATATTCGTTCCGTGAGTGTATGGTTGGGCAAACTATGGATGGTCTCTGTGTTCCTTTAATCCTCTTCCGAACGAACGAAGATGCGGACGCGCTGGATAGTGGTGGATTTTTGGAAAACCTCAAAATGAACTACACCACGTATGCATGGTGAAGTGCCTCGCATGGAGGAAACATATATCCACATGGAGGACGGGGAAAACAATAAAAAAAAAAACAAAACCAATGCCAAGTACGATTCGTTCATGAAGTTATTTTGGAGCAGATAATAAAAACGAACGTTATAAAAATAGACAGTGTTATCAGTGTCGAAGAACAGTGACGCCATTGACGGAGGAAGAATGTGGCACGGAACAACAATGGCGCACTGTTTGTATGTTTTGGTCCAGTGTTTGTTGTGGCGGTTTTTTTTTTAACTTCCTACGTAACATCCTGCCGCGATTTTGTCGTGGTGGAAAGTAATGTAAAGCACGTGAAAGCGAGCGTCAGCTTTTCCTGTGGTGGCGATTTCGGCGGAAAACGGGGAATTAAATCGCATCAATTTAATGGAATTGGACTGCGAAGCGAATGGGTGCGCGTTGAAGCGTATTTCAACGATGTACTAAATCCAAGCCGGCATCTCGACAAAAACAGCTCTCGGGAGCAATGCTATCAGCACCGTTTGATGGTTTCGCATGTAGGGGAGAGCCGTACACTCGTAGAATGTTGGCAAGCGACTGGCGATTTACTGATGGGTATCATGCGAAGCAACAATTGTTGCATGGTGCGAATAAAAATCCTTTCGTACGGCAACGTTCATAACATTAGGCTGGAGATGGTAAGGAAGCAAAGGGTTTATGGGAAAATGATAAGAAAGAACTTGTTTCGAAACGAAACATTCTTGGCAACCAACAGGTAGTGCTTTGGCCAAAACTGTACTTAAACAACATGGAGCATAAATTGTCTTCCTTTTATTATGGTTTTATCACAGTGTTTATTCTTATGTTTGTGTGCACAGTGAATAGTGAATAGTGAAATTCATCTTCCACTGATGAGGTCACCGCTTCTATTCGACTCGATGTATGATACGTTCATCCAGCAGAGAACTTTAGTCGAGCTTTTGGCACGTTGCTTCTGAGGGCCATAGTGATAGAGTACTAGCGTAGCTTCTTCATCATACAATCAATTTTTTTACACTTTCGGTTCAACCATACTCACCGAACTTCCAAAAAGGTGGGTTGAAAATAGTTCTTCTAATCCTTATGTCTTACTATCATATGTCTTACTATCTTAGAGTGCTCCTTGACGATAAATTGAGCTTATTTGACCCAGTAGCGGATCTAACGGTGAGCGGAGAAGGCGGTCCCCAGCAACAACTGCTTCTTGTAAAGGGTTTCATAGCAAGGGTCCGTGTAGAGAACCTCGCATCGTACCCAAAGCCCTTATTGTTCGTGTTAGGGCTGATTGCAGCTTGTCTCAAATGCATCACCTCCTACGCCACCCTCAGCTCATATCGCCGCTCAGCACATATCGGGGCCTATGATCACCGTATTGGGGCAGCTTGTCTCGATTGTGCTGTAAATTAGTTTCAATCACTAACAGATTTATTATAGTGAGTGGAACAGATAATTAAATTCTTGATGTTTAAGATTGGTCTTTTTTATTTTTTTGTTCGGGGTAAAGATCGTAGTAAGGAAGCGAATCGTGCATAACTCTTCAAAACGATCATTGTCACGTAAAACACGGTTCATAGATAGTCGTCATAGCTCTTACGATCCAAAACAATGATGAATTTAGCATTTCTGGGACCCTAAGCGGAGTAGAAATTGGGGTTCGCTCTCCATCACATCGAATCTAAGGGCGGTAAGTTTCCGATTTTTGATAGCCTTGTAAAGACAGGCAGACGAATTTATAACTAGCTTTCCCCACATTTGCTATTTAAATGATCGTTGAACATTGGTGTAAATAAGACAAAAACTGCAGAGAAATTTAGGACGAGAGCCGGGAAATTTAGGCAAGCGCCAGCTGCGGCCATAGGTTAATCAGCCGCTGATCCAGAAAGTTGTGGGCTTTATGTGTATTCATCTTTACAGCCATCTTTATCATTAAGATTACAAGTCTAATAATTAGTTTTTGATTCCAACTGTGACATACATTACCCAATGCCATGGTAAGCTGTCTTTGAAGTAATTTCTCTGATACAGATCATGGCGTTTGATCCGTTTCATATTATTGACAATGACATTCAATCGTAGATTCCTTTTTAATGTTGGATGGGATGTATCTTAATTTGATTGAGCCAGGAAGCTACAAGAACGCTACCAAAACCGTAAGATGAATCTCTCATCTTTGATCATAAAAGGGTTATCATATATGAGCTTAATTTGACACTCATAAAAAACGATGATAAATAAAACTTCCTCTCACAAGATTTACCGTTTCCTAGCTTTTTCTACTGCGCTAGAGCACTATAACACGGGGAAAATTCTCTTTACAACGCAAAAATCTTCGATAGAGTGATCCGCGCGATTTAATGAGCCTTGTGGTCCGCCTGGTCAGCACATTCCGTCAACATCATTCTTCATCAGGAAGTTGGGACGTAAAAAAATGTCCACTCCTTTACGGTGGCACCTCATTTTCACAGTCATTCCGTCAACGACTTTCAGGCGATAGGATTCACTTTTTTACCCACCATCATCCGGCGCGAAGAATGCACAAGATCACACTGCTACCGTTTCTCGCATAGTTTCGCCGAGAAATAATGCGATTGCTGGCAATCCCTTATGGTGGAAGGTTGGGGTCACAGTAGCTGCCGGCTGAGAACCACTCAATCAAGCGTCCCGTTGTTGGTGCGGAGGGTGCGAGCATGGGATGGATTCGATAAAATGATGATGAGTTCATAAAGCGTTATCAATGTTCATGCATCGCATCAACGCTCATTTTTTACCACCCCCCCTCCATGGTCGTCCTTCAAACGGTTTACACTCTCTTCCAGTGCTGTTCCAGTTCGGAGTCCGACGCCTCAGCGAACTGCTGTACAGCAGTGAAAACGATGTAGATGTAGAGCAAAAGGGTCATCAGATGTGGATGGGAATGATTTTACGTGTGTCTGCCAGGGCAACTCCACTCATATGCTTAGCCCGGGAAGCGCTCACCAAAAGTAAGGAATGAGGGTTTTCTTTTTTGTTGCTGTTATTGCTGAAGCTCACACGCTTGTGGCGCTGTGCGAGCGAGTGGAAATTTATGGACTGCCGCGCTTCATTTCTGTTGCCCCTGGTTTGCCTCTGTTTGCCGTCTGTGACACTTTCGGTGATGGCATAGTGAACCGGGCACAGTACAATACAACTACCCTCACATGCCATGATCTGTAGATGATGAAGCCTGTTGATGATACGCGAATGCATGGCGCGATGGTGACGCGTGAACGATGAGGCCATGGAATGTTAATGCAATGCCGCCATGGTGTGTGATGGAATGAAGCCAAACCACGAAACACTAAATTGTTCAGCGCTGCGGGCACAACACGCACACACACACACATACAGGGCTGGCTGACGAAAGGAATCATAAATGCCCGTCCAGGATTGAAAGGAATCTTTTTCGCACGCCAACGGCAGGCGCGATGGAAGCTGTAGGGATTGTCGAAAACATGCGTCAAAATTTCACTTTCACTTTTGGGATGGTTGAAACATGGGCAATGTAAAGGGTAAATTTATCTCTCGCAAGTTGTGTGCTTGTTAGAGCTGGGGGAACGCTTTTGAGGATAAAAATGGTGCCAAATGATTATGCTGGGCAAAAGCATGACTACAATGCTAGGTATTGTTGTGGATTGGTATGGTTTGATGCAATTCACATCAGACTGTGAGAAAATTTACATTTACTGAAGGATTTAAAGTACCCATTCTACATAATGGAGCGCCAGTTCTTACATGTAGCAGATTCATTTCAAACCACACGATGCTTGCTAATTATTAACAAGCAAATGCAGTTTTTCTCTAAATTCCCCCATAAATGCATACATTTCTCATCGCTTCGTGCCATCAGGATTAAATTGGAAATTATTAATGTAACATCTTGAACTGCGGTAAGCTATCTCTGATGAACCATCAATCATAATTATGCAACACTATGGTACTGTATATGCAGCGTACAGCATTGAGAGCTGTTCGAGGTCAATTTATGATTTCCCAGATGCTTTACGCCAGAAACCAGTAACATAATCCTGATAGTCGTCATCCACCGCCCTCCGACGTAGTTGGAGCTTATTTGTGCCGGCTGTAGGTGGGATACGGTTTTATTAAAATTTACACTTCATTAATACTAACAATTGCTTATGAATGATAGAGATATTTCAACACGCTCAGCAACCGTCCGAATAATCGTCCATGTCGTAGCCTCCGATCCCATTGACTTGCACAAGTGGACCGGAAGGAAGCCGGAAGAATTTAAAGATGTAACGCAGCACGCCCACCGAGGCGATATCGGTTCGAAACGGGATTAGATGGCATCATGGTAAAAGAGGACTCTGAACCATCCCTCGGAAAGACTCCCTCAGGTGCACGAAAGATTTGCATAAATTTATGAACCATGAATTTATATGATCTTTCGGTTTTACGAGCATCGACTTGTTGGACTCTCCGTTATTGGGAATGGGGTTTTCACTGGGACGCACATTGTACGGGTGCGGAGGAAACAGCAACGAGCTGACCCTTTGAAGAAGGCTTTGAAGAGATATTCATTCCACAGTTTCCAATGATAAGATGCCAATTTTCAAAGCATTAACATGCTAATTGCGTGAATACGTGGGTTGATAATAAAAGAACTAGAACAAAATTTTGCTGCAAAAATACCATCTTCCATTACCCAACTATTTGATAATTACTATTCAAAGTTACAAAGAAACTGTTTCCAATTACGAAATTGGAAAAGATTCTTCAACAGTGGGATTAGTTTCCTGGTACTTGTACTCTCTGTGTTTCTATTGTACGGTACAGCTGCACCTTGCTCGACTACTGTCCAGTTGTGGCATAAATTGACTTTTAAACACTTGCCATGCAGCGCGGAGAAATCCGTCCAAGCATACGGGTCCCGTTCTATCGCGCCACTATCGATATGGGTTCGGTCTCGTTCCCTCGCGAGTCCTGGGGGCGGGAAGATTTTAGTGATTAATATTTATGATCCACCGTTCGTACCCGTACGCAGCAGCATCAGATGAAACAACAACAACAGAATGATAAATGGAATGATCCAACCATCGACTAATGGCCGGCAGCGTGCGATAGGCAAAACAGCTGCCCTCGCTCACAAAGAACTTTTGTACTTGGCATGGAATGTCTTCCTTCCTGGAGAGAGCTTCACTTGTTGTCCGGGGGTGTTTTTTTTTTTTTGTTGGTGTTGCAGCCGGTCGTCGTTTGGGGTTTGTTTTTGTGATTGTGATTAGATAGTTGCGCTGCGAAAAGGCGGAAAGAAAGTACTACCACAAACGCTCGGCTAGGAAAACCTGTCAAGGAAAATGAAGTAATGGAAGCTGAAGCAAATGTTTACCGAACACGACCCTGGCCAGTGTTGGGAATTACCTACTCAATGGTTCTCAAAACCCGGGGTGTTGTGTAGCAGGCGCAGCAGCGGCAGCAGCAGCAGCTGCTTTTAGCGTCTTGTGATGAGACGAAAAATAAAAACATACCAACTGACTACACAGGCCTTGGGGGAGAACTGATGGTTGTCCTGGTAGTGCAGGCAGTGCCAGCCTTCACCAAGGCTAATTTACGCAGTAAAGCCACGAAATTGGGTGCATGTCAGGATGGCTGGAAGGAACAACAAATGACGCTTTCTTTTTGCATCCCAAATCACCCAGCCATCGGCATTGAGCTGGCTGAATACAACAGGAAGAAAAAAACGAGACAAACAATATAATTAGCTAATTTTCTCGGCACTGAAGCGCTAACTAGCTTCGCAATAACTCAACCACAAGATTTCAGCACTAAATGTTTTGTCCAGTGCAACAATGAAAAAAATAAAAGGAAATATCATTCGTTTTGCTTAATGTGTGTCATTTGTCAGCTCAGCGAAAAAAAAGTATCATCTGCAAAACCTTAAATTTGGACAACAATTCGTTAAACGTTCTTTGCTGTACCATAAAAAAAAACTGTAAAAAGTTTTCTGGAGTTGCAAACCATAGCAAAGAATGGCTTATCAGTTTCATGGCATCGGTTGAAAATTTTATGTACAATTTATCGCTAATTGATCAGAAACTTTTCCCATAACTCACTGATTGACTTCGAGAAACTCCATCACACTGATAGCTGCTAGCTGATACGGCGGTGGCTTCACCCGACACGGGTGTACTGATGCACTTTGCAGATGGCACGCTCGAGGTAGAATGTGTTGGAATAAGTCCTGGAATGTGAGTGTTAAAATTTTTTTTCGTTTACCTGGCACGAGATAATATCAGATCATATACTTTACGATCAAAAACAGACTTTTTTTTTTGTTCCGATAGAATGGCCTGGCTGTATTGCAGAATCTTTAGCAGTTCGTGAAAAATGAATTATAAAGCTTTCTAAGTTGCTTTTGTCTATAAGAAGCATACACCCGAATTTTTTCAATATCAATTCAAACGGTTGAACCGTTCATCATCATATTATATCTTACATATTACGTATTACATCATATTACAAATTTTAAAATATTTGAGAAATGGTCAAGAACTGTAAAAAAACACATCAATATTTGGGAACGCGTAAAACAAACTCAGGACGAAACTAAAAATATTTGGTAGACCGGCAATAATACATGGGAAAAAACTTCACTCCATCTAAAAATAAAAATGACTTTGCTCTTCTTGCTCAGGTATTTCATAGATCCCTAAATGTTGAATGTTATCTTATGCTTGGAGTAAGAATATTCAAAAAGAATATATAAAAGAATATTCATGTAACTATGACATCGACATAACTGATTGAAAATGTGACTGATTTCGTTCATAATCGATTACTGCAAAGTTATTGTTGACTATTTTATATTCGTGAGTTGAAGAAATACAAGCATGAGTAACAATGTTTGAAAGATCTTAAAAACTGATCTTGATAACATTATTTGATTTAGAATAATATGATGGGGGAAAAATCCATATCCACAACTAACCACAAGATAAATTTCTACAAGCTGGCTAAACTTCTTTGTTTGCACCCATCACTAGTGATTTAAACTGGGAAATTTGTTGAAAAAAAAAAAAAAAGAAAAAGAACTGATTGAAACTGCAACAGGAAAGGGATGCAAACCTGGGGAACAGAAGAACCGGTTTTTAAATTAAAATCCTCGGTGAGGTGATCCAAGCGTGGAAGGATGAATGGGAGGAGGAGAAGGAGGAAGAGGAATTTGATCTGAGAAAGGGGAATTAGTCAACACGACTTTATTTTTGATAGACATACAGCGCAAGTTTAATACCCATATTGAAATCGGTTAGGATATTTGAAAAGAAACGCGTACTAATATAGATAGAATAGAGTAAATCTCTTCAAATCATATTCTTCTTCAGCCGATTGTAGGTTTGTTTGAGGTTGTTTTGTACAAGGAGTTGAATTCTTTGGACAGTATGGAACAGTCACATAATTGTAAAATTATTCACCAATTTAAAACGCAATTCATTTATAAGCGGAAAAGAATTATGGCAAAGAGTTTCAAAACTGAGCGAAAGACCCTTTCCGGCTCGACCCAAATTGCCCATTAAAAGTTAACCTTTCAGGCCTAATTGAGCTTTAAATATTTTTAACTTATACGTAATGCCAAGTGAATCGTTCAGTCAACTGTAGGAGATCGCACCCCTTAAAACTCCATGAGTGCGTGTGTCCGTTGTTGGACAAGGAATCATCATAATCCTGTTTCAAAATCGTTCAAAAAATCCCAATTCCCCAGCGGATCATTTCTACTAAAGTTAATCTTAACCTTCATACCGTGCAATGATATGGCCCTTTTGGCGCAAAAATAAGCAACCGCTCCCGAAACAATAGCTAATGGGCGCAGTAGCAGTAAAACCCGAACTGCCCACCTGTCCAGGTGATGAAACAAACAGTGGGAAACTGGCAGGAAAACAATAATGCAAAAGCGTGTACAGAACCGTTCATTAGAATTTAGCACCTAAAGGTAGTTAGCAAGCAAAACAACCCAACGAACGAAAGCCAAGAGGCACGGCTAATGATTTTGTGTCACACCGAGCGCAAATGTGCGGCGTGGCCATAATTTAGCACGATCTTTCCCTCTCGAGGCACTCGTTGGATTCAATTAACAGATCGTTTCCGGAATGGCCATCGGTTTCGGCTGGCCTTAGGCGCAGCATGATGAGTACGGTGTACGGTGCCGGAGGATGTACCCGGGACGGATAAAAAAGTATGTCACCAAAGGGTTTAGGCAAACCCGGTCTGTCTGCCTGGCCGGTAAGAAAATGGTAGTGGATTAGTCGGCACCAATCGCAGTCCTAGCCGAATCCGGAGCGGACAGTGAGAGAGAGAGAGAGAGAGAGAGAGAGAGAGAGAGAAAGAGAGATTCTTGTCCTTCCCAAACGCGTTTCGACTACCGTGCAAGACATTAAGAGTGTCGTGCAAATCACGATACGGTTGGCCATAATCCTGACTTTGCTGCTGTTGCTGCTACTGCTGCCGGTAGCCACGAATGCTGTCGTCGGTTTATGACACGTCCTGCGCTGGACGATTCTCTTTTGTGTCGTGCTGATGCGGTTCATTCGATCCAAAAGGCAGGATAAGTTTTCCGTCACGTAATACTTCCGCTGGATCGGTTAGGTCTCCGGTATGGGTTCCGAATCCTTCGGTCAAAAAAGGCTAGCCTGCCAAAGCTTGTGCCTACGGGGTTGCTTTTTTTGTTTTCTTCTCTCACAATTCCCCAACGTTTCTCGGTGGAGGGCGCATTTTCACGGTGATGATGATAACCTCAAAGGAATCATTTGAAATCTAGTTCGTCCAAAACCATAACATCATGACGGATGAACGACCCTCCCAAGTCTGCCCGGCGAACAATAAAATTATGATCCGACAAGCATCCCTACTGCCAAACGATCGCACACATACACAATGGGATAGAGGGACATTCACCTCGCCAAACAGATGTCCTCCATTCCAACTACATTAAACGAAACGGGATTGTGTACGTTAGTTGCAAATGGCATCTCTCTCGCCCAACCCGGTGGGACAAAAATCCGGGGCAAAGATTTTCGCGATGACACAAAAAAGGTGTTGACTATTGGCCCACTGGGAAAACAGGGAGGGAAACGGTGAAATGGCCGCCCAAACGCCGAAGCATCATCATTATTGGAGAAGCGTTCGTTTTTGTTTTTTTTGTTATTAACAACATCAAAAAGGGCGTGAAGATGTTACTGAACTGGACCGGCGGGTACTGGCGACAAAACATTTAACCTCCTCCCAAAGGAACACCAGATATGGGATGACTGTTGCGCTCATGAACAGTGTTTGCGTGTTACTTTGTTAGTTTACTCGCCCACCGTGTTAGTGTCCCGGCACGAAACGGTTTGGCAGTGGATCTGAAAGGTCTGATACAATGAGCCGGGAGTGTTTTTTCGGGAGTTCCATTTATGGAGGTAAATGATGACAGACTGGTAACAAAATGGCTACCGAACGTACGGAATGTGACGCGAGGGAGTGATAGAAATAGAGGCAAACGGTTGTATTTTCGAGGGACGAAATCTTTAGGATTGTTAGAAAGGGGAGGTTGAGCTTGCCTTCTTGCTATATCCAAAGAAACAGGTTTAACAGTCACAAAAAGCGTATCAGTTTTTAAATTATACTTTAATGCATCATAACTGTGTATGTTTTGCAATGCATTTGGCGTTTGCGTCAATAGAAAGGATAAAAATCATTAACAATTCCTCGCAATGTTTCGAAAATAATAACCAATCCTGCTGATGGGAGACGAATTTTATTGCTCGGAACGTGTTGTTCCAGCTATTCCTGTTCATTTTATTTGTCTTGCAAATGGCCGAAATGCAACGTGTTTATGGGCAAGTCCACCTTCGATCGTCGTCCCCGAACAACGGATTGGGCAATTTCAGGTTGTTCTCGTAGAGCTCGGCAATTCGGGGAGCCTACAGGCAGATTTTGATATTTGACATTACCTATTACCAGGTGTGTTGGTGTGATTGGCTAGGGTCCTTTATAGGCGATGAAACACGTTTATGAATGTATTCTTTATGATTACATCGAAATAAAGGTCACGAATTTGAAGGACCTCAGCCATAAACTGGCAGCACATGGTGATAAACATTGCACCAAGAAAGAAAGAAATAAAAATTCTGAATTCATGATGACCTGTGAGGCAGTGCGGCTCCAACAAATCTGGATGATTGTCCTTATTTTTTTCCGCCTGGCTGCCTCCCTTTCAGAGAGCTTTTCAATCTCAAATCAAGCAATGGGTTATTTGGCAACCCTTTGCCGACTCCCAAATGAGTTAACAATGAGCAACGGAAAAAATCGAAAATAATAAAAATGTTAATTGATGCCTACTGAAGCACAAATAATGCAATTGATCTGCGATGTGTTTGCCGTGTGATGATGAGTTGCGCTTGATTTCACTTTCAACCAAATCAAGCTTGCATAAATCAATTCGCTGTCCGATGGTGTTTCGATGATGTGGATAATTTATGAGAAAAGTTCTTTTTCGCCCATGCCCCGGCGCCTTCCCACCTATTGCTTCCCTTTTCCCTTATTGTTTGGTTGCGTTGTTGTTTCTCACTACCGCAAAATGCTTTTCGGTAGCGCTTACGCTGTTGTTTTCATTTATCACGACTCATTACCGCCGAGATGCGCCCGTTGTACCCGGTTCGATGAAGCGCATGGAGGCTTTGGTTTCATGGTTTTTGGAAAACTTTTGTGGATGAAGAAGAACAATAAGAAAAAAGCGCGAACAGTAAGCCACCAATTGAACAACCGCTAGGCGAACGTAAAACTTGTTAAAAATGCAGCCAAACGGTGAGCCAAATTTTTCGGTACGAACAACATGAAAGTTTGGTTTGCGGGTTATTATTCGACAGCGGTTCACGGTTTTGTTCTGTTGTCTTGCTGGTTTTTCTTTCCTCGTAGCTGTGGTATGCTGCGGGCAAATGGGTTTCAAAATTATGCTCTACACAAATTTCGAAATTTCGCTGCTAAACCATTACACAGCGAGTAAATGCAAGTAAAATGGGTCGTTTCTTTCTGCTGTTTATGGCGAGTTTTATATTCTCCGTAGTGCGGAGAAGAAAAATTGGTTTGATGGTTAAAAATATAAAATAATATCGACTGTGTTTGCGCCTAGTGGTTAGGCTATGCGCACCATATAAATACTGCTCGACAGAAGATCAGAAATGGATTTAGGAATGAATAATAAAGATTAACATTTGGAAAATTTGAAGAAAACCACGATAAGTTTTAGTTTGCGACACAGCTCATTATTCTAACAATTGAACAAGGCTAAATATAAGCGGAAACATTACACTGCAATCACAACGTATGAATGCCATTGCGAAGGATAAGCATCCGAGTCTCGCTAAGAATCTCTATAAACTGCAATATACCAGACGACAAACTATACCAACCACGGGGTAACACCTTCTAATCCTATTAGCGGTTCACGGCGCTGACGCAACGAAACTTAATCAACCACTCACCGATGCACAGTAGCAACATCAGCGCTACAGTCTGGCAATCGCACACGATCTTATGATACGCCGGAATGGAAAGCTCAACAGCTACACGCTGTGGCTAAGAATACACACGTGTGCCGGTAAAACATGCGACATTTTGAACAATGACAGTGTGGTGAACGAATGCTGGAAGTACAGGCGTAGGTCGTTGTTGATTTGTGCCTGGGTCGGTGTACATACAATGCAAATTATAATCGAATTGTGATTGGTTTTCGGCATAAAGATGTACTTTGTTTAAGCAGGCTGATGTTTTGTTAATATGGAACTCACTGCATACACTTTACAATTGCTGGAGAGGTATGAAAATACTAATACAAGTTAGAAGTAAATAATTTGTTGAGGAAATATAAATTCAACGTTATATTTTTGAAAGCTTAGCAAATTCCTTCATATTGAGCTTAACGACATCATCATAAATATAGTCAAAATGTTTCTCTGTATCATACGACAAAACAATTAGTTTTGGTAATCGTCTTAACGAATCCTAACAAAACCCAATTTCCTGATCATAATCCAGCTTTACACAACTTGCATGCTTCGTTGGTAAAGCTTAAGTGACAAAAATATACTCATAGTTACCGCGTTTCGATTGTTTTTCCTATTACATACTTCAAGGTTTTCGTCAGGCTTTATCGCCCTAGAACTAATCTTTTGATACGACGCTAAACATGCTTCTCACCTCTGAATTGAGTGCTTCGTTTGTCGTTCCTATCATAGCCCGAAACGTATGAATAGTCTTGGTGTTGGGCTATTTACCATGTTGTGTGTATAGAAAACCAAGCTCCACTGGCTTAAACGATGGAGTACGGGGAAAGAAATCCGTATCATATTTCATTAGTATGGTATTTAGTATGGCACTCTAGCCCTAAGCCATTGATATCATGTATCAAACCAATGAATACTTTTCTCTTCATTGAATCAAACACACATCCACGTGAGGGTTTGCAGGTTTGAAGGGATGGCATTAATTACTACATCAATATCAGCATTCTTTACAAATAGAACTGCTGTTAACTGCCCGTATGTTGCAAGCGTGGATGAGATATACGATCGGCAGCTAGCCAAAGAGTTTCCATTTAATGACAGCTAGCTTAGAAACGTCAAACCGTGGCCGAGTATGGGAGTACGGAGTACACGGAAACACACAGCAGAAGAACACTTGCGATAATTAAAGGGTCGTTTTGAGTGGCAGAGCCCGGTCCAGAAAGAGCGAACAATCTTTGGCCAAGGTCCAATCTGGGTGCGCGGGTGAAACATTGACCAAGTGCATCCGGGACGGTTGCTTTATGCTTCCTGCTTCCTGAATCCTTGGCGTTGAGTTGAGTAGCAGCAGCGACCGGTTTTCTAGGGCCAACCTGGCCTCGGTAATGGACGGTGAAGTGCTACGATCACGAGCTGATACTATCAATGAGTGAACCATCCTCCGGTTGCTTTCTCATGTTGCTTCTCCACCTTTCTGGGAACCTGTATCAGTCAATGAGCAAATACATTCAGCAAGAGCGAGAGGGTGGTTTTAATTGGAGCTTTTAAGTTTATTTGCACAAAGATGTAGGTCCGTCCATTCGGTGAAGACATGAAGGGCGCAACATGTGTTGAATGGAGCACGTCGGTATGATTTATGATTACGCAAACATGCATGCGGTGCGATGTACATGGTAAATAAAATGTTGTACAAAGCGAGTGCATTGAAGGCAAAGTAATTTGAACTACGGTTAGTAAGGTGCAAGTAAACCGATAAATTGTAGTTTGTAATTTGATTGAGCTACTTATTGACTGATTTATATCAAAAGCGGCTACTTTATTTATCATACTAGGAATAATGTCAACGTGAAAGTTATTTCAATGGAAAAATCACAAAAAAAACATTAATGCATGGAGACATAAGTCCAATAATGGATGGTGATTATTGGATTCGAATTTAATTGCATTTTTAAAGCCATGTAAGTACATTGGACGGGCAAATACGGACACAGCACTACGTGATTGTGAACGCACAACTTACATAATTTAATCAAATTAATTATTCGTATGACTCACTGAAAGTTTAATCAATCCACATGCCACAAATTACTGATTAAAGTTAAAACCATAATGGTTGTGTGCCTGTGTGCCATGAATCAATACTCTTTTTTTCCCTACAATTAGTTTTCGTAAAACCATTCATTATGTAACGATCGAGAATACTTTGTACATGTGTCTCTTTCTGTGGATTTTGTTACAATGTTTAGGTGAAAATAATGCAAGAAACGTTCGTCGTGAATTAGCAAATATCATATTAATATTGAACCATTTCATGATGATTGTTGATGCTTGATTTGCTTCTAAAAAATCTATCAAAAATGCCGGAAGATGCTGGATAGAAGTGTGTGTGTGTGTGTATGTGTAAATAATCAAAACGAACCCGGTATGAGTAACGTAGAGGGTTTAACGATAACTCACGCGAGACCGTGAGCTGAGCGTATTTTGCTTGCTCATAGTGAGAATTGCCAGTGAGATGAAAGCTTTATCGATGATGCGTCCCGAACGAGCCGAACGACGGCCGAGATGAAGCTTTCGTTTGCCGAAGATAAGCATTTCACCACCAGGACGCGGATGCTGGAACCTAGGCCGCGAGATAGAACATTCCTCACATACAACTGGCGCCGACCGTTCGAGACCGTCAGTTCAACGAGATCCTTTCGCCAGTTCGGATGCGCGTTCTCGTCTGTTCGGGTTCTGGTAGCACGGGTGTTGAAGTTTGGTGCTTTTGCTGGGTAGTGTGTGCATTCCTTTTCCCATACTGCTAGCTCAATGAGCTCGGCGAGAAGGTTCTGGATTGTGAGGCGAAGGGCAGCAAGCGTATAGCAGCTTTGAATCTGAGCATCCCTTGCGTCGCAACAGGCTGTCGTCGCACAACCATAGGAAGATCGCCCATCTCCGGTCTCCGCGTACAAACCGGCAACAGCATCAGCATCTAGTGCGCGTGTGTGCGTGTTGGCGTGTGAGCCTTTTGACAACGACCGGAACGTCGACGGTGGCAAACGGTGGCAGTGTTCGTTTGGCCCGGGGCCCGGTTGTTGTGAGCGAAGCACGTGCGCGAAGGAAATTTTCTCGTTTTTCCATCCATCCGTAGGAGTGTTATTCTTTTGCGACCGACGTTCAAAGTTTTCGTTTGCGCTCTGCCAACGCATCCAACGTTTCTGTGTACTGTTGTTTTGTTGTCTGACGCTACATTCGCAACAGAGTGCATAGTGCGAATCGTTATTAAAGTGTGAATTGGATGCCTGGCGTTTGCTTCGGTTAAAATTTTGCGCTGGAAATTTTGCGAAAACCAAACGGCGCCAAAGAGTGATAAAGTGTTGACAAATGCGAGTAAAGCCTGTAAATGACGGGCATGACGCCGATTGCAATAATCAACTGGTTCTTTAAACTGTTTCCCTACTAAATGCCCTGAAACGGATGAAAAACAGTGGCAAAAGGCTTGTGTGGGTGTCTTTATTCTGTGGAATAATTCAGCTCCAAATGTTGGTACAGAAACATCCATGACATACAGCTGGTCCGCTGCGCGTTGACATTTTTCAACTGGTAGGATTTATTTACATATTTCATATCCCCCGTTTTCGCTTCCTTTTACTGCGTCCTTACTTTTGTTTTAGTATCTTTTCTTCAGCGAAATAATGGTGCGCGTCTAGAAAGTGCCAAAGAAAAGAATGTGTTTGATGATGAAGAATTCCATTTTCTTGTTTGATCCAGAAAATTCTTCCATTCTTCCAAACTCGACTCGCCAAGAGCGACAAGCAGATGCAAAAATTAAGTCAAAATGTTCATTTAATCAACCAAATCGATTGAAGGGGGTTTAAATTGATTTAGCAACTCAACCGTTACAACGATTTTCGTTACTGAGAGATGGTGCCAGGATGGTGATGGTCTCTTTTCGTTTCTTTTGCGTTCGGGTTTCCAACGTTTTCTGCACTTGTCAATCTTTACCGCTGACAGTGGAGAAGGAGAGCTTCCCCGAAGGTCGGGGGAATGCTGAATAACATCGTCTTATTGAATTTTTTGGTTGTTGGTTGGCGAGATTTATTATGAATGTGTGCTCGTAATAGTGAGTGTTTGCCTGGTCTCAACAGCTGTTCAGGAGTTTATATTGAAAATGTTACGGAATACAGCACGTGTGCATTATTTTGTGATGCTGTCAATCCCACGCTTGATGTTACATCTTAATGTTTGTACAAACATTACTCAACCCACACATTGGTTTCAGTTTTTTACAGTTTCCTGTTCATTAGCACGCCTTCGCATCCGGCCAGAGGAGCGACTGAAGGCGAAGCGAAATAAAATTAAATTACTTCCTGTTCGTCGAAGGACACCGGTTTTAAACAAATTTTCGATCCCCCACACACAAACCCAAACACACTCGTCTAACGCAGGATACGTGCAAACGACTTATCTTTCTCTATTTCTTGTTTCGTAACCATCAACCCTCGTCCCGCTTACCCTCCTCAATATGGTTGTAAAATTTGTAGCTGATGTTTACTAAATGAGATGAATTTGTAACGAAGTTGATCGATGGCGAATTAATTTATTTTCATTAAAAAATAAATTACTTGCTGCCTGGGGGTACTAAAGGTTAAAGGCATGCCTCCCGTATCGTGTGCTGGGTTGTAATGATGTTGCGTAAATGACAGGCAAAAGTATACAGAATATTGAGTGCCATTGCGGGAAAGTGAATAAAATTGTTAAGGATTTGTACAAATGACGCAAACTCAAATAAACTGGAAAAAAACTGGTTAAAATTATTTGTTAAATATGTTAATATGTGTTTGGTGTATTAGTACTTTAAATATGTGTTTGACTTAATTTTCATATGCTTGGATTCGGTTGTTTTTAATAATTTATTGAACTGTAACTATTCATCAGTACGGGCCGATCGGGCGGTTGAGGTGAAGGCAGCCCCAGCCTTCACATGCCAGGACCGGAGTTGAGATCCCATCCGGATCATTCTCTTGTAGAGAAGATTGACCTAACAACTACTTGGTATGAATACGTTTAGTAAGCTAATGACGTTGTAAATCGTAAAACTAATAAGAAAAAGAGTACATTATGGCAATCGCTTTTCTTCTAAGCCTGATTTTTATGCCTTAAATGTTCATAGTTTTAATAAAAGGCTGGTCCGTGGCATATCTCCTACGATTGGTTTCATATTTTTTAAGTCCGCTACACTACAGCAAGGAAATTAAAATGAATTGATCTGTACCCCTTGTCACGCTCATTTCACCTTCTTAGAAATAGAACAATTTAAAATTTCGGAATTATTTTCTATGTCCTTAGTGTACCCTCTTCTTGTTCAGTCATTCTGTCGTCCTACAAGGGTTTGACGCAATTTTACGCCCACTTTAATTTTGAGCGAAGGACAGACAGAATCACCCTCAAAAACCATCCATCTAGCAGGCTTCATAAATTATACACGAATTTGCCATTTTATCAAACAATAGAGACGAATCGAATTGCAAAAAAAAAAATCCATGAAGTGTAAAGCGTTCAACCAGTAACCAAAACCCACCACCATCGTTCATTGATAGCACCTAGGAGATGAAATAAGGGTCCTTCTGAGGTTTGCTGCTGCTGCTGCTGCTGCTGTTGTTACTCGGTGAGCATAAATTGAAATGTAAAATTAGTGCCCTTGCAGACGACGCAGTCGAATAGAAATACATTCATTGGGGTTTAATTCCTTCGAGGAAAATGTAATTAAATGGCTCACAGCACCCGGAGGGTTTTGCCGAATCATTATTATTGCTATTGATTGTGGTTAAGGAGAAGCAGTACCCGGTTGGTTGCATTTGGAAGCCTTTTTTCGACACGGCATCGAACAAAACACAGCCCACAATGAAATCCCATAACCTTTCCGGCTGTAGTGTTCTGGCCGTGTGGCAACACTTACTCCAATGGTAACCCCAAAGCGAATTTGCAATTTGTAGCCCAACCAATGGTGGTTTCATCGCCACAAACTTCCATGCCTCAATCGAAAAGGGGAGGCCAACAAATACAGGCAAGTTGGTAATGAAAAACACAACATTTCCTTTCATTAAGCGCGCACCTTTCGCAACGGTTTTGCATAACCCAACAACGTGCCCTACCGAGTGCCCGCCAGCCATGGTAAAATATAGTTCGGGAAGAGGGAAATTGTGTAATTTTTAGGCAAAGCATTTACATGAGCGTCCATGGATCTGGTTGCTTTGAGTGGTTTGAGTGGCTGACCGTAAAATCTTTGCCTCGTTTGCCACGCACTGTAAGCACTCTCGAATGAATTGATTTTAATTGTTGCTTGGCAATTACCAATGAAAGCAGAGCTAGTGTGTTTTCACCGTTTTCAGATGCTTTACGAAAATAGTTTCACGAACCCGCCATAAGCTATGGAGCTGATTTAAAGCTCTCAAATCAGTGGCAAATTTGAGGCAAATGTAGCTTTAATTACTCTGGACAAGATACAGCCACAGTCGACAAAACATATTTACCTTAGAACCTACGCAAGGCTGTCATCTGGAAGCGTTTAATTGTATGGTAACGCTGTAGTTAATCCACCATTCTCGTTTTATGACAAACCCCTAGCCAACGGTTCATTTCGTGCGCCATAAAAACCACAATGAGCCCTCTCTAGGGTAAAATTAATCGTACGAAAACCTGCTGCCGAAAACAGCCCGAGCTGGTTTCGAATTATTCCATCAAATTTATGAAGGAAACGTACAGACATGTTAACTATTGAGCGCACGAAAGTGTGGATGTGTGTACTAGAGTCCGTTTGAATGATGCATCAAAAACTGTATTTGTTAAGCTTTCGGATTAGGCAGGATAATTTGCCTGCGCCTTTGCCAACCGTAAGTGAGAGGAGATAAAATTACCTCCTGGGAAGCCCGCCATTAAATGAGGTCAAGTTTGATGGATGTCGGGGGGTTCAATCGTTCACGAGCAAGATACCGCCAAGGTATGAGCGCAAGAAAACGAAGGTAAGAGAAGGAAGGAAAATCATTATTCCACTTGAATGAAGCGTCACAAGCATAAGAACTACCACTTGAGAGCCTTAGAGAAGGAAACGAACCACAAGGACATCAAGCACTTTGCCTCCGGGAAAGCACTTAACGGGGGGGGGGGGGGGGGGGGGGGGGGGGGGGGGTCAAATCGGTAGGAGATTAATTCATTCTTTATGGCCACCTTTCAGCACAAAACCGCACAATAAATAGAAGAGCATAGAAGGGACAGGCGTGCTTTTGGGATCTGAAAACAATAAAGTGCGTAAAGGGAATGGATGGAGCTGTTTTGTAAGAAATATTGGAAATTTGAAGGTTTGCCTCGATATTGGTTGGAGTTTGTTCCACAGATGAATTAATTGATGTTTCGAAGATGATTTTTAAATAAACATTTTGAATGACAAACTGTTTTGAAATAATGTACGAATGTTGATAGAAATTACTTTAGAACTTCGATCGATACACTCTGGGGAAATGTGCATCGTGGCTGTGGATTTTATGTCGATCCTTTGGTACAACCCTGTCAAATTGTCAAATTTCAAAGCCTCGTTTGTCCACATCGAAATGTCATGACATTAGCATTTAAGGGTCAAAAGCGCAATTTGTTGGGAAAGTTATTCATGTTTGCAAGACTAACTTTCCTGCAACCGATGAGCAAACTCAGCAAACAACAGGTTCCATTAAAGGTTTGTAATGTTACACAAGGAGCTTTGCAGTATTTCACTATCTGAAACATTATTTGGATGATTTTAAAGCTCTCTTTAACAGATCGTTTACCTTTAGTGTGATTGTTAAGAGATAGTGCCAATTATGTTTGATAATATTTTTTTCCATAATTTACAAAAATTGGACAACAATAGAACATCATATAATAACAAAAATAAAAAAGCAAAGCAGCTGAGTAAACAAACAAATGGTGTCGTTTAACAAGTTTTGCATGACAACAGCTGTTTTCATCTGATTTAATTAAACTACAATTTACTTATCTTCACCATTATTTGCTGCTGAATCGAAAGCCTTCTGAGAAGTGTGAAAAACAATACCTAAACAATAAGAAGTAGACGGGAAAATACCGTAAGTCTCTACTTCCGCCACTGCTGGCTGAAGTAGCTAGCCAAAGCATTCCCGGCTCACCGGCCGAAGACGGTGCTCGTAATTTATTCAACGATTATCATTAATATTGCGCAAATTAATCACGAGCCAGGGGAAGAAGATGGCTGCATCAAACCGTGCCGGCATACGATTTAAAAACCGTACCGTAAATGCCGCTAGACGGTACACCGAATGGAGACGCCCGGTGGTTTGTTGTTGTTTTGTTCACTTCCTTCTGGTAGCTGCGAGGTGTTGACGTTGGGGGCAAATTTCAAAGCTGATTAATATTCCTGATGAATTGATGGCAGCTGACAGGGTTTTGAAAGATATCTTTCCTTTCTGGCTTGGCCTCCCTTGCCCTGACGATAGCAAACGGATAGCCTAGCGCCTAGCGTACAAAAACGCTCTAAGGTCAATAAGCTGCTCACAAAACCTACGCACTTAACTGGCCAAGCTGTCTACAAATCACCACCGATAAACATTGGAGGCTTTTTCGCCCCAGCACGGTGTGGTTATCAAAGGCCAAAGTTTTTACCAAATTTACAACCATCCTTAAGACCAGTTCATCCTTGTAGCTGGCTGGATTTAACTGGTTCGCAAGAAACACGAATCACATTTCTTTGTTGTGCTGTGCTTGTTGACAGGAAAGATCAATTGATTCAGTTTTGGTAGGGCTTGTTTTGTGCTCTGTTACTTTGATCCTTAAATTCAATAGAATCTAGCAAAGAAATAAAAAGCAAACAACCCTTTTCGTGGTCGGCAGCAAACCCAACGTGCGCATTAGAAGCTTTGCCCCTTTGGTTTCTGCGGTTGGTGCCAGGTGTCCTTGAGCGGTGAACATTTATGTTGTACGAAAAATAGGATTAGAAAACTGTTTGATAAAACCGGTTTGTGAGCAAACCAGAGCGTAGGTTTTTCATAGACGTGATGGGCTAATGTTGACAAGTAGGAGGTTTGGTAAAACCTATTGCTCTGCCGCCCGCTCAACATTCACATCCATACACAATATGTGTTTTTATCTACAAGTACCAGAAATTTCATTTCTTCAAACGGTTATGAATGTTTCGAACATTTCTTTTGTATCCATTTAAGAAAGCATGTTTTTTTCAATCGATGTTTACCCTACGTTATGGGTTTAAAGGCCAGGAGAATTTTTTACGTGTTGCATTGAGGAATTATGAATAAATGGTGGATTTTTCTTCAATTTACTATTGATGGTACCAAATGGCTTAAATGGTTTATATGACTGTGCAAGAAGGGCGTGTGGCGAAGGAGAATGAAACACGTGATAGCTGAGCTCTTTAGCGGTGCTGATATCCTGATATTTTGGTAGTCAAAGCCGAAAGGATACGTTGGCTAGGGTACGTGATGAGGATGCCGGACTCATGCTCCACCAAGAAGGTGCTCGTCAGCGACCCGTTCGGCACGAGGTGTAAAGGAGCACAGCGGGCTCGTTGGTTGATCAAGTGGAGTCTAACCTGTCGGAGATCGGATTCAACCGTGGATGGAGGACTGCAGCCCTAGATCGAGTTTCCTGGAAGCTAAATGGAGAAGATATGAAGAAAAAGAAGAAGATATGGCTTAAAATTTCCAATAGTTCATAGACAAGACGACGTAGAGCCGTCGTACTTAAATAAATAAATAAATTTCTAATAATCTTTAACCAAATTTAATATCACTCATAACACATAACTTTGTTCATTAATTTATTATCTAAAAACAATTTTTAGCTTTCTGCCAGGTTGAGCAAATTAACAGCTGTTGGGATGTTAAAGCCGTTACACACGAAGTGCTACTTGCAGCGCAACTCCGATTTGATAAAAAATGTTGTGAGTTTTGTATGGAAATGTGTGAACAAATGACACCATTTTGACTGAACTTTGTGTGAAACGCCTTTTAATAGAATTGGTGAGTCTTATAACCACTGCATCGAGTTCAATTGTTTCAAATAAGTCCATAAATTTCATAAAGTTCGAAGACGATCGAGGGGGTACCCTCTAGCGTTACGATTTGTTGCTCAAGGAGGAGTTGAGGAGTCCATTTTGTGTTACTTAACAGAATGTTATAAGTAACAATTAATGTATGTTTATTGAATGGCTCTATGCTCTAAAATTATGGTATTATTTCCTTTATTTATTTTCCCCGTTGTTTCCTCTTTTTCTATGATATTGTTAGAGTAAAAAAATAACGTCTTCATGTCGCTTCTGCGTCCACCACTGTGACATCCACTTTCGCAATTTAAGAGATAAAAATGTTAATCAACTTGATATTTTATTAAAAAATTTAATATTTAAATTCATTTTTATATGGCGGGTGGTGACTGTGCATTATCATTACGTACTGTTGAAAGGGGGAGGATACCTTCGTTACGTATGGAAAACGTTACGTTTTGTTACAATTGAGGAAGCTAATAAACTTCCGATTTTAAAGTTACGTTGTTTGTGGAACGCCCCTAACAGTTTCAATATGAGTTTAAAATATCCTTTCATAGTTTGATAGACTTTCGTTAACACATCAGCTAATGTTTCAATGATTTTGTTTGTATTCAGATTGTAAAACAAATTTTTATTTATTTATTTACATTTGATTATTACAGTCCAGTGCCGTATTGTCATTGAAAGTTATTGTTATAGCTTTTAGCTGGTAAGAATGTTTTTCTTCTTTAAAAGTAATTTAATACGTGGTCTAAATGATAATTGACTTTCAGCGCAAGTTAGTTTTCTGTCAAAATGATTTGTTTTTTGCTAAATCAGAGTTGCGCTTCGTGTGGAATGACTTTAAAAGATTACAAGAAATTTTTTCGTTATTTTCTTTCAACGTGTGTGCTACTCTATCAAAAACACTGAATCTACATTGTACGCAGTCCATTCAATGACCAACACTAAGTACCATTTAGTCATTTGCTGACATCAGCGTCTAGCAATCGATTGCGAAATTAGCAGAGCAATTATTAGTACGTAGCCACTTTTCTAAAACCAGTTGTCACACATTTGTAGGGAAACGTTCAGATACCAATCATCATGCTCCTTTATCAGAGGCCTTTGTTAAACGGTGGAAAAGATGTGTCGTATTAGTGATGTGTCGACAAGTGACGTCGGGCCCAGTGGTCAACCGGAAATGAGTGGTAACTAGCCTGCCGGAAGCACATCGCTCGGAACGAAGACGATTCGGTGCTGTTTCCTGTATGCTGGTAGTACCAGCACTGGTGTGGCTTTCGAAAAGTCTTGTTTCTCGTGTGCTTGTAGAAGCTATGGAGAGATTGGTCAAGGGTGAATGGGGCGTACCAGTGTGATTATCGGATTTTCTCGATTGGAATAATTATCCCGAACTATTCGTGGGGCTTCTCTGTTGGCCAGACGCGAAACTCTCACAGTCATTCCACCCAAACCCTGGAGAATTTCATGCCATGTGGTATGATGACTTTGGATCGTTTGTGGATTCCGCATTCGAACGTATGACAGTAGAAGCTGTTCGAATTCCTAGTCGGAATGGTTACTATTGTATTTGACATGTTTGGGAATCGACCAAATTCCACGTACTCCCAGGACGGAGCAATGTTCGTACGGTATAGATTTGTTGGAACGATATGAACGATAGTAGAGATGAAGCTGGGTATAAATTTGGATGTGTACCGAAATGTTGCCACTCATTGGTTCGTTTATCGATTGTGATTGGTGGAAAATTAGTTTTTCGGCTCATCATCCAAACGCCAAGTCAATATTCTTACGATTTCTTTTTTTAACGGGTAATCAGAGAGGAAAGCGCCGCAGTGCTTACAACAATTAGGTTAATTTACAAACTATTTCAAAGTACAATCTGAATGGTATGAATATTCGGTGGCTTTTAAAATTATTTCGTGCAAGGCAAAAGAACTAGCGGAAATTAATTTTTTTTTCACAACTCCACACTATTAAAACTAGTTTAATCACCAATTACAATACAGCAAAAAGGTTACAAACAACCTTCCTTTGTTTGTTTTAACTTATCGTCACTTTAGTCATTAAAACCTAAAACAAAAAAATCGTCTTAACGTAAACATGCCCGATATCGTCCACCATTCCTTTCATGCTAATTTAACATGACTGTAAACCACAAAACCCACAAAAGGATTGATTGTGGTTATGTCATTTTGTTTCCTAAGTTTAGCCCTTACCACACTGGTATACATCGCCTGGGGGATTGACCGTCGGCATTTACTTTCGAACATACTATCGCATCACCCCCATGCAAGTTTTGACACGGAACGTCACGCAAAAAAAAAAAGAAAACACAACCCTAAGCGTGAGCCGGAAAAAGGGTACATAAAAAAGGATCTGTTCGATGAAACATGACGGCTCTACACGATAGACAGACGACCGTACTGTACGAAACAAAATTAATTAGCTCATCCGTTTTCCAACCCCGGTGCGAGCGGATTCGGGCATACTAAAGCTCAACCCAAACTGATCTTAGGATGCCTTGGGGATGGCGGGATGGCGCAACAAAAAATCAACAACAGGGATGGAGAGACAAAACTCAAAAATTTTGTGCTGCCAGTATAACGTTTACGGAAATGGGTGACATCCGGGTGTGATAGAGCAGCGCCCGGGGAAGGATGGCGTAAAAAGGATAGCTCCGTATCGGTCCGCAATGAGCAGGTTACATACACTCGTTTTGATGGTGTATGTGAGTGTGTGTGATTGGGGAAAAGCCATAGAGTAAGAGAATGTAAGCGAGTGAGATAGCATTAGAATGCACTCAGGAAAAAAAAATGAAACAAGAGAGGGAGAAAACACGCAAAACACGGCATCCCGTTGATGGACCGAATGCGGATGGGTTTTTGGTGTTTTTCTAATGTTGCGGCCAAATGGGAGCATTTCCTTAGGTGGTTAGTTGAGCTCCGGTGCGCCCTCGGTGGTAAGCGAGGTGGTGCCTCGGTCCTGTAGCAGACTGGCTGACTGGCGAATAGGGGAAAAGTTGTGCGGTTTTGCGAAAGATTAATTTTAACAATTAGACACAAAAGTACGTCCCACTGCATTATGTTCATTAGGGATTCCATTACCGACGCTCATGGAGAGTGTACTGTAATGTTAACCTACGGTAAAAGTTGAAGTGGCCTTCAGTAAATAGTTGCATGTAGAATATGTAAAACCCTATGCGCATAGCCGGGAGTCGTATCCTTCTTTCAACGTAATTTTACAGCTTTGCTTTTGAATATATAAAAAAGATGGTACAGAATCAGATCAGCTAGTTGGTAGTGGTGCCAGTTTTCTTTTTTTTTTATTCGTAAAGGACGGCCAGGCCGTATTGCTAGTGGTGCCAGTTGTTAATATAAAATATCAGTATTAAATTCTATAGCAGTATGTTTGTAGGTACGCAAGAGCAGTGTATCTAACCTTTCATTTTCTTTTTGGCTTAACGACCTAAGTCTAGGTCACACCGGCCATCGACTGGCTTAAAAGATTTATTTGTAGCTCGTAGGGTAGGATAAACGGGGCCCGGTGGCAGAGGCGACAACAGCACTGGTGTTCATACGGCAGGACCGGGGTTCAAATCCCATCCGGACCTTTCCCCCGAAGTGAGGACCGATTATTCAACTACGTGGTATCGGCAAGTCTAGTAAGTCATTAGTTGACCGGCGTTACTTTAGCATTTGAGGCAAACAATTTTGACAAATAAAAAAAGAAATAGTAAACGTTTTGGATAAGATTTGATTCCCGGATTTTTCCTTGGCTCTTGATAAGTATATACGAACCAGTTGTTTTGAGAATTTACCCGGTAAATTATGTTTTCATAGAAATTTTCAAACTCTAATTTAAATTTAACGAAATAAAAAAAAAACACCACAAACCTACTCCACGCCACCGAGCAATAAAACCGTTTGTAATCAAAAGCATAATGAGCAACAAAAGTAAAACCAAGCTTCGACATACCCCAGTAAGCACTACCATGATCGTGATAAAATGGCACCATTTTGTGAGGTGTCGTCGTCCCTTACCCCTGTAAGCGATGTCGATAGTTTCCATTTGCAAACGGTATGAGGAAGATAACTCATTTATCGCCAAAGGAACGTTTCCAACCTCAGACAACCTATCCACACCCATCTTCCAGGTTGCGCAATTGCTGCATTCGCATGCTGCTCAAGCGGTGCACAAGCGAAACGATTATCTCTGCTAGCAGTTTGTTCTTGGTGGCTTTTTTCAACCAACACCCCGCCCCGGATGAACGCTCGTGGAACGATTTTCCAAGCGATGGTTTGCCACTGTTTTTCATCAAACCAGCAGCCAGCATCCAGTACCTTGGACGGTGCAAGGTGAAGTTGCCACCGTATTACGGTTTCCCACACTGCAGGCGAACATGTTAGAATGTGAGGAAATTTAACCGATCAACCGGAAACTCTTCGGCACCGATCAGCCAGATCAGCGGTCGGGTGAATTGTGAAGGAAGCGGCGTAATGTCCAACGCTTTGACAGACGCTTCGTAATGTGGCGGCAACGTTGGTAAAGGGGGAGGCTGCGCCACCCCGAGTCGTGGTGGGTTTAAAATTGATATAAATTGAAAATTGCTATTTTATACCTTACCGAACTCACTGCAACGGGTGTAGCCGATGCGGAGGCGCATACCTTCAGCACGGATGAGAGTCACTATCATGGTATCAGCTGTCCCTGATGCGGTATTTGATGCTCTTCATTGCAATACTACCCACCAGCACTAGCGATCCACCGTTTGCAGGGTACGAACTTTCCCATCCACATGTAAACGGCCCCTGAAAGAAAGGGAAGAATAAAATGGACGAGAAATGTGCGCACAGGGCCAAGCTTAAAACAACCCGTACCGGAACAGAGCTTCATTCATTTGCAGCCTCAGGTTGCAGGGTTGAAGGGATGCAATTTGGGATGGGAACCGTGCGATGCGCGTGGGCTCGTGATTGATGAGGTTTTTCCCGAGATGAGTTTTCCCGCAGTGAAGATAGCGGCGAATAGTTAACGTTCACACTATGTCCGGAACGGTGGGTGCTATTACACCTTCAGAGCGTTTCAATGACTATAAAAGTAAGCTTCCAACCGACGTTCATTGACAGTCATGAACGTTGACAGAAAAGTGTACTAATAATGGGTTAAAACTTCTTCAACAATGTGTCATAGCTACCTTGAGCATTAATAAAGCAAATATCATTTGTTTAATAACGTTTTAATATAAAAATAATTTCAACTTTTTTCCTGACATTATTAAACTCTCATTTCCTGGTTTTGTTTCCTTACGATCGGATGGCACCGCTTTCAGATAAATTAATTTAACAGAAAGTTTTTTTTTATTGCATCGTATTCACGCAACACGCATGTATTTTTTATAAACTAGAATAACGCATTTCCTCCCAATTTTTATCTTATCCCGGAAATGCTCGCATGTGAGTAAGTGTAGAGTGATTGGATGATTTTTTAATCTATTTTGGTTGTTTTTTGGTAGATGTTTTTGCTGTTGATCCGATAGTTTTGGTGCGGCTATTGTATTGATGAAGGTTGAATGCTTCCAATTTGTCTATTGTAGCGTGTTATGGGTACTGTTTTCTTGACCTTTTGATTTGCCCAAAAACAGCATTATAAAATATAAATGTTCACTTCAATTCCTGAAAAGATGTTGTGGCATTTTTTTTGCTCTTCTTTTATTCAACCAGCATCCAATTAATACCCAAAAGTCCTACCAATTGCATCATCATCATCATCATCATACTGCAATCCTATCCTATCCAATGACACACAGCTGACCGATGTCATTCGGATACGTTGCGATTAAAAAAGATATGCTGCAGATTACGCAACTCTGTGCCACCAGTCGGTGGTTAGCCGACGACGTTATTCCAGGTAGCAGAAGCACCTGCTAGAACCAAACAATGATGCAACCAAAAGCTTTTTTGTAGAGTAGCTCATACGGTTAAACAATAAATAACAATCCAACAGAGGGACATTTGCGAATATAAACCCGCTCAAAAATTGCATCTGTTCGCTGAAAATTCGCTTAATGAATTCCCCTGTCAACGATGTACCAACTGTTTTCGGAACTGTTTCGTGCCAAGCTTTCTTCAATGCCGTGTGCTGCCACTAAATGGAGTGAAAGCTGACTGCAAATTGGATTTTTTGGTGTGCCAATTTGGTACATTTTTCTTCATTCGTTTTTTCACTTCATTTCTGTGTGATGATATGTTTTTTTTCTGTTTGTTTTGTATTTCAAACCATTCATTCTGAGGGAGCAATGCACAAAATGCGAATGCCGTCCCTTTTTCTTTTGAAATTTCAATGGAGTAATATATGAATGATGGAACATGCCACGAGACTGTTTTAACCATGGTGGTGCCTTCGCTTGGTGCCCAGTTGTTGGAATGCAGGTTTGGTTCGGGTGGAGCAGAGAAAAAAAATATGTCGAGGTACATTAATGAAGTTTTGGAAAATTTTAATCAACTTTTAATTAACCTCGTGATTTGCTGTGTTACCTACTGACGTGTTGAATGTTATTAAAAAGCATTACGGATAGCAGAAACATTTTGCAAGTATTTGTGCTGGAGCCATTTTGCTATTACTAGTTTGGTGTTTGATCAAATTAAGTTAACCAGTTTAACCAGTTAACTGTTGATTAGCTGCTTATAAAATGAATCTCTTTTTAAATCAGATAAAAATAAGGATTTTATTGTACGGTTTTTGGTGTAACAAACACAAATAAAACTAAATAGTCTTTCAAATGACTTTTCCGCTGGTTGTGGGATTAATACCATTGTATTATTTATGAAATGTTAATAAACTAGTTTTGATCTTGTTTGCAAGACTTATTTTCTTTTACAGATACAATAATACCTACGATTTGGCAAGAGTTGATTGCTTGTGACATTATTAAGAACTAATATTTACCTTTAAATCTGCCCGTACAACTGCTCAACATATTTTGCAATTTTGAGTAAATAAAATTTGTGTATTTAAATACAAAATCACACAATTTTTGTTTATGTTTTTGTTGTTGGTTCTGTTGCCTCGCAGGTTTACAGAAATGACTTATTCGCTAAAACCTAAACCTAAACCTAAACCTAACTTTGCTAAGCGCCAGGGAATTAGGATATAAGGGAGGAAGAAAGCTGGGAAGAATGTTTAAGACGGGACCGGAAGATGGATAAACTTAGGTGAAAGTCGAACATATGGGCCACGGAATTGAATTGACGAATAGCACACACGAGGGGGTCTTTGCGCCCTGCTGAGGTATGACGACTTGGGATCGCAAGAGGGGGACGATTACGAAGGACACTATAAGGGATTTAAAATGGAACACATGATAACAAAGCAGGAGCATCGGTATGACCGAAAAGGAGAGCGGCAATAAAAGTTGATTGGGCCTGGGAACGGCGAGTTTCCAACGAATCCAGCTTCAGCAGCTGACACCTGGACTCGTACTGAGGCAGGGGGAGGAAAAGCTCACCAAGTGATTAGCGTATTGCAAACCTGGTGAACGAACGCTGCACCCGCTCAATACGCTCAATATGCGTCTTCGCTAGGAGCGACCAAACTACTGAGCAGTACTCCAGAACCGATATGACCAGCGAGCAGTATACAGCTTTCATAAGGGGTGCGAAAAGTCGCGAACAATACGCTTGAACAAGCCAAGCGTCTTCCAAGCTCTCCCAACCACGGAATCAATTTGGAGGTTGAAGGAGAGATCTTTGTCCAACCAGATTCCCAAGTCTTTGATAGCTGTGACTCGGCTAACAAACTGATGGTCAAGAGCATAGGGGTAGCTGATGGGAGTTCGGGATCGGCTAAAGGAAATGACCTTACACTTTTCAGGACAGAGTGTAAGGGAATTACGAGCGCACCAATTAGAGAAACAGTCAAGGATGCCTTGAAGAGACTCGCAATCTTCATCAGAGTAAATAGGGAGAAAGATTTTTAAGTCATCTGCATAGCATAAAAAGCAATCATTCGGAAACACGGTACTGACATCATTAATGAAAATTACAAACAACAAAGGGCTAAGGAATTTAAATACACAAAAGCTTCAAATCTAGTTTACAAAAGAAAAATGGGGTACATGTAGGGACGACCTACAAGTTTTAAAAAGAACATTTAGGGATATTATCATCAAACAGCATTGTAATTTACAACAATGTGATTGATGTGGTTTGCAAACATCAGTATAAAACGAATCTAAAATAATTTAAAATCTGTTTGGAAAAATGATAAAATTTCTTCGGTACAATCATGCCTTGGTTACCATGCTTAGTTTGAACTTTATGTAGAGTAAAATTTCTACATCGTAGAGCCGTCGTACTAAAATAAATTAATAAAAGATAAACAAAATAGCTATAAACAGAAGAATGCTCTGTAAACATACACAAAATGATGAATTTAGACGAGATTGTTTAAACGTGTATGCTTTACCCACGTTTGCATTATTTATAAAACATTCTTTTTTCATTCATCGTAACTGTCTATTGTGCATCCACCTTTCACTGCTCAGCGCACAAGTAAATGCAGTTGAGAATAGCGCGTATAGTTCACGCTTATCAACTATGCCACAACTTCTAGCTAACGGGTGCTGCCAGTGGCACCGTAGTTGATAACGAAGTTGACGAAGTTCATGCTTCCTCATTGATAAATTGAATCATCAGTACTGCCAATGCAAAGCGATAACTTTGCCGCTTGGGGTTTTTAAATAATTTGCTACTGCCGCTGCCACCGCTTCCCAGTCAGCATCTCCCCACCGCATCCACGCTAACTCATCCCGTGGACCCCACAAAGGAGGAGAATTTTGCATTCCATTCTGAAGCAGCATTACAAAACCGATGCGCTTTGCTGAGTGAGGTGGTGAGCGAATGACTAACATGGCAAGTGTTGAATAACTTTTTCCATGCATACCACCAACACCCGAACAGTAGGGGTAGCTGTTGGTCAGAATGGACGGCTAGAGGACAACAGTACGGTAGCGCAGTAAAGTTTGCTTAGAAAGAAACTTGATCTGCTACTTCGTTCGGTTGGTTTGGCATGATAGTACCTGCTGTTGCGCTTGACATCTCCACATTGCATCCTGTAATGTAATAATAACTATAGAAGAATACGATTTTTATTATAAGTTTTAAGTTTTCAACTTATAGAGTTATTTTTTTAACAGACTTAATTTAATCAAAAAACATTCCCTTCTTTTCGTTTCAGTCAACAACTATTTGGCTCATCATCGCAGCAATCAAGCTTCTACTTTTCTAATGGCAGCAGTTTTAGTGTGAATAGTTCTTAGTTTTCTACACGACATCAGTTATTTTTATATCTTACTTATTATTATACTTATTTTTACCATTAAATTTTAATTATAAATGAAGTTTTCCTAAATGTGGTTTGTTTTTATCAGCAAAAACAATTCCTTCCTGTGGTTCCTGTGGTTTGTTTTTATCAGCAAAAACATAATGTTTGTCATAAGAAATCGATTAACAATGTACTAGTGAAGATAAAGTGTTCTATGTGAGAAGAGTTTCAGTATTCAAAAGATTGTACCGGATAAAGTGCACGTGAAGGTGTGTTAGTTTAGTATGGAAATAGCCAGTGTAATGGATAACATGATGAAAACCAGCATGGGACTTCACGACGATCGGTCCAGTCGAAACAGCAACAGCAGCAGTTCGGGTAAGTTGAGCTCCTAATGTATTATATTGTTGCTATCGTAAAGAACGCTCTAATTCATTATCGTTTTCAATGTAAAGTAATGACGTAATAATTTATCTTTCCTCATCACACAAAATCTACTCAGCATCATGTGTCTTAAACATATGAGCATCACTTAACGCGTAAAGCTAAAAGGGTTTTCCAGGAACCGAGGAACATAGCGTGTCCATCATTCCTTCAAAAAATCAACATGGCCGGCATAGGTACACAATGAAAGTCTTGGTGCTAAATTCATCCCGTGAAGCACCTCGGTTTTACCGTTCCAAAAACTGTAACAACACAGCAAACAATGAAGTCGAACGGTCGGTTTCGACTTTCAGCCGGGCGCCAGGTGAGAGTTGTAATGAAGCCATACCGCCGCACAATGCCGACAGTACTTCGGTTAGGAGTTAATGCACATGTCGTTACGCCACCTGGTGTGCTTGGTGCATTCTCAAAAGGCAGCCCTGGTGACACTCCAATTTGGAGCTCATTCAAAATGTAGCAAAACCTCGCACGGTGCAAGGTGCATATTTGCTTGCCCAAAGACCAAAGACCAGCGCGCCACAAAGAGTGCATAGTACTGCACGCTTTGGAAGGAGAACAGACACAATTCGTTCACACTAGAACTCCTGAGATGCTTGCGAGGTAGTGCCACATGAGTTGTGTCTCGAAACTCGAACGCCATGTGCCGGAAGAATGTGTTCGACGTTGTGCTCAGGTGAAGTCGCAAATTACGAGATGTTCATACGTTGAGTGCAGGGTCCTTCGCTTGCACTTTTGTCGCAGGTTGGCAGGAAGTAATTTCTGCATTCCTGTAAGAGATATTGGAACAGCGTGCTGCTAATGAGTTTTGGGGGAAGCGAAAAGCACCCGATCTTGAATTAATTTAACTAAACTCAGGAAGGGTTTAGATGGGAGGGATACTACTTAGCTAAAATTATGTCTTATTTATGGAAGTCATTTGTTTTCTTTGAAGTACGTGTTATCGTCTGGTTTTGTTCAAGATGAATGACACAATTTAGTAATAATTAAACTCTCACCGATTTGCAAAACGTAGCTTACATAGATGCAGGGAAGTTATGTTTCAGCACCTAGTAAATGTGGAGTTTTCACTGTCTCCAATTAAGTGAAAATAATAATTAAACCGCGAACCAATAGCATACAGTGGGAAAGCAAGGGGTTGGTTTAATTATACTATTGCCCCACGGCGATGGCTGAGATTGATATTGGCTGCTGTTTGATTTAGGCAACTATTCGTAGACATAACATTCCCTTCTGATGCTGAATTTGGAACGAGCGAAGAACGAGTGTTATTATACTATTCCCAATCCTCTCACACATCTGCTAATGCATTGTTATCTCAGAAATCAGTTCGCCCTGAAACTCCAAAAATCAATTCCAATCTAAATTTAATGCCCACTGCACGGAGCTGCACGATGCAAGCGAAACATTTTCGACGGTTTCGTATGTTATTTCGTGTTTTAAGGACATAAAACCGTAACGAATTCACACGACCCTACAGGCACCCTGGCACCTCACAACGAACAATGCAATAACCTAATGACATGTAATTACACCGTTTCTGGGGTGGACACACAACGCAATAAAACTTATCGACTACACCACGATAACGACGATGTTTATGAGCCGACCGGAAGATGAATTATTCCAATCGGATCCATCATCACTCGTGTAATCGTAAAACTGGGGAAAAGATGAATGGTGGTGTTCGTCCGTTCACAGACGCGCGCACACACACACACACACCTCAAGTTTGCATCGTTACGGTGAGATGCTAAAGCGATAAAAATATGGATGGACGCTAGCGGGCGAAGAAAAACAAAACAATCGCTCGTGAAGGTTCCCATCTCTCTTCTAGGTCTCGCCGGGTTTGGGATCAATTTGAAGCCAATAAAAGAAGTATTTTTATGGCTGAGCAGTTTATTCCGGAAGTTATTTTGCGAAAGCGGATCATCGAAATGGGAACCGAGCTGTTGGTGTTCTCTGAAAATCTGAAGGCCTAGTGGAGGATTTAATGGACAAAATATCCATACTTGAGGGCTGGTCGACCGGAACCTTCGTCGACACCGTCGCCAACCACCGTTACTGCTGATGCTGTAGTACGCACTGGAAGTTTATAAAGTTTGCAGAAGAGGGAAAATTGTTGGGTCCTTCGCTTTTTCTTCCACTTGGCACAGCAAGTTGTTGGGAAGGAGGACGTCAGATAACCACCCTTGATTAATCCAATAACAGGATTCCTGTGCCGATCCATTGCCATATCCTGCACAAACCTCTTACATTCATTCTAAGGCGTCTTTTTTCGCTTCGAAGGACCGATTTCCTTTTGCGATCGAGAATATTGATCCTAATCCCACGTGTTGGAGATGGAGACGGCTCGATCCGATAACCGCCCGCATATCAAAACGTACGTCCGCCTGTCCATTGGATTTTTGTGGAGAAGGTGAATTGGATCCAATGGACCCCGCATTCGAGAGGAGATTTAAAGGTAGAAAGCCCCGTAAAGGAATTCTACAATTACAGCTTTAAACCTTTATTCAAGCTAAACATATAGCCTCCCAACGTGCGGCATATAAATATTCCTTCAAGAACGATTGCCTCGTCAGAAACAATGTTGCAATAAACGAGCTTTTTATTTGTATTTTTAAACTCCACCTAGACAGCAATACAGCCAAATCGTTCAACACAAATAAAGCCAATCCCCACTTAGAAAAACACGTTACGTACATTGAATACATTCTTAGTAAAATGTGTTTCATAACATATTCGAATCAAAATATTGTGAAAAACGAAAACAGCCACAAACTGTTTGTGCTTTTATTGCTACACTGAATTGGACAGTCTTTCTGTCGGCAATCGCTCGAAGGATATGTAAATGTAGCTCCATTGTTTCTCCGACCCATACAAACCACAACAAAATGGCTCCCATTGATTATGTTGTGCAAAATTTATGCATTCGACTAGCACTAAAAGAAAACAAAAAAATCCTTTCAACCGCGAGCAAAACTCCAGATCCGAATCAAAATAACGGAGTTGTAGTTAAGTAAAGTGGCCCTGGCAGGTTACCATAGCCTAAGGAAGAAAATGAAATCCCAAACTCGGCTAGAGGATTTGGATAAATTTACTAAAAAAAAATACTACCAAACAAAAAGGGGAAAAACGTGCAGTTCCGCACCGAAAAGAAAGCGATTTTCTACGCCGGCGGTATGTGCATGTTTCGGATGGTTTGTCAAAGCAGCTGGATGGAGTGAAGTATTTTATTTTCATTTCGCTATCTGTTCGATTACAGCCGTATTGTTGAAGCGTTTCATGCTTTTTTAGTATCAAAGATATTCCGATTGCTTTGCACATTCTTGGTTTAATTTCGGCACCATTAAAAAAGAAGAAAAAATACTATGCATGAAGTCAATGACGATTTCTTTTAACAAATGTAATACAAAAAGTGACCAAAATAACACTATTAGCACTAGCACAATTTTTTTTTAAATGCGTGAAAAATCCTGGCAGATGCATCAGAAATTCCTTCCGATTGATGCTCGATTATCAGCGGGCAAGCAAATCCATTCATGTTCATAAGCGTTTAAATCTCCCTCAGAACCGTAGCTAGCTTTTGCAGATCTTTTTTGATATTCTCAGCATCTTGATTGATTCCCATGAATTGAAAAAACGCAATGGAATAGTCGCAATTTCCTAACTTTGCTTGAAATTATACGTATTCCGTGCTTTCGGGTACAAGAAGATGTATTTTGTTGAAGCACACGTACAGGGCGTTCGGGATCATTTTGACAGTCACCTACGGAGAAAGAAAAAAAAATTATGGCAAAATTAATCATGGGGTAAATTTTTTTTTTGTTTTAGAAATAGTAGCTTACCATGTATTTTATTCAAAATATCCGACCTCGGCTTCTATTATGGCCTCCACCCGTCTCCAGAACCGGGAACAAGCCCTGGAAACTTCGCGGGGTAGGGCTGCGAAAACGGACTTGATTTTCGCCATCAGCTGCGCCTAGGTGTTGCTGGAGGTTCTGTTGGTGTCCCGTTCCACCGCGCCCCACACGAAATAATCCATTGAATTAAGATCCGGGGAGCTGGGAGGCAGCACATTCGGCGCGGTGAAGTCGTTGAAATTGGCCGCCAACCACTTTATCGTTTTGGAGGCTGTATGGCACGGAGCGGAATCCTGCTGGAACACGTACGGTCTGCCGTTGGCCACTCTCGTGATCCAAGGCTTTACGACGGTGTCCAGCATGGAAATGTACCCGTCTGCGTTCAACCTCAGCCCCTGTTCGAAAAAGTGGGGCGGCATCACGTCCCCTTCCGATGACAACACCAGGAAAACACCATCACCGTCTGGGGGAACTTGGTTTGCGGCACCCGTGGCACGTCCGCCGGGCAGTAAGCCAGCCACCGGTTGTTCTGGGTGTTAACCTTCTGGTCCTGGCAGGAGTTTTTCTCATCAGAGAAAAACCACAGTGTGCCAGGCTCCACGGGATGCTTTAGCAAGTTGAGCAGCTTCTTGGCGTTCCCCAACCTACGCTCGCGGCCCTTCTCTGTCAAAAACTGACCTCTTCGGCGCTTGTAAGCGAAGTACCGGAGGTCGTCATTCAGGGCCATTTTCATCGTGGATGGTGCCACCCCCATCTCACATGCCAACGGCCGAATTCCGATCCCCGGATTTTCAATCACGCGCGCCTGGAGGTCAGCCAGGAAAGCGTCGGTCCGCACGCAATCCCGCCGCTGAGAATGTGGTTTTCGTGCTGCCACCGCTTCGTCGCCGTCGCTGTTTTCTCCCAGATCACTCCGGATCGCCTTCACCGTGTTCAGCGAACACTGCACGCACTGCATGATGTCGCGATTGTCGCGTCCGGCGCGGGAACGCCTGTATAACTAGCTGTGTCAAAAATATATTGACGCATGATATTATATCCCAGGACTTTTTTTTTCACTCCGAGGATCTTGACACGATGAGTTGATTTTTGCAAAAAAAAAAACTCATTCTCCGTAGTTTTGGTTGACCTTCAGGGAGTTTTCAAAATCATTTACTGCATCGATAATCCTCCAGCAAAGACGGGTTGGTTGCAATTGCACTGGCTGCCAATACTTTGCAAGGACCCGCATCTTGATCTCACCCAACTGAATAACAACCAGGATCCTCGAATATTTTTATAGTGCGATTCAATGGTTGATCATACATACAGGGGTTTCTTGGGCTGAAAGAAAACATCATGTACCATTCTCCGAAAGCTTTTTTTTTGGTTTCACTGTAGTGAAACCCATTTCAGATCTATCATTCGGGTTACAGAGCACGCAACAAAGCACGACCACAACTACATTCGAAGAGGACAACTGTAGGCTTAAGACACGGAGGGCTTTGTGTACGTTCTAATACTCTCACTTACAATAGGTGTATGCGGTTGTATGGCTTTCCTCGTATCGCTAAGATCAATTGTTTTCCTTTCACATCAAGTGCCAATTCTACTGAACGTATTCATGTTATCTTTGTTTAATAACTCACACAAAAATGAGCATTAATGCTCAAATTTTCTAAAACTAGAACATAAAGTCAACTATAAAAGTAAATTAAAATAAGCATGAATTATAAAACATTATTAAGTTGTCTAGGGAAATAATTGCAATTGTTTCTTCTCGATTGAAACAAAGAATGCTACAAGATCACCAATCTGATAATTGTAAAGTTATGGTTTCTAATTCACCTTTCCCAAACACTGAAAGGTAAAAAAGCCCCAAACCATTTCTGTGTCAGAAATATACATTTGCTTAGCTTTCAAAAGCGTATACTGTCGATGTACAGAGAGCAAAAATTGAATTTTTCACAATACAAGATTAAGCTGGTTTGCTTCCGCGTGTCAAAAGCCCGGAAATTAAATTTTGTTCCATCAACTAAACCAGCACGTACTCCTACAACATGTATAGTAATATTCACATGAAAGCAACACTTTGTTTGATGTATGCTGATTGATTCGTATGTAAAAGATGGATGCTTTTGGTGGCAGTACAGCCGAACTTCATAAATTTTAAGCTCCGACAATAAATTATTTCACTTCGCGAGATCTTGAAAGGGATGAGAAAATATCAACCAAAACAAACAAATTGTTGACTGCGTAAAACATGTTTCGGCTTGGATGAATTAATTCCCAACTACAGCTCACTTTAAGGCACAATGGCAAGCGTACATAAAGCCAATGCCAGCTAACCAATGTTTGATTTTAGCTTTTCCTAACTTAAAGAAACATGAACCTCGCACGATGTAATGCGGTTTATTTTTAATGCTATCTTAACACACATTTTAACACTTCTCACGTGTCGTAGCCATCGAACGGTGTACATCGATTGATTCAGTTATCGAATGCAGCATTCTCCCAGAGGCATCAGCTTATCGTCGAGACCAATTCTTCCATGTACCTCACATAACGGTCTAGCAGTACGTTTCATCGTCGTACCGTACAGCAACGTCAGTAGCGCGCTGCTGTTTAGATTGCCGACCTGTCGCGCCGTGTCTGTGCCGCTCGTGTATGTGAGCATGTAGAGTCGAAGATGTGCGAACAGTTTGTTTGATTTTACCCATGTATAAATCTCCGATGGGTTTCAACCGTAGCGGCTTCAGCAAGACACCAATTTTGTACGTGTTCCGGAAAAGAAGAAACCCTCGCAAGACACCGATTGACACGCACTCGCGGCATTCTACCAGCGTTGGTCGTAAATTTTGCTCCACACATGTACGTACACGTGCAGAAGGTACATCCCATAAATGATGCGGTTCTGCGGTTTGGCGTACATTTCAAGTTTTGTGAGTTTTGCGTTGACTTATCATTTCGCGTACAGCCACGATTTCGTACCGGGAACTGTTCTGAGGCATTTCGTCAGCAAATCAATATTTAACCGCATCAAATTTTCTTGATAAAGTATACATTCCCAGGGAATGTGAGCTGCAGGCGTTTTGGACGGTCAAATGTTCAGTGAAGCAAGACAAGGTACTTAGCCCACCGAAACAGATATACTTCTCAGTATAGCTTTCCGTAGAGCAGGAACCTTTACAAACGCCTTTTTCAGGGAAGCATCCATTTCCATGCTCGGAAAAGTTTTTTGTGAACAGTTTGCTGTGTTGGCTGTCTGTAATATTCGTTTTTCAGTATATTAAATTGTCTTTGCTTCCTGGAAAAAAAGCAAATATGTCTTCCATATTGCAATCGCCTCGACCCACGCACACGCACACATACAGTGTGTTTTGCCGCTCTATCCGCTTATCATAACACAAGCTGTCAGAACAAGACGCCTCTGCAGAATACCCTCGTTAGAACGCAGTGCTCCTTTGCTTTTGCGAGCGAAAACATTGTGTGAGGTAAGAGATGACTGGTGAACCACGCATACACCAACAATCCTCTCGTGACATCTCGCTAAAGGCACAGCGATATTTAAATCTGTCAGCCCACTTGCTGTCCGAAGGAAACGTTTCAAGTGAAAATGCAAATCTATAAACACAAGTCTCGGCGGTTTTAGTTCTCAACTCTTCCTAAAATTTTATGTCATGTATCCAAGCTGATGGGTGTATCAAACGAAACAAAACAAGCCTGCCACGTATCAAAAGTGCCAAGCATATCTTGACTGACGTGACGGTGAGGCAAAACGAACATTTCTTACGAATGGAGACGCATGGTTGATAGTACATGCCACACAAATGGAGACGCCTGGTCGATGGTGATGATTTTCGAAAGAAAGATGTTATTTGAATTTATGGGTACAGTTTTTCTTTCCTCCCAATATTACTCTTTGCAGACTTCAACCATTCAAAGCTACCGCTAAAAAAAGAAAACAAACCAAATCTAAATGATGAAGCTTTTCGTGGTGGTGATTTTTTTCCACGCCTCATCGAGCTGTATCAGTGTGTATACCTTTTACGCATTTACTTTCCATTCACGTTACGTAAATTAACGATGACTATTTTTCACCCGTGCTCGTTACCAGACGATCCTACCCGGGTAGTGTGGTTAGATACCACGTTTAGAGGCACGCTATAACTCGGGTGTAACGAACGAATAGCAGAAAAATCCCTTTCACCATGTTTTATCCCGTTAAAAGTGAAGTGATGAATATCAATCAGTGGCCCATACTGGTAGGCTCCCCGCGGATGGTTGCCCGTTCACTGGCGCTTCCGGTCAAACGGAGCGGGATATTCTAATCAGAAAGGATGTGAAAATTATCCTTCTGCATCCATTACGGTGCGCAGGCCGCAGCGAAGTGGATCGATCGCTCAAGCATAACGGTGGCCCAGGCACGTAAAAGGATAACGACTTTGAGTGCACGAAAGCATTGTCTAATGAAGCAGCACGAAGAAAATATCCGAGGGGGAAGGAGAAAAGCATTTACAACGCGAAACTCTCATCGCGTAAGGAAACAATCAATAAGGGTTTATGGGACAAACAAACATTGAGCAATTTGTAGCACAATCGGATTTACGATTCAAAAACAAACAGCACTTTATGTATTTAAGGAAATTTTTCGATTGACTTAACTGATGTAATTTGAAAAGTAATAAATTAACGTCCTTTTTGTGCTTTTCTTTTGGTTTGCAGGTTCACCCACAGTAGTGCATGAGAAAAAGAAAATGCTGGACATAACGCGGGATAGGCCCATCAAAATTGCTGTTCGAGTACAAGTTCCTGTGCGAGATCATCCTAAGGTGTAGTAGAGTTTCTTTTTTCTGCAGATAATTCTTGCAGCCAATACCTACAACTTTATTATGTTTTATTTTTCAAACTTTAAACTCAAGCATAAATAAAATTTTGTCATCAATAATTATATTTCTTACCATTGGTTATTTGTTTTGCTCGGCTGTGTATATTACATTTCACAGTTTAACTTTGTCGGTAAACTACTTGGACCAAAAGGAAACTCGCTCAAACGGCTGCAGGAAGAAACGATGTGCAAAATGGCTGTGCTGGGTAAGGGATCGATGCGCGATCGAAAGAAGGTTAGTTTGCTCTCCCATCGAGTCACGATTTTTCCTATGCCCGTACTCGTGTCATCAAAAATCTAGGACGAGCATACTGAATCGATTATTAACTCTTCCACCTGTCCCTTGTTTACATCCTTCTGTCCAAAGGAAGAGGAACTCCGACTCAGCGGTGACCCACGGTACGCTCATCTGTCCGAGGACCTTCACGTGGAAATCTCAACCTACACAGCACCGGCGGAAGCGCACGCTCGTATCGCGTATGCCCTGGCAGAAGTTCGCCGGTTTCTGGTTCCGGTAAGTGCCAATACTGTAAACAATAGCAGCAATGACCCATCTTCACGATGAGTGGTGGAAAACTTTTTCACGCTTTACGAACCTCACACGCCCGCCATTGTGGTCCAGCCGGCTAGCGGAATCACCGAGATCTGGACTTTCGCAACTTCTTTTACAACACTTTTTTCTACCTCTCCGACATTGTAGATGTAGATTGCCATTGGTATGGGTACGCCGTTCGTACCATAGCAAATGCTTTTAGTGGCAGAAACAGGCTAATAAAGCTTTAAAAGCACACTTAACCCTTAAAGCTGTTCACTTTGGCTTTATGGGAAGCAAACGTACGATAGTTGGGTTCAGCATGGCGCAAGGCTAGCGTTTGTTTGAGCCTCAACTCCAAAGATGTATGTCTTCGAAGGTGGTGGTGGCCATTGCTGCGTGTGCGGTGGATGCTGTAACGACTAGGAAGGTGCGTTTACAAATCGAAAGTAAAGGCATCGAGGGTGGTTGTTAGTGCTTGAGCTGTTTGGCTAATGTATAGCAATGCAGGACACTGGACTCTCATGAGGAAATATCCAATGGAAGCAACATTATTACATCAGACATGGGAGTACTTTTCTGAGGGAGCGGCGTGGTAGTAAAACGTTGGTTGAAGCTTAAATTAAAGTGGATTCTCGCTTCCAAGGAAGACGAGAAAGAAAAAATAGAAAAAATACAGCTACGAGTCCATAAAACTTTTCGTTTGAGTCTTGTTGTTTTACGTCACGTTTACAACACGCTCCGGAGAATATTCCAGTATCAGTGGTATTGGAAGTTGTATAGCGATGAGTTGTATCGAAAACTATTCAACTGTGCAGTATTTCAATTACTTTTTACTGCAGAACAGTTATACAAGTCTTGCAGTAGCTAAAGGAAAAAAATCGCAATTCTTCATTGCGATTTTTTTCTATAATAAGAATTTTTAATATGACAATAATAATTTAATCAATTCGCATTTTCTAGGTAACAATGTTTAAGAATATAAAACTTTTGGTTTTGCGAGCCGTTATCAAAAAAATCTTGAAGTTCGCTCTCCCAAACACTTGAGAAAGAGTTTCCCATCGTAATTATTAACACTTGAAACATTGTTTCCAGCACTCGAGAAGTTTTGCTGCATATTTAGTTTTGCTGCCGTTCATAGCAGATAAATTCGTGCATAGAAACCCGTTAGTAAAAAGAAAAGACTATCTTTATGGTTAGCTGGTCCTCGAAATAAACATTGGAATTATTTCGATTTTGATTGTAAGTGAATTGCACAACAACTCATGTAAACAAGGTCAATCTGAAGTTTTCTAAATATAAGCAAAGAACAGAGAATCAATTCCTGTGGTCCAAAGGCTGCAGAGAGTGGTTGGGCCTATGATTATTATAAGTTCGATTCAAACACTCACAATGTTTGTTTTCCAATTTTTTACCTGATAACAGCAATCTTTGCACCATATTCATATTGTCAACCATATTGCAAATTTTTACTTACCGTTGGACGGTTTTTAGATAAAGAACTCGGCTTAGTTAGGCTCACAAACGCTGTAAATGGATAATTACATACGTATAAAATATATCCATACTATGTTTCACTTTATACTTTATAAATGTAATAGTATTTGTAACAGATTATGATATGTTTATGACTTACTAAAGTTATTTCTTTCATTATTTAAACCACTTACGAACATAATGTTTAATTCGCACGTTCGAATATCCGTGATACAGTGACAACGGCCCGGTCTTCACTCGGCAGAGTTCGAATCCCATTCAGACCGTTTCCCCGTAGTAATAACTGACTATATAATGTTCTCCACAAATTAAAAACATAAACAAGCCACTAGCTACAATAAAAATGATACCATGCAAACCCCACTGAACGATTAAATGATGGAGGATTAAATTTTTGATTCTATATTCCCGTGTATGTGTAAGTAGAATTTCTCTTCCCATAATTTCTTTCAGAACCTTTATTTTCAAATATAATTTTTTTTCTGAATTTCTCTTATGAAACCTTATTTATACCCTCTGCTGTCAGCTGTGGTTACTACCTTACTTATTGAACAATGAGTGGGTCATTAAAATCAATGTGACAGCAGAAAATTTGTTCTTTTCTATTACTTCGGGTTTGGTGACCAACGAATTTCGTTTACAACTGAACAACTGAAATCAACCATAATGTTGTGATGAAAGATTTCATCCAAAACTGCTTACAAAAGCAAAAGAAAAAATCATCTCTGCTAAGTTTCTACTACTACAATACGGAAAACTTCCCGTGAGCGGTGAAACAGGCAGGACGAATGGCGATTGCTTCTCCCATTTTGCTGCAGATTGGTCACTGGTCCTCGAGTCTGCTTTCCCGTTTGCGAAGGATTATATCAAAGGAATCCATTTAAATTGTAACATGAAATGCGTACGGCGCTTTCACGTCGCTTTTCTCAGCGCTTCTGCCAGCCGTTCGATTGTAAGTCACAGCAGTTAGTGTGCCTTTATTATCGTTTGCCGAAAAAGGTTGCCATTCGGTTTGGGGAATGCCGTATTGTTTGTTACGAGAACTAGCAAACAAGCAGGAACATGATGCTGAAAATGAAATTTGCCGAACAGGCACTTTTTATTCTTCGTCCCGTTGCGTAGAATGGCCTTTTGATATTACGAGCAGGAAAAGGGAAAGAGGTGCGAGAATGCTTCACAAGACACACCGTGTGGATTACACAGGAGAATAACAAACTTGCTATCAAGAATTGAAAACAACATCCATGGGAGATGTGAGACGTCCTAATGACAATTGTTAAATGGTTTCCAGGATTTCGGACTATTCTTAACGGGTCACCGAACATAGTAAACAAGAAAGTTAAATCTAATGTGGTAAGGTAACACAGCCGGTGCTCCAAGGAATTCAGAGTGAAAATTTCACTTGTTCTACGATTTCAATTAATGGCAGAAATCAAATTAACGCTACATTGACTTAAGCAAAGGACCTTCCCAAAAACAATGTTCAACGCACAACCCAAACAGCAATCCTTTTCCGATCGAAACGTTCTTCAAATGGTCACCGTTCATGCACAACTTTGCTTGAAGTACGTGTCCCTGGAGGCTTCCTTGCGATCTGCCCGATGAAAAGCAACCCAAAATCAATTAGGACGAGTCACTTTTCTTGATCGAAAAGGAGGCAGTTCGTTGATTGTATGGCTCCACCAGCCTGTCAGTGATGGTAGGCAATGTGTACGAGCCATCATCACATGCCACATCGTTTTCTTTGATGTTACAGTATTACCTGCCAAAAACCTGTAATGCTAACGTTGTCGATTCTTCGTACCATCGAGAGGAGCCTTATGAGAACACTTTATTGATTGTGGTACCTTACATGTAACTAAGATGTCTCATTTTGAACCACAAATTAGAAAAGTTTCATTTTAAAAACGACAATAAAGGCATTCGTAACGTTGACGTCGTGTTGACGTTCCATGCGATTGTGTTTAGGTGCCATGATTGACTTTGATCGTTACCATGTGCAGTGGCAATCGTCACAAAAAAGCCACTGCGAGTTGTGAAAAAATTCCCCTGCGTCTGTGTGCTACGTGTTAAGTGAAACTGTTTCCAAAGAATTGTCTTCACGCTGCCTGCATGCCACATTCCAATGACACAGCAGTAACACAATGCAAGTCAGATCATGCATTTTAATGCAGCGTAGAAGCTGTCTATTTTTTTGTTTTGGTCTTTTGGTTTTGTGGTGAGTGTATCCTTTCGGGAAATCAAAACACTCAAAATACCTCGTGCACTAGCTGAGTGCACCGGAACCGTAAAAATAAACCGGTGACGTTCGGATGGCAATGCGTCGGAAAATGGAGAATGAGAATGAAACAAGACGAGCGAAATCACATTTCCACCTCATAAATTACGGCTCACGACGTCAGAATGGCAAATCGTTTCAACGACAACGAGTGCTAGCTCACACGACTAAGGACGTGTTTGAATGTGAAGTTCTTCAAGTGTGAGTATGTGTTTCACATGGAGAAGAAACATTGTTCACCAGCAAAAAAATAAAATAAATAAAATGGCAGAATTGTATCCTTCAGCTTTCCTGATTCCAGCTGATTCTTTATTTTCTGTCATGATATACGATGGTGTTGATGAATTGTTGATTCAATGAAAAAGTTTTTCACACGAAAAGCTAATGAAGATTTGGTAAGAGATCCTTTATTATGTGGGTTGAGTTCGTGGAACTTTCGATAGTATTGCCGAGGTTATTTGAACAAATACTCTTCCGTTACCAATATTTGCATCCAGCCTTAGTGCCGCGCGTTGCTTATCAGGAACATTTTCTTCATCTATTTCTGACCAAAATTAATGGGCTTTCAGGAAAATTGGGCAGCAATGTCACATAAATTCCAATTAACTGGATTAGAGATCTATCCGTCGGACAACTTATGTCACTCGCAATAATATCACCTCCGGTTTCTAGCGTTGTAGGTAGGGAAGCTGATACAGTCTGTACACTCGAGGCTACAGAAGGGCCGAATCACAGTTGCTACTTCGGAGTCAATTAATTTGCTCATAAATTCATCACCAAGAAACACTGAATCAGCAACACCTGCGGGCTACAGCGGCTGTACTTTAAGGCCACAGTTTCACCTAATCAATACACGAACGATGAAGATGATAAATTACGAATGGATAATTTGTAGTCAACTATGTTTAAAGAGTTATCCTTTTTTTGTGTGTGATTCTTCTTCATCGGAAAGTAAGGATTTAAAAATCTCTTATCAAAACATTAGGCTTACTAAACGGTCAACTAAGCTAAAGCATGGTACGTTCTGAGAGGTAATAGGTGAGTTCGGGATTCGCTGTCAAAGTTGAGCGGTGAACTCTCGCCGTACCCAAGTCACGGTCAAAAGAGCAAGTCATAAAGCTCCGGAGCTGAAAGCCAACCATTCCCTGCGGGACATCAGGCTTCGATGGATGAGTAAAGAAGCACTGGGGGACCCGATGTCCATCTCGGGGGGCGTGATGGATGCATGTTGCTACCGCTAATAAAACGGTTCAGGTGGTTTGATAAATGGCTTCCCCGGTCAAGTCGACGGCAGATCGTCCCGGGAACGCTGGACGCTGGCTGGCTGTCGGCTGCGAGGCCGAAAGTTGGTCGAAAGCGACTAATCGGAAGTGCCAGCAACACACCATCACCGTCATCGTCTTTATCGCATAGCATCTTACCATACCGTGCCCAACGAGGGATAGCTACTACTCTGTTGGAGGAGCCGCACTTGAGCTTAACGGTACGCCTTTGCACGCTGTTCTTTAAGTCTTGCTGGAAGATGGAAGCTCAAGCGTAATCTCACCCACACAATAGCGCATGAAGATGTCATTTTTCATCTACTTTACCATGTGCCTACCGTTTCTCTGACTAAATCGAAGTTAAGTACCCTGGCTGGCATTAAAATGCTTCCCACAAAGTGATGATGAATGGGGGCTTCGGCGTAATTTGTTCTTTGTTTTGGCTGCTGCAGGAAGGTATACGTATTGGAGGAGTGGGGACAAGTCATTTGTGATGCGTATATTAATTACACGATTTGTAAAATACAAAAAGTCATGAAGTGGTATACCTGTTTATACTGTTAAAATGATATCAGCTGCTTGAAATACATTAATCTGAAATAATTTTAAATTGTAATGCAAATCTGACTTTTGATATTCGCTAGTAGTACGCCTGTTCTTCGCTAATGCTATCGAGCATCTAATCGAGCATAATCGGTTATTGCGATAGTGAATTGCCATGTATGCGAGTCTAGTAACGGTATCTGTAAGATAAATTTTGAAAGGAAAATGTAGGAAGAGCCGTCAAGTCGAAAGATAAGACAAGATTTACGTTTGGTAGCACTGGATGAACCTAAGTTCCCGGGAAATGTTCGAAAGAAGCATGAGCAAAATTGGGCAATAACTGAAGCAACTGATCCTTGAGCTTCAATTTTTTTATTTATTTATCATTAAGTATGACGACACGTTACCTTATTGTCATAGAACTTCAAAATTTATTGACAAAAATCGACGGTGTATACATGGCTCAGTTTGATTTATTACATATTTCTTTAATAATTGCTTTAATCAAACAATCTTCTCTTTTTTTTTGGCTTCACGGGTTCAACTAGACTTACCTAGTAACACGAAATTGGAAAGTCAGTCCTAGCTACGGGGATAATAAATAATAAAATAATACACCGAAACATAATCCCGGGTTATGCATTTTTTTATTTTCACTGAAAAACGGCCAGACGAAGTAACGTAAGTTGTGCAATTATTTAATCTTTCATTCTTTAATTGCAGAAATATTACTCTAGCTGCGTTTGCTGATGTGTTATTCAAGAACAAACAATGCATTAAACAGTTGCATCGATGACGAAAGCATCGATCGCATCACATGACTCCTACGTGCATTGTAAGCTTTCTTCCCGACTGTACGTTTAAAATGGCCCTCAAAGCACACATTTGCACATCGTAATTCACTGCTCATTGAAACACAAATTACGTGCGGTATTTAAAATGTAGATTTTCCTATCCTTATCCGCCCGAATCCGTATCCTGGCACGAATAGCACAACCCGGACCCGATTTGCATTATCGAGATGCTCACCGACCGGATCAACCACGCTATTCAAGGTACGATTCGGGCTGAAAGGTTGATGAAATACAAACCGATGCTATCGTTCGATTGGTGGTACGCCGTGCGCTTTGCAACTCGGCACGAACTCAACCACGGAAGCATCGGACCATCCGTTCGACCAAACTGAAGCTTCAGAAAATGAGGTGAGATATTCCTTTCTCCGTTCGCATAGCCAGGAGGGGATCTATCAATAAGCAGGGGAGGGACAAAACCTTCGTGGAGTGTCCTTGAGGGAAGCATCCAATTGATGAACCTCGAACGAAGGCAGCGTCTTGCCTTGGACAAAACCGCTTGCCTTCTGCACGTGACATTCGAATGTGCCGAACGTGCCGAAATGCTTAAAGTTGCCGTGCGCTATTCAGAACGATTTTCTTTCGCACTTGAACCGGCATGATTGAAGAACTTCCGCGTCGTGTGTTTGTGCTCGCGCTCGACACCCGGAACAAAAAGGGATTGAGCTAGCTCCGGTCCACGTTCGTGACCGTACGTCCGTAAGACGGAGTTTACTCTCCGATCAAGATGAGCTTTCGCCCGACTAGCTGTGCCGATTTATCGCAAAATCCAATTTCAAGAAGCTTCACTGCTACGTATCCGGCACCCAAAACGTAACGTTTCGCGTACCAAATATTGTGTCCCCCCCATGGCTGATCGTAGTTCTTTTCCGTATTTAGGTTAAGAAAAAAAAACAAAACGAAGATACCAGACGTATGAATGAAAACGTGCAGTTCTTATAATTTTTTTTTCCTTCGTTCGGTTTTGGATGGCTTTATCTACTTGTCGAATTATTGATCCTTGAGCTGCATTCGTAGAAATTAAATATTTGCAACTGAGAAAAGTTTCGATTCGATTTGAACGGCTTGATCTTGAATTGGGAAGAACAAAAAAATGGAACACGTTCAAGTGGTAAGAATGCAATTACTGAATGGTGATATAATAATTTGTGACACGAAAAATTCACAGTTATCGAGAGAGATAACATTGTATTACAGTGATGTTAAATGGAGAAAAGAGTTTTCATTTATCATATTTATTAGCAGAACGGTGCTCTCTTGTAATGTTTTAGAAATTATATTACGATCAAATGTCCCGTATGTCCCGAGCGAACACTATTTTTGCACAACCCTGGTTTACAATTTTCCACTTTATTTAGATGTTTGACGTTTGCGAAGAAATCTATTACACCCGGTATCGCTTGTTGGACTTGGTTTTAAGAGAGCAAGTTAACCCTTCGCACGTTCCTTTTATAACTTTCTCCTTCCCGCCGATGCGCGATGGCCGTTTCCTCGCGTTCACTGCCCTTTTTCTCGTATTTTCAAATCAAATCGAGGTTTTTAGATATCCTTCAAAATGATTATCCTGTAGCGTTCTAATCCCGTAACGTCTTGGCGTTACGTTTGTTTTTGTTTACTTTCTGTGTTGTCCGGCACGTGGTTCGTCGGCACCATCAATTTGTAGCAACTGTATATCCAGGCTATAAGGAAGGTGAACATGACCATTGTTGAACAATGTCTTAACAAAGAAAATAGCCTAATTCTTGATTCCAATAGATGAGACGACAAAGGGTATATAAGGATATAAGAGTGTCTAGTTAATGTACTAACTGAAATTTAGTAAACTCTTTCTCTCGGTGTCGATGTCGTCAATTCATGTTTAAGCAGCAGTATAGTGCATTGAAAGGGATAGTAAGGGATACGGAAGGTCCGCAGATGGCCAAGAAAGTATTTAAGGACTTAAAGGAATTGTCCAGCCAAACGCCAGTTACCAACATACCTATGTGACCACTCTTGACAAGGTCGTTACATAGCATAGGTAGTCTGCAATTTTGAAGTTCTGTGACAAGATTAATTACTATCAATTATAAGTGCTAGATTTTTTAGAACTATTTCATCTTGCTTGAAGTTATCAGGATAGCATTCATTTTCTCATCCAAAAATTGATTAAAATTACATTTTCCTGAACTCTTGAACTAAAACATATCTAAAATTACATGCAGTTTATTGTATACAATTTGACGTGACTACTTCCTCTACGTTGGAGTTTGCATCCGTCTTAAAATAGTTAATAATTTCATCAGTGTGCATTCTCTGTCTTGTCAGTCAAAATAGCTTAATTTTGACACAGAAAATTAACTTCTATCAGTAAGAAACTATCGTCTGCAATCCTCGAACTCAAGTGCTCACAATCACCAATATCGCAATGCTGATGTGAGCAATCTCTCTGCCTAGTGCACGAAAATATGTAGAGCGACGTGATCCGTTTCCACCCAATAGAACACAATTATCCATTGTAATGGAGCAGTAAAGTGATGGGTTTCGGTCTGTACTTCGTTGTTCAGACGAAGTTTTGTCGCTTTTCAAGTTTGCTAATCCTTCTGCCCCCAGCTACCCGCGCCTTTTTGCATACCATCGGTACGTTGTGCGTTGGTGTTGCTGTGGGAAAACGGTCGCAAACAAAGTTGTTCGAATCCGTGAAGACGTAGAAAGGCCGTCGGCATCGTAGGTCGTTAATTAAACAGTTCTATGGTCGCATAAGGACGCCAGTTTGATTTGCAGTGGCTTCCAGCGTTACAAATTTCGGTCGACGGGCCTTCGTATGCCAACGCCAGCGTTGAAGTGAAGTTGTTTGATGTGGATGGAAGATTTCGTCCATGAATGGAGAGTGCCTGGCATGGTGATGGACGTTAGATTTAGCTGTGGAAGTTTGTTCGCAAATTTAATTGTACTTTAACTGGAAGCTATTTCAAACAAATATCGCTTACACTTTCAGACTAGTAACAGAAGGGGTGTAAAGGAATGAAAAATAATGTTGAAATGTTTTACTCTACTTCAGAAAGAAAGGAATAGTTATTGTTTAAATTTGCTTTTGAGCTTATCGATAATAGTTTCTACGGTTTTATGCAACATGTTGCTTGTTTCTTTCAGTTGGCAAACAATCCATAAAAAGCATTTTCTACATCGATCAAGCCAAAAACAAATACGCACTCCTACACACGCACGTGCAAAAGGACGAGAAAATAGCATAAATAGGCTAAATATATCTTTACAATTGCTTTTTAATGCTCCATTAGCTCGACAGCCAGTAAATGATCAGCGTCAACAATCATCATCTACACATCGTTGTAAAACTTTTCCCACAAGGCAGTTCGTATGAAGCGTTTGCCTCCTGGCATGCTTCTTTTAGCAATTACTCAACCCAACAGCGTGGCATCCACCCATTCGCCCGCATCCTTCAACATATCATTGAACGTAAACCGGTGTTGGTGAAACTTTTCAATCCACTGTGTCGAACTACGCTTGCTGGAAGCATTTAACGATTACTTGAAAAATTCGGAAGAATTTCGTTCTGTAGAGGCGTGACATGACTTTGATCTTTCAATGACTTTAAGGGCAGGAAATAAATTATTCCTCTTGATCTCTCCAAACACCTCTTGATTTTGGCACTTATGTATATTGAAATGAAGAGATACAGAGGTGAAGAGTACATTTGCTTTTATGTTAATTTTAGGTTATTATTATTAGCTTACCTTTAACTTTACACATCAATTTATACATGTTTTGCAATTTTTGCGTTGTTCAAAATAAATCTACTTTTTTGTTTAATTTTGTATGTAACAAAAAAGATTCAACAAGCAATACGGTCAGGCCGTTCAAGCATTAGTAAGCGATTGACAGTTGGCCATACGTTTGTTGCAGTATGGACATGACGTTCCTGCACCTTGAACCGTGACTTATAAGTACTTCAATAGCTTTGAAAGTGGCCATGGTCCGACTCTGCCACTTGCTAATCGGATTACTTTCCAAGCAAGAGGATTGAAAAATCACTCTCTTACTTTCTTCAAGTGCTTCGGGAACCAGTGCGAACGCTTTACTTCTTTTTCCCGACGGTGGCATTGATGTTAAGGATGTGCAACTGTTGTTGAATGCACTTGTTGGGTTTGGGGAAAAAACGATTCACCAGCTGAGTGGATTCACCATCTGTTCAACATCGCTTAGCAAAGCGGAAAACTTAAACTGTCACCGTTTATAATCCGTTTATAACAAGTGAAAGGATTTCGGAATGCGAATTCATTTGGAGTTAATGCGATCTTTGAAGCAAAGCATCTGTGCCAAATGTAGTCTTTGTTTGCTGCTCTGAATTATGCAACAGCATTGAAAAAAAATATTGATGCTAGAATTTGTAGGCTCACTAACTAGAACAGAGCCAATGTCTTTAGAATATCCAAGTTTTCTCAAATCCTTTAAATTTACAATTCGATCAGATTTCACTGTGCTTCGCATGAAATGATGCTCTTCGCATGATAAGAATGCTTTGATGTTACTTGTGTCTTTTAAGTTGTTCCCCAAATTCGATATTCCGGTTGAAGCTTTGAAGAATGTAAATGACCCCCGTAATATTAGACAAACTGAATGCTTTCCAACCAGAAATCAAGCTTTTAGAGGAATAAAAATTAATGTACTATATTTGAATATTCCAACCCAAACCTACCATTCCTACATGAATTACAATCTCGTATGCTCTGGAGCACATTCATTGTATCTTTTCAATCTGTTTTTATTGCTTACTTCAAATAAAAAGCCAACCTCACCATAACGTACCGCAACTATTCCGTGACAGAGCAGAAATTGCCTGTGATTCCGGGTGGGCGTACCCTACCCTCACCCCTTGCAAACGCATTTAATGTGTTGAGGGTGACAGAACAACACTACACACCGAACAATTGGCTGTATCGTCGGGCTTCGCGTACACACAATCCATGATAAATGAAGAAAGGATGCAGAGTGCAGAACAAAAACAACCGTAAAGCGATCGTAGCGCACGTAGCCTGGAATGTGTGTGGCTGTGTGTTGAGTAATGCTGAGCACGATACTGTTGGCCCCACTCAAAGGTAATGGCTTCAACTTGTCACAAAAACTGGTACAATTCATTTGCATATTTTATAGAAATATGCCACGGTAATGGTACATGCAGGTCCGGGTCGCGAGTGCGCTCTCGAGTTCTTAGTGATGCGCTAGAGTCGCTATAATGTGAGATAGTGAATGGACAAGAATATTCATACAGCACGGCAAAAAAAAAAACCAGCTAACAGGCAATCGTTCAACCACACTCCTTTTCTTGCCAGCGAAGCAAAGAAGTGTTTTGTGACATTTGCATGATGATATGCTATCCGGGAGAGGGAGAATGCTTTCGTCGCTGCGGGTATAAAAATTGCATCCATGCTGCATGAGACTGCACGGAACTGGGTTTGCAACATGGACGCCCCTATCATTTTGTGCTGAATTATGAGTTCTTCGGGCGTTACTTAAAACATGGTAGCTTTCTTGCTAGCTTGGGTGACTCTTGCCGTTCGAAAAAGTTGAGTGAAAAGTTGCATTGCTAATACGGCAAATTGTTCTCTCTGGATGGCACACACCTAATTTGGCCCAGTTTTACGACTCGAAATGTACAGCTGACTTGCTTCGTTACCCTAATTATTGCATTATTTTTCAACTATCAAAAAGCTCCACCTTTATCAGAGATTACTGGGTTAAAGCTTTATTTCCCTTGTTTATTTTTCTCACTCCAGGACTATCATGATGATATTCGACAGGAGCAAATGTGGGAAATGCAGGCATTAAATTCACAAAACGGTAAGATTCATCTTGAGCATGCACCACAAAACAATACGATAATATGGAGTGCGTCGTATCTATCCTCTTCCTTTCCGATGAACCCATAGCGACCAGTAATCTATCCTCAGCCCACGATAACACGCTCAACGGTGGCTGTGGCAACGGTCTCCCTACCAATGGCATGAGCATCAGCAGCAGCGGAAGCAGTTGTAGCACCGGAAGCACCGGAAGCACCACCAACGGAACCATGTCGGCGAACGGTTCGCACACCAACGGACTGAACGGTGTGGTGGTCAGTGCTGCCCAGGTCATAGCCAACGGTGTTACCGGGCTTGGGAATGCCGGAAGTAATGTCTCAGCATCCGTTGGCGTCGGATCGGAACTCGGCAGCAACAACGGTAGCACGCAACCATCGTCCGTTGTGACGGATCTGCAACATGTGACGAACTCGCTCACGGTGAGGCAGTCATGCGTCGTTCTTCGTCTAACAGTGCTTAATCTAATGGGTGAATGTGTGTGTGTGTTTTTGTGTCTTTTCTTAACCTTGCAGCATCATCAACACCACCATAATCAGCAACAGCAGCAATCACAACAGCAGCAACTGCAGCAGCACCATCAGCATCAACAATCGCAAAACCAATTCCTGACGAACGATGCGGATATGAGCAGCCTCTTGCAACCGATGGATGTGAACATGACTTCGGCGAATCATTTTGTGAATTGTAAGTACTCTTCCTTTCTCCAGAAGCAGTAGATTACACACGAACATAAACCGGAAGTGGAAAGGATTAAAATTCTGTTTGATCGCCAAAAGTTAGCCAACGGCCCGGGGAAGTTTCTACCCATCCCGAGCGCCCGTAACGCCATTAAAGGCGAACACACTGGCCTTCCAGTAAGCCTTTTGGAACGTAAAGCCCTTTCATACGCTCGTTTGCTATAGATAAAGAGAGTGAGAAGTGAAAGAAACAAAAAAACACAAAAAGATCGACACGTTCCAACAGAGCAAAAGCTCTGACAGTAATTAATGTTTTGCAAAAGTTGTACAACGCCGTACGCCATGCTAAAGCGCAACTGCGGCCACGTTTAACAAAGTTTCTCTTTTTTTTTCGAATCACTCTTTCGGAGTGCCAGTAATGTATCTTTAAGCAGCACTTCTTGCTGCAGTGAGAAGCAACACATGCGGTCAGGGAGCACAGTTTTTCTCGCCTAGTTTTTTTTTTTTTGTTTCGTTTTTGAGTCTTACCAATTAAAGTTCCCTTTCATCCGTACAGCCTTACCTACGAGTGACCTGGAAGCGCAAACGTTGGCGTTCGTCGAATCGGCCAATGCATTCCTGCATCCGGCGTTGCGCGGTGTGAAAGCCGTTAGCTTAGGTAAGTTCACCATTACACTGGACTCGATGTGGAATACAAAAAAAAAATAGGAAAAGTAATGAGAAAAATGTACCTCGCCCGAAACTCCGGGGAGAAATGCTGAAGGAAAAATCTAAATTTCCCAGCTGACCCTACTGAGCGGGAGGGAAACTTTCCAGGTATTGGAAGCTGGTTACCGTTTAATTTCCACAATAGTAAAATAAAACTCACACACACACACACTCAGACTCGCACTCGTGGTGATGTCTGCGGGTTGATTCTTATAACGCCAGACATGTCAAACGCAGCACACAGTCTTTCAATAGGACTCGCACAGGAATAACGGGAACATATATCAATCAGGGTAAAATATAGTTGGATAATGAAGTCACAACATTACAGACTTACCACAAGTAGTGATTTATTACTTTTTTGTTTAATGCTTCTGCACAACAATTTTGATTTAATTTAAGTATTAAACGTATAACATGTACAAAAATTCAAAAACGTGTTTATTAAAATTTAAGTTTTATCTGTTTAGTACCGAACAAGTACATAAAATTTCTGGAAGCTTGTAAAGATTAAGTACCGAAGTAACTCAAAGCATTAATGGTAACGAATAACGATTAACGATTGAATATCGGTCTTCATACGGCAGGTCCGGGGCTCAAATGCCATCCGGACCGTCACACCGTAGTGAGGACCGACTATCCAACTGCGTGGCAAGTCTAGTAAGCCATCCGATAGCCGGCGTGACCTTAAAGATCGTAAAGCCTAGAAGAAGGATTCGACGAAGATACAATATTGATACATGCTGGATAATTTTTTGAAAACAAAGTTTTGAAGAAAAAAACATGAAAAAAGGTTGAAATAACTTCTTCTACTAGTTAGAAAAGTAAAAATTGAAATGGTCTTTATTTTCAACCTAAATTTGAACACTCTTTTGTTCAAATTCTAAATTCAAAAAATATCTCAACATGTTAAGATACGCGTTATTGATTTAAATAGCAATCCTGCAGGCCAAAAACAGTTTGACATCGCTGCGATCCTTTTTTCCAGCTGAGTTTGGGCAACATAATGGATGGGAAGGGAAAAAAAACACACTCATCCACATGTATTTTTTTGCTCCTATTTTTTCATGCTTCCTACTCACTGCAGCACGTAAGCGGCCCCTGCTAGGAGGACCTCGATCGACCATGAATCCCACCAAGCGTACGGTGATGACGCTGATTGCACGTGCACGCACGGCCCAAGCTTTGCACGGTTCCCGAACGGCTCAACCGATTGGCGAGTAAGTTTCCACTGCATATCGAAACACCGTTGCCGCTTACATGATTTTTCCTTTTGCCCTATCCTGCTTCGTATGCTTTCCATTACCCTTTCCGGTTTCGGTGTGCCTGTGTGTCTTTATGGAGCTTTTTATGTACGTCTGAATGTATGTGCGTGTATGTATTTGTTGTACATCTATTATGGTTGATTATTCCGCAGTGGACGATCCGTAGCTCTAGCGCGGAAATTTCGTGCATTCCGGTGGAAATTATGATGCTGAGCTTGGTGCCGCTTTGCCTATTGTTTCAAGTTTCTGTTTTTTTTTTTTTTCATAATTTTTCAACCACTGTTTCCGATTACAGATCGGAAGAAGAAAAGCTGAATGCTAACCTGAATGCACTAATTATTCACATGAGCAAATTGAACGGGACAGGGAAAAAAAAACCTTAGGTTCGAGTTACGATAGCAGGAGATTAGGTTTTGGAAAATGAAAAATAGTACACCTGATACCAGAATGGCAAGAAAAGAACCAATTTTTCATAGTTTTTTTTTTATTTGTTTGTTTTGTTTCCAACCACACGAAGCAATAAGCTAACATTTTCCATTTTTGCATGCAAATCTGATGGGAAATGGAGGGGGAGGAATAGCACGTTAATTGCGCTTGTATCGGAAGCTGTATTCTTTTCATTTCGCTCCCACCGTGCACACCGTCTGAATGAATAATGCTCACCATCCACCATACTACTGCCACCTCATTTCACTGCCCACTGCCTTCAAAACTGCATACCGGATACTCTCTAGACTCGGAACTCTGTACTAACTGCACTTTATGTGTGTATGTGTGTGTGTGTGTGTGTGCCATCCTCTATCCAGACCGATACAGGTGATCACTTCGCCGCTCATTCTGCAACCACCGCTGGACTTACTGCAGCCAGGCGCGAACACTGGCGTTGCCAAAGAAAACATTCTGCAGGGCGCTTAAAAGCCAACGTGGTAGACAAGCATTAGGCGGTACGGGCGAAGCGTCTAACAAAAGGTGTGTGAAGCAAAATGAAACATAAAAGTGAGTGTTGTGGATTGTTTTTCTTTGGTTTTTCCACGGCGATACAGTGTCCGCGAGAGCATAAATGAGTTGTTTTGGGATTGATTATAACGCTCAAGTTATAGTTGTTATGATGGCTCATGCACTCTCATTTCTTTGGTGGTGAAAACTCAAACTGCTCAATCAAACTCTTTTATGCCCCATCAATCAGTCACTCAGAAAGAAAAGCTGGTAAAGAAAAAGGATTTGTTGAAGATATTGTGTAAGGAAAGCATATTGCATACTTTTAGGCGAAAAAGGTGAGTTTCAGTCGTTTTCGTTTAATTTTAGCTAGTTGTACCGTATTTGCCTTTTCGATCAATACTTTATAGTCACTGAACAGTGAACAAAGACACTAAAGAGTCCGGGAACAATTAAAACAGATAGAAGCAACAATTACGTGTCTGAATTCTTGGACTAGTGAATCCACGTAGAAACAATATTGACCCTGTCTGATTGAAGGCTTTATTTCGCTTTAACAGTAAGAAGAAGTTGTATGCATCTTTTTGTTTGACCTGGTTGTTTTATCATGCAGAAAACGTTTAGGTACGTGACTGAGACCATGTACCTGCTGATTCGTAAAGTTCCTTTCCTTACACTAAATTACTTTCGGTATTGATTTTTTTTTCGTAGGGATTCATATTCCTTTCTCGTTGTATCATCGATCTTTAAGAAAATTGTCGACAGAGATAACCGTTTTTCACGATGAAACAGAGATGAAATTTAAGAATTAAACAGATCTTAAAGACATTTTTTATTCTCACTACAAGAATAAAAAATGTTAAAACGATAAATAAATTTTTATTTTTATTTGAACAGAATAAATGTATTTTTTATGGGAAAAAAGAGAAGTTAATATCTTCCCTAATTATTGTTGTAGACACAAGACTGCCTATGGGAATTATTTAACAATGATTAAAAACTTCAACGCAACAGCTGCCCAGAAACCAATACGGTTCAACAAATCAATTCAGCTCCACATGTGATGAAAACGCTTAGATTTGTCAGTAAGCTCATTGTTATTCATATTATTTCCCGTGTGATTGACGTCAATGTACTCTAAAATAACAATTGCTGAACGCACGAAAGATCAAGACTGTCGTCACGTGGCACTGCAGACAGATGAGCACTTTCTCAGCTGACAAATCAGTAACGCACGTGAGGTGATTGAGATTTTCGGTTCTATGGGACTGTGATTGTGCGTGTGTTTGTACATAACTGCTTCAAATCAATAGGCTGAACACATTTGGCTGAGCAAGCATGCAACCATTTTTCGTGATATTTTTGTGTTTAAACAAAGCCCCGAACAAGACGGTTAAGTTTTAGCTCGTATTTGAGAGTTTGGTTTTCTTGTGTTACTTTATTTTATAAATGTTTTTGTTGGTACGAAATGATTTGACTTAATTGTAACAAAAATTCAACCTGTTGCAAAATGTGTTGTTTGTCCTAATTATATTTCTAATTTGTAACTTTTTGTATTATTTGTTTGCGAAGACCACAATCCAACTTGAATGTTTTTGTACCATAAATAATAAATTTGTTCGATCCCATTCCTGAACTACACTAACAAGTTTTCCAAAAATATCTTTCATTACAGTTTCTATTAACCAGTTGATTGATGGAATCTAACTCCACCACATACAATATACTCTGCATCATCGAAAGAGGACAACATCCCCAGGAATCCTACAGAACCATTGCCACTATCCAGGAATTCATGTACCAGATCGACGACACAGCGGTTTCACATTATGCATTCATAAACACACGCACACACCCAAAAGTACACAAAATCGTTGACCCAGATGAAAAAACCGTAAGTAAAGTAAATTATATGTAAATTGCATTGCATAAACAAATTGCATAAACAAACACTCTGCACACTTACATATGCAGAAATGTAATGTTGAACGCCGATTATGCTAGTTTATAAAGGCAAAATGCTACCGAATGGAAACGCATAGACCACGGTTGAGAACACGTTAAGATAAGCAAAGAGGATAAAATTTATATATTGATAATTTATATTAAACCAAAAAGCAAAGAAACCCCTCAAGAGCATTAGTAATGAATTGCCATGATGCATCTACTGATTTAAACAACGAGAATGGAGAAAAACCAAAGCCAGAGATTAGTAACTAAATTCAACTCAACGATAAGGCTCAATATTGTGCACCAGGTGATGTAAATTTAAATACAATGAAACATGCACACAAACTTAACTACACACAATTGAATCTCGTTCCCCGTTCCGAAAACCGAACGCGTGACTAGAGACATTATGGGCATTTTGTTGTGAGTATTGTTCGTTACACAGAGATAATGTTATCACCTTCACACGTATTCCACGCTCGTTGACAAATTTTTTAATGGCTTAGAGGTTTTTGTACGGAATATTTTACAAACTCATAACAGGAATAAAGCACTAAACTACTAATAGCATGCCAAGTAAGCGCAAGTTTAAGCTACACAGGAATTGTTTTAAAAAATAAAATTTTTAATGTAAAGAATTTAAAAACCTGTGTAATGAGCATGGTTGTACAGAGAGATTACAATATTTAATTAGATGGTGCTGTAGTTTTGTTGTTCTTTTACTATTTAACAAAGTCTACAGGTATTCAAAATTATTATCCAAAATAATAGCAAAATACTGCTTGGCGTTCGAGCGGCCATTTTCTATGTATAGTTAAAAATAATCATAATAGTTTTGTTTGCTTTAAAATACTTCTTTCATCGACTACAATGTATTAAATTTTTTTTAAACTTTAGAACGTTAAAAAATCTAACTTGATTAAAACAGTGTTTTTCATTCATAACCTGGACTTTGAACATCGAATGATCCACATGATGCTTAAAATGATGTTTTTGAGCTTGCCTGATATTTGACTATTTTTTATAATTAATTCAAAATACAAAATTTTACGCTCTTTACGTCAAATGGGCTCATGCTGGTCATTCTATATCTTACTAAATTTGTTGGCACTATTTCAATAGAAAATTGTTTGTCAAAACTTTCGACTGTTTTCGTTTCGATTAATCCATTGTATCAAACTATAATTAATAAGTTTCGATAAATTGAAAAAAACTGGCTCACTATTTTGTTGCACATCATTGCTAGCTAAGGGAAATCTTTTATTTTATCTAACCAATCGTACTCAATTCGTAAGATGTCTGGAAGTATGCGCTTTGGCAAAAAATTTTACTCTTCATCATACTTGTCAGCTTGTTACTAATTGTGTTAAAAAATAACTAAAAACAAACAATGTTTTACGATCCAACAGCAAAGCTGTCTAGATGCTCGTCAGGTTACGACTACTTTATAAAGTTAATTTTTGCTGTCAATATCGAACAACCTGAGACAGTTTTAAAATATCTGTCTTAATAGGAAACGATGTATGTCATGTGATGTTTTATACTCTTTACGGTTTATTTCTTTCCCATCAATTAGCTGAATTTTATGTTGTAAATGAACAAGTATCACTTCACATTCATAAGTATTTGTGGTAAGGTACCTCTCAATCCTGAAATTATTTCTGAAATTTTCTGTACAATACTTTATTACGAAATGAATCATGATGGGCAGGCCGCTGTGAATCTAAAACAAATTAATAACATGACACCTCACCACAAACACGGCTTACAGGGGGCGATGCTAGCAAAAAATAAAAAAAACACAGGAAACTTAAAAACATTGCACATGATTAACACAAAACTCTATAAAAACCTCAAATGCTCACTAGATGCTTCTGTAATTGATACCATTTGAAAACAAAAACAAAACACTCGTAAACACTCTAAACAATGTAAAAGAAGTACTTTAACTGATGTATCCCCTAAAAGCAACTTATATGTGTTATCGATGGAACTGTCCTAGTAGTCGTACACTAAATCCGGAAGGAATTGCATGCATGCCTGTCGTTTAAAATTTGTCTTTAAAATAAAACTCAGCTGCTAAACCTTAGTAATGTAGTGATACACGTAACAAGATGGTCCTTGACGGACATGCTAATAAACATGAATTGTTGTTCAATATTAACGAAAATGAAGTAAAATGTGTATCGTGTAATTAAATTTCCCAAACAAACAAACAAAGGCAGATTCACTAGAAGAAGGAAAAAGAAACCATTAAATAAAATTTCTCAATGTCGCAACAATAAACCAAAGAGTAAATTAAATTAATAATTAAAAAATAAGTTCATGCAACAATGCAAGGCCCACACACCTCGAGCATACCAAACAATTTAAACTTAAGAAACCATGTACGAAAGTTTGCAAATGCACCAGCAAAAGTAGCATTAAACGGTGGAAATTAAACACTGAGGTAAACAAAAACCCGACTAACGCAACATTTCCAATCTGAACAGAGTTTAAACTAGACAGGTAAATATTTAAATTTAAATGTCAATTATCCTTAAGCTAAAGCTAAACACAATGCCCTACCATAACAACAGCAACAAGCATGCAACGATTCACTGTGGTTAGGTGAGTAGCAGGAACCGATAAGCAGCACACGGAAAAACAGCTGATTGGGTGCACTTTTACTACCATGCACAATCAATGCACAAAATAACATTGTAAAATTAAGCATTTGGAAGCAACAAGCACCAAGAAAAAAAAAACAAAACTATGTAAAGCTAAACTCTTTGCTTTGAAACTGAATAAGCAAATGCAAAACACACTCGAAACAAAGGGTAAACATTTAACAGAACAAAAAGCCACAAACCATAAACTAGTTTTCTCAATATGTGTATGTGTGAGTGTCCGTGTACGTGTATGTGTAACTACATGTAAGCATTAAAACCAAAACGTAAAAAACGCTCCTGTCGCGACTAATTCAAGGTATGTTTGGTAGGTTTAAAAACTTAAAACACAACCAAAAAACATAAGACGTAAAACAAAACAACACTAACAAACCTTATTCGTTAACAAAAGATCGGTAAGAATGTGCACAAAGTAAGGAAAGGCTTACGAGAAAGGACGCAAGGATATCGATAATGGTTTTAAAACGTATGAAATGTGCACACACACACACACTGCTTTCAATATGTTCTCTATTGGATACAAATGTTGATACAAATTTTGGATGGGTTTTTTGGGCGGAAAGAAAAAGAACGGGGGCCGTTAAATGCACCTGCATGATGTTGAAGGGTTGCTTTCAGTGTGCGGGCCCACAGTGCCAATGGAAAGCATTGAACGACATATTTTTATGATTTTTGTCAACAAAAGTAAAAAAAAATACTCACAAAATCTTAACGCTGATTTCCAGCCAGAAAGAGAAAACACAAATGTTTGTCACACTGCAAATGAGAAAACAACAGAGGATAGAAACAGAACGATAGAGAGAAAGTTGATTTTAGAGTTACGGTCAGTGAAAAGTATGTTTCGAGGACTAACGCCAAACCAATGTATGCTTAGCAAATCAGTAAGAAAATGAAAGCTGGAAGTGAATTTTCCCCCAAAATAAATTAAACACTTTTGGAATGAGAAAAGTAAGCTGCAACAATGAAGCTTATTGTGTGTGTATGTGTGTAAATGCAAACACTTTGATCCGAAAGTTTTCGTTTTCAGCAATTCGAACTTTTCCACCGGCAAGACAGTCAAACCGTTCGTTTCATTTGATTTAAAGTTTATTAAATTTATTTACCCAGAAGGACACACATCATGCGCGTAATTTCATGATAAATTATACCAAATTATCTTCCACTTTTTTCGGAGTGTCTTTTAGGAAAATTTAGTCATTACAAGCAGCAGGGAAAGTGCTGCTACCAGATGCGTTCATCATATTAATTGTTCCTTCGTTTTGTTTCTCCTTTCATTCCCAGCCCTTCCAGGTAGATATGTTTGTAATTTAGTCAAATAAAATTAACTTCACCTTACCCAGCCAATTCCATCGGTGTATCGTATTCAATCAGAAGTATGCGTCCTGCCAAACGCGCTCCAAATACACTTTTCGTGAAACACCAGCGTGTGCAAACAAAAGTGATGAAAAGTGATTGCCACGATTCGCCGAACGCCACCCGAGGCAGAATGCTGCCGAATCGTACAAACAAAACACTGATGAATAAAATTAAATTCATTTTGTACACGCTTACGGTTTAGGCATTCTGAGCTTACCCCCGGAAGCACTTTGCCCGAGTGCTTTGTACAATTTCTTCAAAAAGCGTACACAAAGCGTACGTGGTTGTAAGGCGTCGTCGCAACGTCACGTATAGTTGTTTCAACATTTATGCATTTCCATTTGAAAAATTGCTAAACATTACCTTTCCGCGTGGTGTGTGTTCCCCGGGTGCGAGTGTTCATCATTACGAATCCGTAAATTTTAATTCATTATGAATGAGCACGAGAAGCAAGTGGGTCTTACGGGAAAGTTCGGTGGCGGTGGGCACCAAACCAAACACGTCGGTAAGTATGGCGGAAAGAAAATGTCAAAGGAAAGCAAGCAACGCGAGTACGCAAAAGAATCCTTTGAGGATTGAAACCCATCGTTAGAAACGAGCACACTGCGGAACGGAAATTGAGTTAACAGTCCGGGGCACATTAAAACAAAGTGCCCGCTCCATTTCCCACATACCTGGAGCACGCCATCCTGTAGCGGGTTTTGCGGTTGGTGGATATGGGATACGCACAGCAACGTAACACACCCGGAACGTTACGCTCCAATCATGCTGCGAGTAGCGAAATGGCTTCGCGTGGCCTCGGTTACTTGCGAAACGGAAGCATCGCCTTCATCACTCAGCACCGAAGCGCTTGTCGAGTTTTGTTTACATTTTCATAACCTCATTTGAATAATTGTCAAATGCAATGCTCGAGCGCCCAGTGTCAGAAGGTTCCTCGCTCTCGCTTGGCCACGACGCCTTCCGACGCCGCGATCAACCGCACACGCTCACTCGGCTGTGCTGGGAAAATCAAGCGGCCGCGCATACAATTTGCATGAAATGGAGCAGAGTGTAGGCGGCGGACGGTTTGAGGCGTAGCTATACGGTAAGTCAAATGCAGCCGTTGGTGATCGTTACGTAAAGGCTGAAAGGTCAGCTCGCTCGCGGTCAGAACCGGGGAACGAATGGGCGGAAATTGTTCTCCAGACTGTTTTGTTTGCTCATTTGCGCCTGTGAATGGCGTTGAGGTGGAAGAAGGCTTTAAGATTATGGAGATTTGCCCGGAAACGCCGCATAGTGCTCGATCGGTTTAAAACAATCATTATGTTTGGTTAGCGACAGTGAAACATTTTCAGACTAGTTCGGACAGGAGCAAAAATAGTTATTTTACTCTAGTTTTTATTCTGATCGAACTGATCAGAACTGATATTGCTAGGATAAATGTTTATGGCACTGCATATTTGTGCTGCAAGTGCATGCATGGCTTGAAGTTTTGTTACTGGCTTTATTACGCGAATTAACTTTTTCTTTCTTCAAGAAAAGAGGATGTGAAACGGTCGATTGTCAGATAACAACTTATTTAATTTTAATTACTTTTAACCGCTGACGTACAACTGCTGCATCAGGATTTTTCGACGTGTGGATATTGCAAACTCACGTAGTGGTTTGCAGGACAGCAATTCCCAGCATTTTTGTGGAAAAGTATGGCCATTGTAACAGCAACCATTTTTATACTGACGGATCCTCATCAGAGCAGGGCATCGGTTTTGGCGTGTATAACATTGTATCTGAAGCATATTTCTGATAACATTATTATCCGAAGCGAGTCTGAGCAGCAGCAGCGGAAAGGAAGGCACGAGGCAGCAGCAGCAACTGAGACAACAAGGACGAATGACGCAGCAACCGCGTGTCAACGGGATGAGTGCATCGCACAAACGAACCTGCATGGAGTACTACGCACATCAGCGCATCGGCAGATTTCGGATCAGGTCGAGGAGTGGTTTAGTTGGATCGCATAGGCTGCTGGGTCAGCTTCACGGGCCCAGCGTCACGATGAATCCCACATACCCCATCTTGAGGGTTGGTCTGTAGCCTCAGACCACCTTCCGAGATTCCCTCGACGTTAAAAAAAATGCTATTAAGAGCCCGGACTACTTCGTCAAAGAAACATTAAACGTCTTAAGCTCATTGTTTGAGAAATCATTCCGGATATCTCTTGTTTTGTTTGGCTGCCTGCACATTGCAATATCTTCGTCAATGAAAAGGCAGACCAATTGGCCAAAAAGGGTGCTTCGGAAGGGTCCTTTTTCGACAGGCTTATCTTACCTCACGAGTACATGCGTGCCCCACAGTCTCTCTGCATGGGTCGGTGGCAGAGTTTGTGGGACACCGATGAGCTCGGGAGGTTTCTTTATTCGATCACTCCTCAAGTGTCCTTGAAGCCTTGGTTCCACGGCATCTTAGGTGATCGTCCGTTCATTCGAATGATGTCTAGGCTTAGGTCTAATCCTTTCGCTTTGGGCGCGCATCTCCAGCGTAAAGGACAGGTCGACTCCAAAATATGTGTCTGCGGCCTCTGATACCACGACATAAATCATCTTCTATAGTCTTCTGTGGAATACGAGCGGAAACGATGCGTGAAGGGTTCGCTACCATATGGAAAAATTTGCACCGGCCGATGCTATGGACGGACAAACCAGCGAAAGGGAGAAGAAGGACACGAACGAGACTTCAAGATCGAACACAGTCAAGGAACCTTCGAAATGGAAAACGATCAAGACCTCCGCTACCATCAGGACTACAAGCATGGAAACGCCCACATACACCCCGGGATAAGGTGCCCTCACACGATAAGACCCTCGCTATGAACACGACTTTGGATTTGGATGACGGAACAACCGAGCACACCCGGGATATGGTGCACTTTCATGGCTCGGAGAAGAAAATGTCTCCCAGCAAAGATAAAAGGAGTATCTTATTTTTAAGTTATTGTAACCAATACGGCCTTCTAGGGCACGCCGTCCATCGAATGGTTTAACTAGACTTGCCGATACCACGTAGGGATAGTCAGTCCTCACTACGGGGGATCGGCCCGGAAGGGATTTGAGCCCTGGTCCTGGTTCGCCCCGGATATTATGGATGGATTATATGAAACTTTATCAAATAACAATAATTAATTTCCTAATTCATCACTAGCGTCATCTGAAACTAAAACCATATTTTAGTGTATCGCCATGATCTTTCCAATCCAAGTTCTATCTGATACTTTGAAAAGCCTCTCACGCTTCCTTAATTATGCATAAAAACCATCACATTATAAAATGCATGCGAACGATTATTACAGGCGTAAAAAGCTAAACAAAGCTTGACGCTGCACCTGTGAATGAATCATCAATTTATCCATATTCAAATGGCAACAGCTTGATATTTTTAATTGAAAGCTGTGTCGTTATACAAGCTTAACATTTACAACCGAAGCATTTGGCCTCAAATATTTGACAGGCGTTATTTTCAACGCTCACATTACTGTACCTAGAAATGTGCACTTACAATGCGTTTGCTCTCCTTTTGCATCCCTCGAATGCTGTGAAAATTGAGTTGTGTAGTTCGCACACCCTTTTGTGTCGCAATTATGATGTGTTGATTTTATTTCGAAAACGTTTTACTACTTCGCACTTTGTCCGCTGTTTGACACACGAAAAAACACGTGCACAATATCAGTACATCAAGGATGTAAATTCAAATACCAATGATGATCCAATGATCACGCGAACGCAGCTGACCCGTTTATCGCACAAATTCGTACTACGAGAGTGCAAGTGAGGCCCGTTTGACTGCTGGGAGAACGGTTTCCCCCTTTCAAATTCTCCCAAGAAAATTATGATAATTTAGCAATAACTTTATTTCCACCTAGCAACCCCGGATGGTCCGATACACGTACGCGCCGAGGTCATAGCCGATCGATTGCGAATGATGATGAGCGTGCGAAAAACAAAACACAAGTGTCTATCTTCCCTTTCCACCAACAGCACAACTATCAATACTGCAACGAAACCCAGCTTCCCATTGTGCTCGGGTGTTTATAAGTATGACCACCATAAATGTAACGCTTAGTTACACTTGAATCCACCGTAAACGAATCACCGCATCCCGCGGGACCACGATCACGAGCACACAAATGAATAGCTGTACGGGAAAGTTAACCACCGCGCCACGGAGGTGGCGTGTCGGTTTGAACGTTCTACTGGTGGCAATGGCGGTCGCCCTAGCGACGGCACCGTTGCCCGTGTACGGTGCGGACAGTGCGGACGGTAGTGATTATTGTGATCAGTCGCTGTGCAAACCGAACCATGCACATATCGGGTGCAACGCCACGGCCCAATTTGGTGAACTTTGTCCCAGCCAGACGGTGGAGCTAGTGGCCATGGAACAGCCGCTGAAAGAGTTGATCCTGAAGCTGCACAATGGGCTGCGTAGTGAGCTGGCCAGCGGCAAAATGGAAGGATTCGCTGAAGCGGAAAGGATGGCTGTGCTGGTAAGTGAGTGTAGTGGGTGTTTGTGGATGTGTGAGTAAATGTGTTTGTGTTCTCACGTGCATTTGAAGTGGAATTAGGATATAGAAGAGTGACAGGAAATAATATACAACAAATATTTTAACGGGTTGAACTTCATGAGTAGAAAAACTTGCAATAAGTATTAACGTAATTGTTGTTTGATTCATTTTTTTAAAGTGTTTGTAACCGTGGTTTTCTTCAGCAGTTTATGCTGTGGATTTCAAATTGGACTTATATCTAGAGATAACATTAGTGTAGCCGAATTGATTGGTCTGTTGACCAATCACGGTTCAAAATGCAATGCTTTCGAATGCTCGAATTATTCAAGAATTGCTGAATAGCGACTCTGACGATCCTTCAATCTTTTTTGATTGCACGATAGATCGATCCAGCTCAATACATGTAGTTTAATCTTGGCTTTATTGGTTCGCGTACATGAAGGTACCAATTTGAAGAATCGTTTCCATTGACCTTTACCTTCATGCAGCTATCTTTAATGTAGTTCTACAGCGAATACCGAATGTAAAATGAAAGCTTTTTTCACCCGTTTCGAAATTGGGGTGGATTCTATACACCTTTTACTACCCTTTCCTCGCCTCTCCCACGCTTTTGTCGCCCCCTAGCCAAAAGTGCAATCTACCACCTATCCATCAACGAACCGGAACGCCACGAAGGATGACACTTTTCAAATCACTTTTTTATGTTACCGTTCTGGAGCTGTCCGTTCGATGTCGCTCAATACTTTCCCGGACGAGCTGTTTCATTCGGAATTTTTGTTTCCTTTTTTCCTTTGCCCTGGGTTTCGATTGATTGCACCATGCAGGTGTGGGATGACGAACTGGCCAAGCTAGCCGAGTACAACGCACGTACGTGCCAGTATCTGCACGACGAATGTCGCAACACGGAACAGTATCGGAACGCGGGTCAGAACATTGGCCGGAAGTCGCGCACAGGCAATGTTACCATCGACCTAGAGCGAGCCATCACCGATCTCACCAACAAGTGGTGGCAGGAGTATGTCGAAACCAATCAGACCGTCATGGATGACTATCGGGCCGTTGGCGAAGGGTGAGTGTGCCTACGGTTTTTGGGGCTAGGCGGTATCGAACGTTCGGTTCGTTTGCCCTATCGATTCACTTTCTACCATGAGATGGTTTTCATTTTCAGCGTGGATGTGGAACATTTCGCACAGATGGCTAGTGACCGCATCACGAAGGTCGGATGCGGTGCTACGCGCTACTACAACGACGCAAGAAAACGGTCCTACGTGTACTACGTCTGCAACTACTCGAACAGCAACGAGCACGGTCAGCCTGTCTACAGGAAGGGAACCCAGTGTGGCAAGTGTGTAGCGACCGAATCGTCCGCGAAATGCAGCACAAGCTACCCGGGGCTATGTGAGGGAATTGGTGACGCAATTGATAAGGAGCTTTATCCTGCGACCACTACATCCTAACGCGCATGCAGGCTCTCGTCTTTACGATCGCGACATCAGCGACGGTTAAATAAAAAAGTGACACTATTTATTCCACAACACAAACGCCAAACGCACAACACGGCTCTACACTTCCATCCTACCCCCAGAGCAGGCATTCATTCAATTCTATCTGCGTATGACGACTGCGAACGCCTCGCGGGAATTCTCGCTCGCAAACTTCTCATCCAAACACCGAAACGGGTCGCCACGTCACTAGCAGATGGACAAAAGTTTTGTGACTTTGTGTCTTGCCTATTGAACTGTGCTTGGTGTTTCTCCCGCCACGGCTGCACCCAGTACCGTTCGATAGCCCTGTCAAGAGTAAGTGGCTGTGGCGGGATACATCGGGAAAAAACAAACATTCAAACTAGATTCCAGCTCCCCGGTACGCGGTGTACGTACCAGCTAGCAAGTAAGCCGTAACCGATAAACATGATCGGACTGATTAATGATTGTTTACTCTGTCGAGGCACGGGCGATGCTAGTTTTGATTCGAAGTTTTGATTGCCTGAGGGAAAAAAGTGACCAGAATTGTCTTATCTGACTTTTGGGCTGTGTTGATGCTTGGGGAATACGGTTGGCAATGCTGCAGAGCAACGGTTTGACAAGAGATTGTTTTGCCGCCGGATAGAGTAGATCAAAAAGTAGGTAAGTGGAGTTGTCAGAGATGTCACAGACACACTGTGATTGAATGTGCGAAAAGTGTGCGAGATTAGTGGGTCCTGTCATTTCCATGCTTTCCAAGTAAAAGTGTTCTACATTTGACATCGATAATAATCAATCATTGGGGAGTGGTTTTCTAAACGATTTATTTAAATGATAAACAATTCAATATTTATGCACTCTGTAATTCTTAAAGGTAGGTACTAGTAAATTGAATTACCAAAAAGGCATAATTCATTACTGTATGTGAATGCATAAATGGAGTTCGTAGCCTTAGAAAAAAAAACCTTTCCCACCCTCAGCAGGTAAAGGTAACCAGATACGTGTAAGAATGGAGAGAAAGTAAGTTGACACGATTTATGTTTGCAATTTTCCATTTGATATTTTATTCATGCCATACACCCGATGGCGCTAGCCTGACGAACGAAGAAAAGACTAGAATCACCAAGAAATCGACCACTGATAGATACTACAGCGTGTATAGCGCAACTGAGGAGGAAAGAAAATACGCCACAGGAAAAGCGTATTACCACTCGAATAACATATCGGGTTCGGTTTCGAACCTCAAGAAAGGAACAAAAAAAAACAAAAATGCATTGGATTGGTTGGACCGCAAGCGTCAACGATGGTTACGTTTGGTATTTTCTCGGTTCACTGGCCTCGGATGTGGTTCTGATTATTTTGCCCTGCTTCGGAGAGCACAGTCGATGTGCAACTAGTTGCAATCGGTGTGTACCACACTCAGTTCCGATCGATCGGAGAGATTGGATGTTTTTTCGTACGTGTAGTTGCTAGGACACCGTTACAGTGGCAAACGTGTACACGGACTTGGTGCATTGCATTTCGATCGAGAAAACCCACGGATCCAGGATGCATTTACGTTTATCGTTTTCTTCCTTACATTTTGGTTTTATTTTTCTTTTTCATCGACCCTTTAAGTGATGATATCACCACCGTGTGGACGTTTTGTCAGCGTGCTGCCCACCGCTTGGCATGGTGTCCATTGCACCTCGATGGAAGTATAAAAATCAATAGCGTTTCCATCGTTGAAATTTATCCGTCCCACCAGTGACACTTTTGCACTTCCCCATCTGTTCCGCGGTTGGCTGCACACGAAGACACGAAATCGAATCGCCCTCGCTTAACCGAACCGCAATTGATGGCAATGGCGGACGAAGGAAGTTTTTGCCTATTGCTTCACTTTTCGCATTTCCGGCTCACTCTTTCCACCTAATTGCCCATCAATCACTCTGAACCAAGGTGTGCAACTTGTCTGTACGACTAACACTGTTAGGACCGGTGCTTCCCTGCCCTAACATCATCTTGTACCAGGACAACGGTTGGTAACGTACTCGGTCTACGCTTCGCACGACGCAAGATGACGTATTAAATGTACCAGGAAAAGTAATAAAAGTAGCATCAAATGCAAAGTTATTGCAACGTTCCGAGGATGCTGCACCGGAATGCGAAATAAGGCGCTTGACTACGACCGTCGTCAGTGCTTGCTACTACAATGTACGATAATAAATTGCATCGAATAGGTTAGATGTGTTCATCAATACGGATCGAGTTGTTGAACGTAAGTAGTGTTCACGATTAAATTATTGTCGGGTCATTTTGCGTTGTATTGGACCGCAAAAAAAAAACAAATTATTTGCGGAGCATTTTGTGTATAGAATACTACGTTTAGCAGCTGAAACTGGCATCTAAATTAATCAAGCTTTTTCTTATGTGATAGTCCTATTTTCTAATATTTATAAAACTCGATTATTAATTCTTCTTAAGAGTCTTAAGAGTCTATGTGAAGCTTACGACTTCAAAACGAACACTCCTTTAAACAAAGTAATGACGACTAATCATTCGTTCATGACTCGTGCTGATATTCTAATTACAGCATGTTCTTACAACCCTTTTATTCTCACGCACTCAGCAAGTCCATTCTCATCCCGGGTATTAAAAACCCTTCATGGGCCCGGACAATTTATAGCTGCACTTACCTTACTCTAAAGCAACTTTGCTAATGAACTTGCCGAAGATTCATGTAAAATTACGGATTTATGCGCTCATTATTATGTGCCAAGCTAACCAACCACACGCTGACTCCGCCCTGGCTACGGCACATGCATCATCGGGGTCAGGCTGCGAGCGGCAAAGTTAATTGAAGCAATAAATAAGAACATGAGTGCGAACATTCAATTTAAAGACCCTCCTGGACACGAGAAGATGGCGGAAGGTGATTGGAATGTTTTTGTGAAGAATGAAGCCATCTTTCTTAACGTCTCACAACAGGGGACAGAAAGCATCGAACATCGACCGTCATAAATTGAGTGCATCCCTGAAGAAACGAAACCCTTTCATTAATTTATGTTTTGTTTCAACAATAAAGTATGTTGAATTATAAAAAAGACGCAAAAAGATTTTAATGTTTGAACGAAGCTATGATAGTGAAATTACCCCCAGAACTGAAATGCTGGCTTTTCACGTACAATGTTTGCATTCGTCAAAGAACAAGAAACCGTCTGGGGAGAAGACACGACAGCCTAAATTCTATTCTTTCTTCGCATGGCATTTTCACCTCGTTGAATCGCATAAATTTTCAATTCTCAGCTGCAGGCTCTACTACGTGCATGATCCTTACCAAAGCTCACAAAGGTCCCATGTGACGAAATATTTCAATGAAATTAAATACTAAAATGGAACTAACTCGTTCTGGGATGCTAGATCCCTCAACGTCCGCAGCCGTGTGCAGCATTTGTCTATTATTTGGTCGTTCATCGTAGCAGAGCGACAAGTACAGAGCAAAGAGCATTGTATCTACTAGCCAGGAAATTTCAATTCAGTGTTGGTTTAAATCAAAGAACGTATTCATTATTTTATCCTGAGCTCAAATGAAAAATCATATATCAAACTTTCTGACTGCCAGCAATCCCCTTCGGAAGCTTGACTCAATCATCATGGTCCCTGAACTTGGTGCTCTGTGGTGCTTCATTTTCAAGCTGGTGGTAATATATCGTGCTACTACTGCATAGCTAATTAGAACCACTTGTGCCAGTCAGTCAGGTAGATGGAAGAAGATTGATATACTATCTTCTTGTTACGTTTATCTAGTGGTTGGCACAACATCTCATTCGACCGAAGATTTGCGGTTCTGTCGTTTGTTCAGCTACATCACAAAGGACGCATACTGATCGCTGTATGCAAGGTCTTAATAGTGTGCTAAAGAGCATTGTATTCAAAGTATTACTGATGATGGGAGTAACACAAATGATCTACATACTGTTTTAACTCTTTTAAACTCTTTTAAACTTGAACTTTGAATCAGAAGTCCTACAAACTCATCACATGATTCCTCAAAACAAATCATATCTATTAATCACTCATCTATTCATTGCTGGTCAACGTGTCTTTTTTATCACATAACCTAAACTAAAAACCTTCTCTATTCTTGATTCTCTAAGCTTGGATGATCTAAATCACCATGAAACTTTTAAGTGACATGACATAAGTAACATAAACCTGACAATTTTTAGGAGTTAAAAATTATCTCAAGCATCTACTATGTTTTAGGGGCATCAGCACACGACTAAAGTAAAAAGATTATTGAGTTTTCGCACTCCAAAATATCGTACGCAAACATATCCTCCTCCACAGAGAATACACACAGCTTTCATGCGGATATTGTCACTTTCCTGCTAAACTTTCACTCTCTCTCAGCACAGATTGCACAGAAACATCCGTTTCCCACATACACTTAAAAGCACCACGATCAGCTCCATGACAACGGTATGGCGGACATTGTTATTGCCCGTCTGAGCGTTCGGAGAAAACCCTAACGATCCCTTGGCTCGATCAGGATAATAGGACATGCTGACGATGGAGGAGACATAGTAGGAGATGGTTTGAATGGAAAGTGAACGAAGCTTCGAGCAGATGCGCGGAAGTGGACAAGGAGGAGCGTCTTTCCTGCTCCACCAAGCAAACACAACCCTTTTCCGGGACCGGCACACGGTATTGTTATAATTTGAAAATCAGCTACATGACACCCAAACGCAAAAGCGCCCTGCCAGTACGCCATAGCAGCTTGTTTCGGCAGAGAGAACCTTCCAACGATTATACTTCGCGCGATTCGTCGTCCTCCAATCTACCGCGTTACGATTGTTTGTGAAACCATTTTTTTATGGTTGGGCTTCTCCCATACCCAACAGGCGAACGGTTCCATCCGGTACCATCTTGCAAGTAAAAGAGCGTGCGCGCGTGTGTGTGTGGGTGTGTGTGTGCGAATCGTGCTAGGAAGGGAAAATGTAAACTACCCACCCACTTAACAGCTGTGTTAATTCGTGAGAGGACACGATTAAGACATTACCGGTAGGGTCGCAGCGGAAAATTACGTCCCGATGAGGCTTCAATAAATTCTTCCTCCCGTTTCACTCGAGGGTACCGAGTCGAAGGATCCGGCCTTTTCGCACTGGTGCGTCTCTATACTATGTATTTGTTTTCGGTTTCACTCACCCACCTACCGGCACTGATTACGGTCACACAACGGAGGGAAAATCGTCAGTAAACAAGCAAATAAGCTCCACTGAAGCATTGCTGTTCGGCAAACGAATGGAAGCTGAAGACGGTGCCGGTTGTGTCGGAAACAATTCAATTCCGGGATAAACGGTGATGATGCACATAATGGGAAAAATCTTATCGTTATAAGGATAATTACTAAATTAGTTCGTAGTGAAACGTGTGAAAAGGAATTTTTTGGAAGGTCTCTTTTAAAATTTTAAAATGACAGACACGTTTTTTGTCGCCCTTTGGATGCGGTGTGATTCTTGAAACATTTTATTGATATAAACAGATTAATCCCCAATGTAACAGATCATTAATGTAATTCAAAAACAATTACAATTCACTACATTAAGATAAGTTGAAGGCAAAGGACTTTGCTATTGCACCAAATAACGCCAGCTCTGCGATGAAGTTTACTAAGCAAGACCCTAAACTTTTTTAGTTAAAGAATTTTAATTAATTACTACTTAAATGCACCATCCAATATAGCTATTCAAACCTGAATTTCTAATACAGAAAAATAATGCAACAATATTTATGTTTATCTACTTTAAACTCGGATGTGTTTTGTTTGAGCTTCCTTCACTTTAATGTGCTACCACTCCGTTTCAATTGCGGAGTGTCCCGTGAGTACGAAACGCTGTAATACCGATGGTAAATGTTTCGTGCCAAACGGTGGTAAAGGAAGTGGTTTAATGTTTCACTGGAGACTATTTAATATTTGATTCGGTTCCGGTTTTCTCCCACGCTTCAAGGATTTGTAGCAAAACTGCATACGCCTGGTTTGTTGTTTAGAGCATTCAAGCAATCACGGTAATAATATGAATTGATTGAAGGAAAAATAAATCATACTTTAAAGGGTTGAACAGACTTTTAAACATCTCTATATAACTAGTTACTTCATGAAAAAGACAGTTTTAAAAAATGTTTCCAATTTCAAGGAGGTCAAAGAAATTGTAGAAATTGCTTTTGTTTCACAATATCTACTATCTTAAATGACTGTATCATTTTTGCAGTGAAAACGATCAATGTTCGAAGTGCACTCAAACCATACTTCTCACCTCAAGCATCTCACACCTTGTACTCTTATCAATGCCATTTGGATTCTTTCGATATGTCCTTGCGGGACCTAAGACCTTAAACCTTCAACTTGAAGCTTCCAACAGCTTCTGGCGAGATGAAACATACACAAACACAAAAACACACCAACTGGTCCAATTTACCGCTGCTGGAGCAGAAAGTACAGGCCAATAGGAGCCGCAAACAGTTGCCCCTTTTTCCTTGGCTGCTTTGCTTCCACTTTACAGCCTCCAGTTGCTGCCTACTGCATCGTCTGTAACCACTTCAAAGGGCTCTTCTCGTGCAAGTGCTTTGCGCTCATCTTCATGTCCTCTTTTCGCTCTCAACACACAACCCTCTCACCGGAAACGTTACGACAAGGTTTAAGAGACTTCGGTAGGATTTTTCACATCCCACATCCCTCCGAAACGATGCTTACTCTAAGCACGATTGCAATACTGCACACAAGGAAGTGAGCGCTCGGGCGGTTGCGCCCGTTGTTATTGCTTGTTGTCAGCCGAGGCGAAGCAGCTAGCCGGTTGGGAGGGTTTTATTGTTTTCCCCAAAACCATAAAGTTGAAAATTCATCCACCAGACAAAAAGGGTTCCGTTTTCGCGTGCGGAAACGAAAATCTGCCTCGCCGGGGTTAAAAGGTTAGGTCCGTGAAATAAGACGCTGACTCGCTGTGACGGAAAAGGTGACACAAGTACACGACAGACACGGAGCGAGTGAAGCGCGTGCGATAAGGAAGCAGTTAACGCGGCACAAAAGAACAGCAGGATGTTTATGATGAGCAATACACTTCACGATACGGCTGACAGGAACTATGCGCGGCAGATGGTAGTGTACGGTGAAGCAAAACAAAAGGGCAGGAACAAGAGGGCAGAAAAACGCGAAGCCCTCCCTTGCCGAGAGTTAATCGTGCGCCAAATGCGAACCGGCGTCCGAATCGAAGTCAAACCCGGTAAACCGTCCTGTGTGGCTTCTGCAAAATCGGTGACGTCTGCTTTACGGCTGTCTTTTAGGGCGATGACTGACTGGTGGCTTTAAGCCCGCATAAAATTTTTGCTTACCTAGACCAGACCAGTGGGCGAACATAAATGGCACACAATTTATGGCGAACAATCAAGCGTGTTAAATAGTCATTGTTAGCGAAGAGGGAAAGAGAAAGGACGAAAGAGGATTTTGAAGGACTTGTCGATAATTTTATACTGCGGTATGTTGTATAGTCGAACCAGTAATGAATGTAAGGAGGAAATTCGTACGATGAACATAAGATGGTGGAATTAGTAAAAAGTCCCTCCATTTATAGCCTTCTCGAGAAGAGCTTTCACCTGTTTTTGTTTGGTTTGAATATGCAGGAAGCGCATCCATTGCGAATACATTCAACTCTCCACAAAATCTGTACCTCTTTTATGTCTTCCACACCACCTTCTGGGATTTTTCCCTTCACCACCAACCGTCCAGCTTATTGGTTCGTATCGAAGTGTATTAGGTGGGACGCACCGCTCTATCGCTCACACGCAAACGTAACCCGCACACTGTCCTTAGTGCTGCTTCGAAATGCAATCAAGCGGTAAATTTCAATCATCCTTTACAATAATGCTGTCCCAGTTACCGCACAATACCTAGGACACACTATGGTATGTCGGCGAGAGTTTGCACAGGCCAAAAGTGTACGAACAAACTAACCAGAAAAGCTAGCAAAACCCAAAGAGGTAGAGAAAACCTGACGACCAGTACGCTTCCGCATAAGAAACTGAATGCCTTCCCTTCCAAGATAACCTTTCTGCCACTCATCCATGGCAAACAGAACAAGTGCTTTTCATAGGCGCACGGATAAGCGGGAAAACAAATGGAAAAACTGAGTCGAAACGTGGCTAAAGGTGGTCACTTTGTTGGGAACAATTTTTAAATCTGCTATCGAACGAAAATTGCCATGCTCCATGGAAATGCCATTCGTTCGATTGGGTTGTTTGTGTGGATGATTAAATCACAATTTTGCTGGTTGGGTGAAAGCAAATTTAAGAACCTTTAGAAATTTGGAAAATATGAATGCTTGTTACAAATCACACGGAAAAACTAGTTTAAAGTGACAATTTCATTTTAAATAGATAAGATATTTTTTGGCCATCCTGACGGTGAAATACTACCAAAAAAAATCTTTAAATCACAGTAAGTTTAACTCAATCACTGCCACTTGGGAAGTCACACAGCCTTTACCTTTATCGCCCACAATAAAGTTCTATTTCTTCTACCGACTTGTAGACATAGTTTACTTCACCAACCCATAACCGAGTCGTCCGAAGCTCCCACGGGGATCCTGTATGGGGATCCTGTCTTATAAATATTGCTTACTGTAGTTAGTACGCCTTCGCGACCTACCGACCTTCAACCTTCGCGTCCGACAAGTGGGTATCCGGTTTCCTTTGGCGCAAGTGTGCCGCGGGCGTAAAATAGGAGCAGACGACGCCTACCTAATTTTCACATGCTTAAGATCGGGCAGGCAGTTTGGCACCTACTTACATTTTCACACCGCGCTACCCTCGTGATGGGGTGTTGAGAAAATATGCGCAAAACTTGCCCCGCTCCGGTGAGCTGTTTCCACTACTCCTCCTTCTGGTTGAGCTTTCCTTCCAATGTTTGGAACGTCTATAGGACGCCGTACAGCACCTGCTACAACCAAAGCGCTGCTGAAACTCTCGTCCGTGTTCTACATTTCTTTCTTGCTCTCTTTTTCCCACCCTAGGTGCGCTGAATGTAGCTGAGTACGTTATAGCAACGATGATGGTGTTGGCAGTGTGAGTGGCTTTTTTTTTGTCAGGGTTGTACAAATGTGTCACTATGCCGTTTTGCTTCAATGAACCGGAACAAGTTTCGGGAGCTACGTTTCGCGTCGTACTTGAATGTTAAAAATATCCATGTTTTCTTTCTTTTCCTTTTTTTGGTACACCATTATCGCCCAACGCCGAACCAAGGGTTTTTTGGGAAAAACTTTCCACACGCTTGTTTGCTGAACAAGCTACCACATATCCAATGGTATTGTGAAGTGTGTTTAAAGAACGTTTTTGTATGTGTGTGCTTTGAACCCGCGAAAACACCGAAAGGATTGGACACGGTAGGATGTTAGGAGAATTTCGCTGGAAATTGTAGTAAAGCAGTTTTTTCGTCTACGGCATACTTTCGCGGAAACGCAGAGCACGATTCCTAGACCAATGTACTATTTAAATTACTAAAACATCCCAACCAGACAGCATCGTTTGATAAGCAGCCAGGCATACAAATTCCAGTTTGCAAATCATGGTGGCCCATGGTTTAAAACTCGCCATGCATATCAGCACTCGTTATGTGGGCGAAATCGTTTTATTTTCTTTTTTCTCCCTTCCTAGGCCCATTACTTCGGCTCAGATCATCTCCTGAGAATGTGTATTTTTGTTCGCTTCACCACCGCTCTAATGGACCATGCTCACCGTACAGATGTTAGTGGCTAGTGGCCTTGTTTGCCGTACAGTGACCAGAGCGGAGGTGAGCACCACCACAAAAGTGGCGAGTGACAAAGAGAGAGAGAGAAGCGGAAGAATAGGAGCGAGAAACCGTCGTGGTGGGGAAATGGATTATTCATGTAAGGCATTACACGCTCGTAGCCGTAAGCCTCCACGTGAATAATTGCAGCGGGATAAGCAAAGGACGAGGATAATTTATCGAACCGCTGGTCCACCGAAAGTCTCCTTAAATGTTTTAAAGTCAGTTTGCCGAGAAAGAGGTGCAGCGTTGCAGCATTATCGCTTTAATTTCCACTCAAGGCACTAAAATAGATGCCTAATTAAACATAACTAAGAAAATCATAGTATTTGGCAATTGAAAATTGTTTCATAAACTGCGGATGTCGTTCTTATTTTCCATTTTTATTTGATTCGGTACAGTTGTAAATTAATCTCAGGCTGAATCTTAGAAGTAAAATATTTATATTTCTTCATATGCAATATATCATTGCTGACAAAAAAAGCCTGTTTTGTGAAAAGTCTTTTAGGCTCTAAGACTTCTCATTCAATGCCTCACAAAGAACGGTCCAGTCAGTTTGAGTGATGAAAGAATGTGCCTCTTTTATGACTTGAAGAATACTCAAACGCTGATGGGCTGATGACTTAAGGTTTCTCTGGCTTACGCTGTGTCGGTGAGGTCTACTCAATGAATGCTCCGTGTTATAAAATTGTAAAGAAACACTGGAAATATTTTGAATTTAGGCCTACGATAACTGCTTTGTAGATCTTACTAAAAGCACCTAAATATCTACAAATAAATGACGGAAGGGAATAACTGTCCAGTTAGGTGATTCTCGATAAGGCTAGTATGGCTGGCGTGTAGTGGCCTAGTAGCTCTTTAAGCCAATATCACCACGACAACCGGACCACACCGTGGTCGGATGAAGGCGGCAGTGGTACCGGTCTTCAAGTGACCGGACTGGATTTGAAATCATCAAATTTCAAATCTGACAACATCAACAAGTCGCTTGAGGCAATTAGATGATTCGCTTGATCTTGCAGGTCGCCTGAAAGGAATAAAAAGAAGCTTACAGAATCCACCACCAATTTACCATAACGATATGAGTAAACTGTTAAGAGCAAAAACAAGACTTCGAAGCATACAACTTATTCGTCTTCTTGGCTTAACGGCTTTTTGGATCATGCATTTTATCGAATGACTTCACTAGACTTGTTGAGATACCACTTAGTTGGATAAACAATGAGCAAAAAGGAGGAAACGGTACTGATCGGATTTGAACCCCGGTCCAACCGTGGGAAGACCGGAGCCGTTTGTGTTGATGGAGACTGTTGGGAAGGTACAATTACTTCCTCTTTTGTATACAACAATTAATATAATGATGACCGAACAATTGTTCGACACAGCTAGCCATAACTTAATCTCCATTTTCCAACTTAAAAAAGACAACAATTTTTCCTCTTTTTGGTTTAATGACATGCTTGTTTACGAAACTCATTGATTACCCTACTATGTGGTCAGTAGGTGCCTCACTAGCACCGCTGTCGCCTCTACCATCTATACCGCCCTTCGGTTAAAGGGAAACACAACAGTTAAAGGTTTAAAATTGCTTCAAAACCAAATCTAAACTCCGATTATCTTAAAAACATTTAAATCATCTCACAGTAACGATGTAGGTTGTTGATGGTTTTGCGATGCTAAACACGTAACGTATGTACATAGTCTCCATAAAACACGAACCAGCTGAACGACGATTACAACGCACACATTACAACGGATTGCGTTTGTCCGTTAATCGACTGAATCGTGTTCGGCACATGCAAGCAACCACCAACTTTGACCACCAGATGAACTCGACTCTCAATCAACCACACCGACCGACACGAATGCCTAGAACGTGGTGAATTACTCACCATTCATTCATTTTCTAACGACATGGATACGGTCGGGTGCCGTGAGGCTGTCGGTGTAAAGACGTCCCTTTACCAAGCGCCACACACAGCGAATACTGCTCGACTGATCTGCGGTTATGTGGTAATGCGTTTTATGATTTATGCGCGTTTAGCTTTAACGTGGAAACGCATGATGGCTCCTTTCTTGCCACCCACAAACGGGGACGAACGCGTGAATAAAACGCTATCGAGCTAGGAACACGAAGAAGGTGAGTTCTCTCACGTGTGCCCAGAATGGCAATCCAGTTATCTTACGAATGGCGCCACAACTCACCTCACCATTCGTTTCCATACTCTTCTCGTGCGAACGACCTCGAAAAACAATTATTATCTTCTTGTGCAATAAATTGTACCACCCGCCCGTCTCCCCTAACCCGTCACTCCATTGTCTCTTGCTTGCTTATTGTCTTACGATTCGTTCAATCGTTCCATTGCTCTCACTTTTCTTTTATGAGCCATCGTGTGTCAGATAGCTTGGCCATTCCTAGCACCTGCTTCCAGGAAATCGTTTCCACTTGCTCTTGGTGCGGTTCTCGTAGGAAAAGAGTCCTTGCATTGGAACATCGCTGCTGGGTGAGAAATGTGGAAAAGGAATACGGAAATGAAAGATATCGAGTCCATTTGAATGAAATCAATGAAGATATAGAGCAGATTTAAAAGTATGCTGCCTTTGCTGTGTACAACTATTTATAACTAAAATGATTTATTAGATAAACAGGTTTAGCTTGAACAAAACCCGTTCGTCCAATCTCCTGAATGATTAACAAACTATAACCTGAAAGATTTGTTACTTTAAGCTGCTTGAATACGGTGTATCCATTTGTTACAGATTATTCCTTACCATCTGCTCTCATGTAACGATAAGTGCTATAAAAGTGATTCAAGACAGCATTAAAATTTAAATCACTATCATCATACAACAAAACCGTATGGTTGCGGTTGCTTGTTTCCATTCGAAATCCGCCTTAATGTTAAATGCATGCAAAAGCTAACACATCTATGGTTCCACGGAATATGGTGCCGTTTGCATTCATGTTTGATACCGCTGATGAGTAATGATCCCGAAAAAAATACCTCAAGCTTTTAGTGAAATGATAAGGAGAACAGTTTTTTGAGTAAGTTATCTTCGTTCAGCAAAAATTTGGTTCTTCATAACCAGTGAAATTATGTTCTTCCGAACGGTGCCGTGTCTATCCTTATCTTAATCTAACTATATATTTTATTGTTTTTATTAACTAGATTAAGAAAGCATTTGACAATACGGCGCAAGCTGTCATTCTTAAAATAAATAAATTAACGAGGCATTTCCTCCTTATTTTGTTTTGCATTCTGCCGGGCATGCTCGGGTAAATCGTAGTTAATCACGCCTAGTTTGTTCCTGCATTTCCATGCAATCAAACGTGTCTGACCGTCCTTTACGATAGCTGCCCTCAATGACGCACCAATCTCGATTGAAGCATCATCTTGATAAACCGCCATAATATCCGGATGAAATACAGCAGCCTTTTTATTTACACGACGGACATTTGTTAACAATTGTTTCATATTTTTTACACTAAACTAGTTTCTGATGCCAAAAATCAATAATCAATCAAAGTGTCAAAATAGTGTATGCACTATCTGCCTCAATTTGTAATGTGTGAGAAGCTTTAAAAAATAAGATTCTCAACTGTACCGAAATACAATTATTATTTATGATTGAACCTATTACCCTAAGTACCTATGATTGAACCTTTGTTGCCGAAGTACAAGAGCATGAGAGTGTTAACGTTTATTTCGACATTTGAAATGATAAATTTGTTCACAATTACATGCATCAAGAAACCGTTTCATAACAGAATTCCTAAAAAAAAACTCATTCTTAATTTGATGTTTAGCAAAAGGTGCCGCAATTGAGCATGATTGTGATGTACGATTTAACAAATTGCTTCTTAACATTAGCTGTAGGTAGCTACTTTTATGCCTTTGTTCATCGGTTCAGTTCGCTTCAAAGTTTATGCTTTCAAAACACCGCACACTGTACGAAGCAGTGCACTGTTGATATAACCTCGCCAACGTTTTGAGCACGTCTTTACTGGTAAAATCATTCACTACTCTCCATAGCAGACACACGCGCACGTCACGCACCTTCCCACCTTCAAAAGATAAGCGCTAAACACAAAACCACCATAAACATATTTCACGCGTGCCAAAACAATTGCCTATGCAAAAGGCGTCTTCCACCAGCGAACGCCTAAGACACATTCTCATGCTCGTTAGGCATTTTCAAAGTGCCTCACGGCATCAACCGCACCGGGCTTTCACGCTTGAGCTTCGTGAAAAGCCATCACACACTGATACCACCAAAACTGGCAGGACAGGATGCTTGCCTTGCTGCTACCTCGCCTGAACCAGTTTCATAAAACACTACAAACGCATCGGAATTATGATGGCCACATTCCATTCCGAAGGATGTTTGTCATATTTCAAAAACCACCTGACCATTGCTGCCATCTTTACACCAAACACAACGCACATATACAAATTCCTTTACATCACTCGGTTTGTGGTTGTCAGGGAGTAAGATGTCGGCAGCAAGGTAGAGTAGAGGAGGGGTACACCGAAAATGTGGCCCACTGCAAGAACCATGAATAACGTAACGTGCAAGTATGTGATTGCTTTCGGTGTGGGCGATTATTTCTTACCCAGGCAGGCAAGATAAAGGATCGATCGCCATGACGGCCAGGTTTTATGAGCTTGTCGCCGTAAGTAATTGCGAGCATAGTTGGAATTTTGGGGAAGGGTGTCTGTAGGAATGTGCCGTGGAAAGTGTCGAATTGTGACTTGAGCAAACACATCATAAAAATCTTTCCCTCTAGTAGAATCTAATTCGGGGAAAAGGGATAGGATCTTAGTAATATTTGTATTGGCGTAACATTCTTACGGTCTTTGGTGAAAGAAATGTGTGAATATAAAAAAGCACTTCACAAGTTTTAATTAAATTCTTCAAACAGCAAACGCTTTAAGTTGCTGTTCTACCATAAGAACCTAACGATCTCCGAACTACTTCTCAATTACCAAAGGTGAAACGTTCAAAAACTCCGAATATTGCACTCAAAAGTGAGACGTCTTTATTTCGTTTCTTCCAGCCCACGATGGCCTCAAAATCAAACAATCTATCAGCCGGTATGGACGGTGGCAAAACGGTTGCTTCCTAATCGGTTCCGTTGTCAGCTGGATTGATTGATTACGAGGCGGATTTTTTGCCCGCGGCAAAGGAAGCATAACACATCGCCGTGAGCGAAGCAGTTGACGCAACTTACGCACGGATAACCCGTCCATCGATTTGTTCCTTTTTTCACGTTTGTGGATAAATATTTTCCCATGAAAGGACACGTTCGATCCACTTCCAACACCTCAACCGAGCAGACACCTTTCTAAACAAAAAAAAAGCACATTTTATTACTTGTGCACAGCAATGAGTTTGCACGAGTTTGCCGAAGGAGTTTGTGTGTGATGGTGAAAATAGCACACATACACAAATCAACCCCTTCATGGTCACGTCGTTGAGGTACGCGAAACCATTGTAGCCAGGGCACTGAGGCACGGCCATCACGACCGTCACGTCAGTCACGGACCACTCGACAAATGTCAACCGAGGCGTATAAATCATATTTTCAATCAATAAGCGTGATAAATGGGGTGTGCTTTATTGAACACTGCACATCCGGTCCATCATTGCTGTTGATCGGTGGGCAGGCGTGTCGTTAGGAGGAAAAATCAATGTGTACAAGCTTCCGTTTCCTATTAACACTAGGACCGTGTAATGGAATAAGTTTTGCATGATGTAAACCTAAGCGTGCGACCTTTGACAGCAATCGGTGATGTAATGTGCTTGGGATGCGTTGTTCATAATATTTCCAGCGGAAGCAAAACCATGCATGATAAAATTGTTTACATAAATAATAAAAAATACAATACTTATTCTTGCCAGCAAATGTGTCGTCATTTTATTTCCGTAAGATTGTTGCTGTTTACATTAATTTTTTTTAGTAAATATTGCTATTGACACTATTATCTCCCCCACTCGAACACATCACAGCGTTGAGAAAAGTCAACGACGTTGGTAGACTCCTGAACTGTTAACGGAACCACAGTAAGAAAAAGCGAAGAGTTCATGCAAACATCTCAAGGACACAATACACCGAACATCAATAAACTCATAAATGCCACAAGACCTTGGTATTATGATAAACCAACAATAGACTGGATTCTTGAGAATCTGCTAAAAACAGGAGTCAGTAAACATGAAATGCTAAAACAATTCTGAAAACTGGTAGCCAACAAGTGCAAAAATTTTCTTGAAATTTACACGGATATCTCAGTAGAACACTACTCTTCCGGTTGTGGAAGCACATCTGCTGAGGTAAGTTGTAGTATTAAGCTTCCTGACAATGCTTCCATATTCTCAGCAGAAGCAATATCTATCGCAATAGTTGCAAAAGAAGCCACTGTACCGGACAGACCTAACATTATCTTTACTGGTAGCACTAAGATGCTGGAGAAGGGCTCCACATACAAGCGGTCGTCTCCATCATGAAAGACAGTAAAATCTTTCTTTGCTGGATACCAGCACACATTGGTATAACTGGTAAAGACCACCAGATATGTGGATATGGCTCACCTTTGAGCCATATCAAGAAAACAAACGCAAAGCGGCACCCCAGACTGATCCTTTAGACCACAACGAGCAAAGAGTGTTGTCTAGGCTAAGAATTGACCATACACGATTGACCCACACGCATCGAATGAAGAAAGATTCACCGCTAATAGGTCAATACTGTGGCCTACTACTGCACCTCCTAACAATATCTCGCCATTTTTAGCGGACGCATAAACAACATCACTTTACTCTCACTCAGGCCATCCATGCTTCTTTTGTTCATATGACCACCCACAAAAGACTGGGTCGTTCAGAGCCATTTTCATAACCAGCTAACCTGAGTCCTGGGGTGTCTAATTTGCTGCGCAGTAGTTAGTTGATCGTTCAGTTCATAAAGCTCGTCATTGTAACAACTCCTCCATTTTCCACGCAGACAGCATCAAGCATTCTTTTGACCATTTTATTCTGAATCGTGGCTTACAGAAATTGAACCGTTTTTAACAGAGTCCATGCCCATTATCATCAGAGGAAGAATAAGGAGTCACAACTGCCCGTCGTGATATGTGAAAAGTTTCCTCAGGGTGTTGACAACACAACGCTGTATCTATATTTTGTTTCTGTCTTTTGATAGAAATTTTGGATGACTTCAAAGTCAAATAGGGTCGCATTCCAGCGTAAATAAAAAATCTACAAAAAGGCCGGAAACACAGTTTCATTTTTAATCTAGCCCATAGAATGATAAAAATTTATATGTAAAAAAATAAACAAATACAAAAGAATGCTAAGTCTGTTTCAAAAATCGATTTTATTTGGTTCTTTTCTAAATTATTATCAACACTGAGAAACCTTTCCACATTTACTTTCATGCACATTTATGATCGCAGAAAACTATTAATACTAACTAATCAAGACAACTAAAAGATAGAGTATCTTATGTAAAATGGAAAAATTGAGGGAAACTATGATTCATTCCTTGTGACATACTCTACACATCATTCATTTAAACGGGAGTGGCAAAGAGTGATGATTTCTCTGTCGGTGGGCTTTTATGTGATCTTTTCTTTTCATTTGAACCTATTCCCATTTACTTTCCTTGTCAAACAAATCAAACCCGAAATGCCGGATACCTTCCGGCAAATAAATCTCCCCCGAAAGCGCACAATATTAATACAAAAGAGTGGCATAAAAGCAAAGCCCCAAAAAACAACAACACGAATCCCACGAATCGGTGTAGGTTTATTGAATAATTCCGCCCGCCAGGTCAGAGGCACAAGTTGCGTTTGACCAGTTCAGCATATTTTTATTCGCCTTCTTTTTGGTGCTGAAACTACTAGGCTGCGTTTGTGCTTGTTGTTTCCAGCTTTCCCATCCAGACTTGTCAAAAATTCACCCTCCAGAGAGTTACACTCGCGCTACACAACATTCCCATATTTTATTTTCTTTGGGGGTTTTTTTTTTGTTGTTGTGTTGTTGCTTTGGTGCCCTTTCGTTGCCTCTTTCGCAAAGTGTATGAATGATGGTGCGAACTGGTATTTTGTTTGCAGTGTGTGTGTGTGTGTGTGTGTGCGCACGGGGAAATGTTAGAAGATAGCCCGCACTGAACCACATTTGACACGGAAATGAGATACATTCCCGGGATCGATATCTTTGACCCGAGAGATTGATGATATCTATTTGTTACATCGGTGTTCGCAGGACGACCTTCCCTAGGAGGGAAGGTTTTTGGAGTAATGAAACGAGCATAGCATATTCTACCGAGGCAGCAATATCTGTCTTTATCTCGCTGATGAAATGTGAGTTTTAATTTATTTGATAACGTTATTAAGCAAAACCAACAATTGTGTGTTCCTTTTGCTGGTGCAAAATACTTTATCTTCTTCAGAAAGTACTTGAATATCTTAATCTGGACTCCAGGGCATATTATTAACAGCAAACAGCATTACGCTTTCTGCTATACAGGCACCATCTTTCTGTAGAATTTAATACATCTGTCTCGAAATAGCAAATATTGTTATTATGATGGTTGAATTGTGGTCAAACTGCTCCCCGTCTCTTCTTTCTTGTGAGTTGATTCGAAGCATCCAGAGGGCTTAAAATAACTTGCTTCCCCAAAAAATGATAATCCAAGGTGGCAAACTCTATGCCTCTCTCTTTCTCTCCCCATCCCAAAAAGCTAATGACACGCAATCATCGACGTAGAAAAACTTGTTCCTCTGACCACCATCTTGACTACATGGCCGTGTAGTGGCAAATGCGGAAGAAATGGCCCTAGCGTTTTTGCTATCATTTTCTTATGGAAAAGTAAAAGTTTTCCCCCGCCGAAGAATAGCAATACTATTAACAATGGGCCCGTGTATCGCTTACATTATCCGGCCAGTGTCTATCACTGTGGACGAAAGTTTAGCCTCAAATTTATTTTCTTTCGTCCAGCGATCCCCTGAGGCACACACAGCACAGGCTCAACAACAACAAAAATGTATTCCCAACTCCCAACCCGAACAGGAACTTTCTGTCGCAGAAGACGAAGACGTTTTCCAGGGAAAAAAAAATCCTCCCGAGAGAAAAACAGGCTAAACAAATAAAATCTTGTCACGCTAACCTTGACGCGTTGGGTGGCTTACGCTTATCCATTTTTTATGATTGGGCAATCGATCAAAGCCCTTCAGCTGCCATCTGGTTTAAAATATTTACATTCTCTCTTTCAGTAAAACATTTCCAGTGTGGCACTTGTGCTTGGGAATGCTTTTGCAATAATGTTCAGCATGTTTAGCATTCAATTTGGGTAACTATTACTTTAATGCCGATCATTGTTCGATGCCTTTCGAAGCAGATATCAACCGTTCTTGTCATCTCGTAGTCATCGTCATCTTGTCGTTGAATGCTGACCATTATTACTATTACAACAAAAGTTTATGTTATAAATTTTGGCTGGTGTAACCAAAATATTTTATTTAGGAATAAGTCTCTTCCGATCGGTTATGAAGTTGTGACAATTATCACCTAACAAAATTATCAGTAAAATACTTTGTTACCAATCTAAAGACAACTGTCAACATGGCACCTCTACCAACTTTTACCGTCCATTCTTAACATGATTCACCCGAAAATTATCAACAACAATGCATTATCACCTCAGTTGCTATCTTGGTTTACTGTGAATCGACGAATACAGCATCTGGCACTATGCCAGTTGGAAAACGTGAGAATAATACTGCTTTCAGAATTCAATCAAGAAATTATTACATCAAACCTAGATCCCGTAATCTCATACGGCTTTAGTACGGGAGCTGGGTGGAATACTGTCGAAAGGCAGAGTCTAGCTGGTTTTTGTGCTGCGATGGGCATCAAGACATCTTAACAGGAACACTTCCTCCATTCCACAGCATTACTGTCAGAATTGCTCTTCTTTTTCTCAAGAATGCTTTGCAAGATTAATCCAACAGGACACCCTTCTATCTATCTGACCCAACTGCTCTGCACATAGAGGCGCTTTTATGCTACTGCAAAGGGAATCATTGGACGCATTTATTTTTCTTAATCCTTACTCCCACAGCCTACACACCTTCTCCTGAACCTTTGTGTAAATTGTGCTTTGCCCAATGACACTCTACACTTATGCAGTTTGTACGGTAATTAAAACCTCTTGAACTCTAAGCTCCAAAGGGAACACTCCATCCCCCTGAATTATTTGCTAGTGTTGGGTGGAGATGATGAAAAGATGAAAGCGAAAAATAACAACCAGACTGTGACTAATTGCAAACTGCTGTGAGAGAAGAGCAAGCGTACAGCCTTTACTTTACTTTACATAGTCATGGGGGACGATTTTCTCTTCAACAATCATCCCACAGATAATTATCCCATGATAAGTGATATCTTTATTGGATTAACGTTTTTACTTTTTTGCAAATTCGTTTAAGCGCTTTCAAATGCTTCCATATTTAAGCGATTTGTTCTTGCGCACCCAAAAAGTGACAAGAAAAATTGTATCTCAAATAAGAAAGTTTGGTGTTTGTGTTGACCTAGCGACTTCGCAAGCGGGAGCAATGCAATAATGCCAAGTGAATGAATATGAAAAATTTATGCATTCCGTGCTAATGCAATTCATTCTCCTAGAAAGGATCGTCTGGATAATAAACTCAGTCTTAGTTCGAGCTCTTACATTCACCCAAGAGCGCTATGAAACATTCGCACAAGCGACTCGCGTTGACTGACTTTCGGCCAACTCCAAAAGCCAACGGATCAAAACCGATTAAGACGATGGTAAGCGCTGGTGGTACGGCTGCAATTGCCCAAATGCTTTGCTATGCAAATGCATCTCAAACGATAATGCCTCGCCACAGTAGGATGGGTCTTTGCAACCCATTCTGTCCGCTGTTACTGGCATACTCTGCGAAGCAAATTTACGCAGCCAAACCAAGCTGCAATGAACGCGAAGGAAATTAATTGAAGTACTCACCGGAACCCATTGCTACCCATTAATTTCCTTTTGCATCCTTCCCAACGTTTGCGGGACATTGGTCTTAACCGGCGGAGGAGAATCACAAGAAAAAGACGATGGCAAGTCTCAGATTTTCACCTACCATCACCTACATCCCAGCGAAACTTTCCCGGACGAAAGGGAAAGACGGTGCAAAATAAATAACTCACTTCTCCGAAAACCAAAACAACAGACGCCTCCGATGTTTTCCTGTGTCTGGCGCCCTGGCGATCCTTCGACAGGTTTCACTTTGCTGCCTTCCACCCAAAACAACCCCACGCTCAGCTGCAACGCAACGAATGGCGATATTTGTCTGAAGTTTCGCCTCGAAAGCTATTCGCCCTCCCGTTCGCTCGCTTACTCGCTTTTTTAACGACAGTTTCAGATTGAGTTAATCTTTCGCGGTGTCCCGGTGACCCTTTGCAAAGTTTTGGGAGGCAGGAAAACGGGAGGGAAGCAACCGTGGATGGATAGCAATGTTTTGGATGATTTTATCATAATGTGCTCTGTTTAGAGCCAGGACAAAACTCCATCGCCCTAAAATGGGGACACCCTTTTGCGTGTGGTGGGTAATAATAATACAGAACCGGATGGTTGTGTTGTAGATGGACAGTGCGTGCTGATGTCCGAAACGGAACGGTGTAAACTTGAATCAATTTGCGAAAGTAAACTTTTGCATCGGAGTTTGGTGCTTTTTTGTCACTTCTGCGAATCCAATTTTCCAGCGCAACCCCAAGTTTCCGAACACTACAGTGAGACCGGAGGTACACCACTTACTTGGGTTAGCAATTTTGGATGAGATGAAAGTGTTTTAACTTTTCCTCAACGTGATTTAGCGGAACGATGGCAATAAAACTGAAAAATATGTTTCAGTACCGCTTTTATTTGCTTTTTGATTGTTGTATTCCTAGTTCGCTATTCTGATTGAAATAGGGAATGTGTGTGAGAGTGCATTACACGGACATACATAAGGAAAGAAAGGTTATGATGATTCTTAGGCATCATCTTCTTAGGCAACATCTTCTGATATTTAAGTTGATTAGCTAAACAAGCTAATCTCATGAACAGCTTATTTTAGTCTTTTTTTACAATTTATTATCAAATAAGATGACACGTCGCCACATTGTCAACTTATTTTACTTGTGAAATGTTAGTTTTCGAAGCAATTTCAACAAAATAGCTTAGAGCTCAAGCTAAAAATAAGTTAAGAAGATGCTTGCTAGTTTCAAATGTTCAATCATCAAAACTTAACCAACATATAACAGAAGTTTCGTCGAAGCTTTTGAAAACCATAACATTCAACAATCTAATCAATTTTCATCATGAATAAAACAGTTTACCAAAAATTTGAGATTTAAACAAGCTACAAAAACTTATATCAATCATTAGTTACTGTAGCGTCTCGCCTTTAAAGCTTTGATCATTTCCGGATATATTTGTATAGATGGAGCCGCCCAGTACTTTATCAAAAAAAGGAGTATTGATTCGGATGAGCACATCTGATTTTAAAGTCACATTATTTGCACAACAAGACAGATAAGCTCATAAAATGTAAAGAATTTCAAATTCATAAATGGGCTTATTGCAATAAATTGGTATTTTTTCATACCGAGTTGGCTAATAGACCTTATTTACGAAGGACATTATTCAATTGCTTAGAAACTATAAATCAGTTATTATCTATGCTGAACACCAAAACACTTTTTTAGCTTTATTATTGATCAGCTCACACGTTTCCGTTGTAAAACTCGTTTCAAACATTCCTTCCGTCACGATTATTATTATGTCAAGAATATTCATTACGACTAGAAACGAGTTGTGAATTTAGGGTATTTTCAATTTTCATTCTTACAACACCCCACCGCAAAATCAAGGAAAAACAAACTTTGAAAAGTCTTTTCCGGAACTTCATCACGAAAACTTCCAACCAGGTCAAAGTAATACACCAACTTATTTCCAGGCGAGATTGGTTTATTTTTCTTGCTTCCCCATGGAAACAAGAAACCATGCGTCATTTATCACACACACATACATCTCTTATGAATCTCTTCTATTGTGCGCGGCTTTGGCCGCAGAAAAATAAAAAATAATACATTTGTTGAATTCCAAAGCAAACCACGTAACACGTTTTTAGATACGTGAAAAATATCGATATTTCGCTCACCGCTTTATTATCAACTAAATCAATGCAACAAAAAAAATCTTTCGTGAAAAGAATACACAAAAAGTTAACCGTATTGAAGCGGGGAATTTTCGTAGTACGCACCTTCACTGCAAAACTGGGACGATTGGGCAAGATGACAAGGAGCGAGAAAAAAAAAATCCACAGGTTTGTCTAAAAGTTTTTAATTAACAAACTTCACCGGTCGTTTATAGACGTACCCGCGTACAGTACAGACAATTCTACTACGCTCGCAATCCGCTTCCACCGTGTTCGGTGAGAAAGGGTACATTTTCAATGCCAAACATGTCCGATTTCTGGTACGCCGAAACAGCGCGCAACGCACCGTGGAAGGTGTGCTCGAACGCGCACAGGGGTGCAACGTTTTTTAATTAAGCGTTCCTACGGACTAGCCTACCCCGTTTTTTTCCCGGGGCTACATTTTCTGCCTCAAAACAACCTCCTAATGGAAGACAGTGCGAAGAATTCAAACCCGAAATGTCTCCCGATCGTTTAAGCTTCTCCACAATCCCACGCACATAACAAAGACAAATAAAAAAAAAACACAGACCGACCGACAAACTTCCTACGAAGTTTGTTCTCCGGGAGGGAGAGAGATAGAGAGAAAGAGAGAGAGATAGAGAGAGAGAGAGAGAGAGAGAGAGAGAGAGAGAGAGAGAGAGAGTAAAACCCTTTTACGCTGTGAGTAAGCGATGCAGAGAAGCGTTGACTGCTCCAAAATTTTCATCCTGTTACCAGCCCTACGTTACCAAGCGCGTCTGTACGGTAAAAGGTGAAACTGGTGGTTACTGTATCTTTGAAATCAATGTTTAACAATTAATTACAGCTTTCTAACTTTTGCTGTTATGCGGTGGAAAGCGTATCGTGCCGAAGGAAAGGCGCTTCGTAAGACATGCAGTAATATCTTAAGCCAGTCGTACGAGGTTCAAATTACCTGCTACTTTGCTAAATTGATCAGCGATTACGAGATGACATTTAACAAACAGCGAAAGAGTAATGGAAAACACTTATTCAGGACCTTCTTCTTTTCGCTAAAATAACGATCTTGTTGCTCAGGAACACAACTCATTATATGTTCCTGGAATAAAATCTTTATTACTTCTCAATCTTGCATTCGGCAGCGAGAAAGATTTTTTATCACTTATTCTTCCCCTTGAATACCTCTACATGTGCTCTATGTAGCTTCAAAGTTTTTAATCAAATTGTCCCTGGGCATGTGTCATGCATGACGAAATCCGGGATTCACCAGAATACAAAAAGAAAGAGAAAGTTGCTATCCATGACCACTTTTGCAAGGGCACAAAACTTGAGCACAAATCAAATCGAAGAAAATTCCAACAAATGGCTACCGCTTCCAGCAACGTGGAAAACTCTTTTCAGCAACTTTGTATTCGTGCCCTTCTTCTGGTTCCATCCAATCCATTGGGCTCTCAATTCAATTGTACCATCGATAATGCTGGCGAATGGTAATGAATTCTTAATCGATAGCAGCGTGCAGATCCCGTCCCGGATGGACGCTCTGGCACCGACGAGAAGGTTCATTGAAAATGTAATTTTGATAATTACACTGCCACGCTAATCTAATGGATTTTCCGCGCATGGCCAGGGCAGCCAGGGCGTCGACGAGGTGTTTCAACAGATGGATCGTGACAGAACGCTTTCGGTGCATGGTGGGCGACCTGGTGGGGACTAGTAATCAAATCATAGTGTCCCTTAAAATAAGACATTGTTCCCAGCAGCTGGATTCGCGTCGGTTTGGTGCACCTGTTCGGAAGAACATAATTGTTCGTATTGTTCTGTTGAAGATAAAAGTAAAAGGTAAGAAATTAAACCCATTTTTAATTACGAAACTTCAGCAGCTTCTTGAAAAGTTTAAACATTTTCTTTGATGTCTGCAAATGCTGGTGGAAACAATTTTAAATTCGTTTCACCGAATTCACACACACGCACACGTCGCAAATCGTATGCAAATTACACTCGTTAAACAGACACATAAAAATCAATGAAGCACAAAACATGTCTCGCATGTGTGTTTGCTTAAACGTTATTTGCTTCCTAAACACTGTACCAGGCAGCCCCCAATTGCCTCAAAGCAACAATCACATCCCATTAGATTCCATTATTCATACAACAAAATTACCCCTTTTCCGGACTTCCGAAAAGATCACGCACACACACAGAGCATCTTTTTCTTTTCCTGCCCAGATTCAACAAAAGCTGCAGCTCATCACAATTTTTCTTTTGCAAACCAATCCATCCATTGCCAGTTTTCACTGCGCCTTGTGACGGTGTGTGTGTGTGTGCAATGCGACTCGTGTCTTCTTCACACCGCAATCAGTGTAACGTCTGACGTCCCCGAAAAACGGCCCCATTACATCATTACATTACATTCTAATGCCCTGTCACTTGGTCATATCAACCCCGATTCAAACACTCTTCAGTGTGACATTTTCCTACGCCTGGCCTTCAAACACACACATGTACATTTCGGTAGCTCGTTAGAGAGCAGTAGAAGGAAAATGCGAGATGCTGGGCAGGCTCTTTATCTTACGAATGTTGCCGTCTCTAACTGTCTGCTGCTGGCCATTAACATTCATACAAGTGTCTTCTACCCTCTGCTTGCTACTCCATTGGAACACTGGTGGAAATGTCTTTGACCCCTTTCACCATTGTCAACCGGGCTGGGCTATCCATCCGTGCCTTGGTACGGGTTGATGGGCCGGGTAGTGCTGCAATATGAATAATGCAAATTTATCGGAATTCTTTTGCGGAGGACGACAATCAGGGATCCACCAAGCATCCGTACGGATGCATGTGAGCACAAGCAAGATAGGGTTGGTTGGGCGATTATGTAACCTGAAGGGAGAGAGAGAGAGAAGGAGAGAAAGATAGAGAGAGAGAGAGAGAGAGAGAGAGAGAGAAAGCGGAAGAGAAGGCCAAGTTAAGCTTTATTTCAAGACGGTGAGCAAAACAGTGAGGAAAAAAATGGAGAAGATTAAGCATCATTGCAATAATGAAATTTTTCGAAACAGTGGGTGTAATGAAAATTCAATAACTTTAAATTGCATTCCAATAAGCATTTGCTGCGAGAACTTCACACTAGACGTACCACCGCAGCTATTTTGCTGCTTCATTTCTTTAATTATGTTATTTATGTTATTAATTTCTGATTCATTTAATTTTATTCATTTATTTGAGCCTACTCGATTCAGGGATTCATGAACTGAATATTAGTTTCAACTACTGGAATAATCGCTTGACAGCTGTTTGGAGAATTGCACTGAAATAAAATTTGAAAAGTTTATGTTCAACAGAGAGCTTTCAAATATTCAAACTTAGCTACATAACCTGATAGATTCTACACGCATTCAAACAACAGTTATGATATGATATGAGCGTAAAATTGTTTGAAACGTTAGAAAAACTCTTGTTGATCGGGGCTGACGTGGTTGAAATTTTCAAATCAGTCCTAATACCTTAACGCAGACTCAACGCTGGTGGGTATAATGCTTGAAAAATGATAGCTATGTTTTATTGGTCAACATCAGATTCACGCATGATGTTGCCAAGGCCTGAAAACTGATATTTTTTTATAAGAAAGAGTTAAGAGAGTTGAGAAGAACGAATAACATTTTCAATTGCTTGCTAATTTTGAGTCAAAAGTAAAATAAACAATCAATCAGAATAGTAATTGAATAGGAAGCTCATCATCAGTTGAAGTTTCAAGCATCTACCGAACAGATCTAAATAGGCTAAATCGAATCTTCAAACTCTTTGCATTTTTTTAAGATTGAATGTAGCAAATGAACCTACTCCGGATATAATGAACCCTTCGCTGATCATAGAAGAATGCTTGCGATGTTTATAGTTGAGCTTCCCCCTTGAATTGAGCTAACCCTCCAGCCAACGATCACTGAACTGTTCTGTGCTTCATCATCATCCGCAGAGATACACAATTTCCCACTCGAGAACGATTCGTTTTCTAATCAAGATTATACCGGCGATATTCCCACACGCACCCAATTGCTCACACGTTCGAACGAAAAACTAAACAGAAAAAACGAAGACGCTTTAGTGGGGAGTTTAGAAAAACAATAGCCAGACAACACCACAACTGCTCTTGCGCTTTACAGTACAGATGTGATGTGAACAAATGGAGCTCTCCCTTCTCTGTTTCTAAGCGCACCCACAAACGGGTGAAGGTGGGTCATCGCACACCTTCACACCATTGCCATTAGTATTCCATTGCCGTACCACACGTTGCACGAATGCGTTTTGCGAATCGAGATAAACCGTGCAAGCAATCGCCCGACCCTAAAACTGATAGAAATCGATTCGACTAGTAGATTTGTAGCGAAAGGGTTTTGCAACGCGTAGCAGTTTTACAGGAACAGTAGATGCGGTCATGTTGGCTTTTGCAAGTAACAAACGATTCCCTGCATCACCCTGTACCGAACGGATGTCACACGTAAGAAAGAAGATTTAATCCAATCGAAATTCTGCAGTGCACTAAATAAAGTTTAGATAAAATGGTGGATGAAAATAGAATTTGTGTACGTATCCTCGCTACGACGCGCGTTAACATCGCCCTCCGTGATCGTGAACGGTTGCTGCACAAACGACAAAGAGCATTTGCCGGTCGATCGTACATAAATCATCCTTACTCAGTGATTTAGTTTCGTGATATGGTGTTTGTGTGGCCCGTGTGTGTGCTTCATTCAATTTCGTCCGGTTTGATGCTTCAGTCAGTGATTTTTCGTCGTCGTTTATGCGGCCGGTACCAAGACACCATCATGATGCTCGGGTGCTTGGTGTAACGATTTTTTTCTTCTTTCCAAAGCGCGCGCGCGCTTGTGTGTGTGATTGAAGGGCTGCTTCAGCTGTCGATGTTGAAGGTATGGAAAAAGTCCCAGCGCAGAACGATCGCTTAAAACGATGCCGGTGCCTTCTTTGCCGACATTTTGCTCATCCGGTTCAGCACATGACGCGCTTTTGCCTCGCGTTACACTAACTCTTTGTCGAAAGGAAACCATTTATCATGCCATTCAGTGTCTCGGTACCCACGCTCGTCGTCACTCTTCGCCAAAGAAAGTTGCTCACATAATGCCACTACCATCGTCTTAGTTGTTGCTTTGGCTTTGTTGTGTCCGTGTGTGCCGTATGGTCTTCCCGATCATCATCAACGTCGTTGCTATTTTTCTTTGCTTATCCTCATCCGAGGCTCCGTGTGGTCAAACTTTCAAGTCAAAGCTTTGCAAAGTAAATTTCGTGACGCCGGCTCCAACACGGCACACACACACACTGATGAGAAGGTCCCCATCATGGTGGTAATTTATGGCTTCCACTATTTAGCAGCACCGGATCCGGTGCTACAGCACGATTCAAGTGTCGGCTATTTCCATGTAAACAGAGAGTTTCGGGTCAAGTGGAAGATGCTTCCGGAAACAACCATTTGCTGGACAGGGGCAGCCGAAGTAGCCGAAAGAAAGGTTCAGTTCCGGTCCGGAACCAAAAAACAAAAGCGCAAACTAGAACAAACTAGCCGGGATCGTATGTGCCTATGTGTGTGTGAAGACCAACCATATTTTGATACGATGATGTGATGCTGAAAAACGACTTGCAAGAATTCGGTTTTTTGTTATTTTTGCGTGGGAGAGTAGAAAGGTTACATCCTAAACGGTCGTTGTCGGTGTTTAAGAAAAAAGTTTGACGCTAATTTTTGGGTTATCTTATTTGTCCATTTAAGTGTGATTTCCATATCCTTCCAATAAAATTGTGTTTGTTGCTACATTGAAAATCCTTTTAAAAAATTGCTTTTGGTCCACTTCTAGAAGATAGTCTTTCTAGCTTCAAAAATAAATTGGCAAAGTTCTGTTTCAGATATAATTCTTAGTTGGTATTCTACTGACAGGACAAAAAGGGTAAAAAATGTGTTTTCCTAACGTTTATCTTTGTTGCTTTTACTCCAAGAAATGCATTTAACCTGATCTAAAAGTAAACAACAAAAAAACTAAACTCAGAAATGCGAAAACTGCCAATTTTGTTATCAATCAATCTTAACTTTTGCCTCCGAAACCTTCCCCTAACCTGATAACTGATGAATAAGGAGCCAAAGATACTATGTTCATTAAAATGAGCATGAAGAACGGTGCTCGTCCGTTGCCCTACCCTGTCAGGAACGCGTCCCGGTGAAAATGGAGTTCCTCAATTTTTGTTTTCTTTAATTAAGGGCACGAAGATTGCTTGCACCTTAACTTGAGACATGGTTCGCCTAACCACGATCAGATAAGTTATTAAACTTGAAACGTTTGTTGACAAGTATCACAAAATACGATTTTATTCACCTTCCATCACGATGATGAACTTCATACTTACTACCCGCAAGACACCTTCAAGATGACGATGGTAACGAGCCAAACGCGATTCAGAACGCTCAAACTAACTAAGCCCCGAACGTGTCTCGATGAGCGCATATTTACTGGTTCGGAAATCCATACTACTCCAACCAATCTTGACCCCATTATCCTTTCATGGGGCTAGCATCACACGAAAGAGCAAATATTCTTCCCCACACTGGGACGCCCACCAAGAACCCTTCGCTAGGAAATTGCAATGAAATGCTTTTATCAAAACCGACCGACTACGGATACTTTAACCAAAAACCAACCGCAAAACCGAACGGACGATCGCCCTTTCACCCGCTTTCGATGCCACATCGAACAAGTCTTACATTTTAGGGTTAGGACCCATGCTTTTGGCATTTGCATTTTATGCTCGCTAGCTTTGTTCCGAAAAGGTCGTCACCACGACCACTTCCTACTTCAGGTGTGGTTGAAATTTTTGCAGAAATTTATCTACGGCCCAGTGACAACTGTGCAATTCAATCCGGACTCACGTTTTTCTCTTTCCTTTTCCCTTCAACACTTGGAAAGCCTCCGCTCAACATCCCACACCATAAAATCGATAAACTAAATGCTCGTTAGAGTATTGTGGAGTGGTACGATGTGAGTAGACCGGGACGCTTACTGTATGCATGCGTTTACCATTAGATGCCATTAGATTGTCATTATAGGTTACCATACGGTAAATAATCGATTCACCTCTTTGTAGCTCATTGACATACGATGGTGGAGACTCTTTTCTTTGCATTGGTAATGTGCAAAGTAAACATTCATAAAGAAGTAAACATTCATAAAAAAATGTTTACTTTTACGCTTTCTTATTATGGGACCGACAATGTGTTGCGGTAAAGATGTATATATTTGTGTGAACAATTCAAATCTTTAAATGGATTGAGCCACGTATGCAAAGAACTAACTTTTCAACCAAACCGAAATTCTAATAAAATTTATGCTTCTTTTTCTTGGCTTAACAACAATTTGTTGTCACGTAATTCGCTTATCCAATTTAAAAAGCGATTAAACATATATTACATTTTCCATATATTATCAATTTCTAGTGAGCCTATTGCTGCAATCCTCACTTTAAATTACTTTACATCAAAAAGTTCTCCTGCTGAGTCCGAAAAAGTTAAATTATTTTCACGTTTTATGTCTGAAAATTTACAAAAAATCATTTCCAAACCTATTTCTTCCTTCAAGCTACCGAACCACCCAAATCTATAAGACGCTCAATTTACACTGAAAGTGCTCGTCCTCTTTAAAATGCTTCACGGCCAAATCAATACCATTTGCGCATAATTATTTGCACTGCACGAACGAAAACTTCCCAGACCTTTCCTCACAGCTTCCGGTCTCAAACACTCACAAGCACACACACTCGCACATTTCACTTATTATGATCGTCCTCCCCACTACAACTGCCCGTCTTGCTCGAGCCTTCAATCAAGGTTCGCCAGCACCACTTCCCCTAGCGGCTCGTTACCTCGAGTACTTGCAATTGACCTTAAATTCAGCGCTGCGCTCGAAAGCTGGCGGTAAACAAGGTCCTTCAAACAATCTCACGCATTCCGGCCACGTCGAGGCAGTCAGAGACGTCGAGTCCTTCGGTATGTGTGGTCTTGGCATTCTCGTGCACCACCACCACCACACGTACTTCCCTTTGCCCTCTTGCCTGTGCCCACCAACGGCGCTTACAGCAATTTGAGATACTTTACGGCGTTGGCCGGGGGATTTTTCTCCCCGAAGCGTAGCTACAAAATTTATCTCGAGTGTTTTCCACCGTCCTCCGTACTACCGAAATCGTTGTTTTTGAAAGCCTCCCTTTTTCCCCGGGGGAGGGAAAACTAAATCGCGAGAAACAACAACAAAATGAAATGTATGTGTGCGAAACAGAAAGAAAAATGTAAAACTCAGTCCCACCATAGACGCTAGAGGAAAGATTTTCTATTTTTTTTTTCTCTTTGGTTTGTTACGAAGTGGAGGCAGAATAAGCATTTCGAGTATGAAATCGTCTCTGTAAGTGGTCGCTTACGTGTTTCATGATTCATCAATTTTGACTTCGTCGAAACCTGGGGTTGGTAGGGAGTACTTTAAGGAAGGAAGTGTCCTGTTGAGAATTAGCATTCAAGGGAAGGAGGATAATTATGATGCAATGACCTAAATACTTTAAACGATGTACAGAAACACGGCACGAGATTATGGTGACCAAATTAAGTCTCTGGGAGGGGTTTGAGAAAATAGATCTGCTCCAATGCATGTTAGAGAAACGGATTTTATAATAACTCAGGTGCTGAAAAAGGAAACTATGATTAATCCAGCCATAAACAGGATGATCTTTTCACAGCTGAGCTGGAATGGGAGTCTCGTCGAGACCGTCTGCCCGTAAGCATGACCGACTAACCAGCTACGAGTGCAATTACATATGTCATGAAGTCTCCAGGCTTTAGAACATTAAATAAAGAAGAATACATTCTAAACTTTGTTAGAAATATGTCAGTAATTTAAATCCTCTTCTTCAAGACAATGTTTTTAGAACTTTTATAACGCTGCTTGTGGGTAGTTAATTTGTAATATGTAGTAGTATGATTATTTGATAAGTTCTTCAAAGGTAAAAAAATTGTTTATATTTTTTTTATGGAAGACACTTTCTGGTAAAGTCATTGAATACAGGTGAGGTTGAAATTTAAGTCTTCATATGACGAGTTGCTCAGTTGCTAATCCTATATCGATTCAGAAAATTGGAATTATTCAAAATCCACTTAATAATCGCAATAATAACCAAGAATAGCAAGTTAATAATGTTCAAGATTCTTAGAAAGACCAGAAACTTTAAGGCTTTTTATGTTTTTAGTGACAAAAACAAAAAAAACCCCGAGTATATTGGTTAAAGATTTATCGAACTTTTTACTTTTGGAACGCTGAGAACTAAATGAATGATAATTATTTAAGTAATTATTTAATAAATCCATTATAATTGACAATCTGGCGCAAGCCATCATACATAAAATAAATAAAAAATTATCCATTATAATTGAAATAGTATAGTGATGTTTTTATAACATACATTGATTGTGTAAGTACAATTTTCACATTATTCCAATTTATAACTTCTCTTTCCAGCATAATTACTCCATGTCTCAACTAACACGCTGTGTTTCTTAAGTTGGTTATGCAGTCATCATCATTATCCTCAGCAAACAACGCAGCAACTGTGTATGAATACATGTAATTCCATCCGCTCGTTATTATGTTGGGCATGAAAATGAGCAGCAGCTAGTAACTTTGTCGCCTGGTTTTCGCCGTCCAGAAACATTCTCCACCACTTTCGTAGTAATGCTATTGATTCGCATATTCACGGCAAACGCAGGCGACGCCTGGAAACTGCAATTCAATTTCGTGTGCAAAGCAAATGTTTGTCCGAAATTAATATCAACCGGTGAATAAAACATGAGCTCTGTTTGTTTGAAATGTGCGCAATTTGCCCGTTGACTTTCAATCGTTGCGCTGTCCTCAACACGACTCCATTACAACACCTCACATCAAGCTGACGGTAGACACATTTCACTTTCCAAACGCGATTTCACCCAAATACCTCAAACACACTGAGGCAAATAATAAAAAAAAATGTACGAATCGCGATTCGAGTGGTTTGTTTAGAGAAATTATGCGTTTGGCAGCCATGTTCGTGTTTACACATTCTAGAGAAATGTTTCCATCCTAATGCTTCCCGTTTGCCTTTGGGTCTTCCGCAGTCTTAGATCTTCCGCTTCATTTGCTACCGTGAGCGATACGTACTCCCGCTTCCGTCAACACGCCAACCAACACAGGCAACTTCCTGGTACAGATAGGAATGCTCAAAAAAAAAAGTCTGTGTTCGGAACTGTTACAGATTTTTTTTTTGAGAAACACGATACAATAAATTTAAAAGCAACCTAACTCTTTGTATTCACACGGAAACACACAAAAGTACGGAATCGGTACAAGCAAGATAATAATACTTGAAGCTCACCGGATTCTACCCACTTGTAGTAACCTAAATGTAACACAAGCGTCCTTCACGTCCCGTCTAATCACGCGCGGGGGAAGCATAATTCTAGGAAGAGCAAGTAAACATTTTCGCCGAAAACGACGACCGATCCTCCTAAGCGAATATTTGACTGGTAAGGATTTTAGGAAAATGAATAAATATTTTATAAACGCACAGTGGGTGTCATTGGCTGTTCTTCCTACAAAAATAAAAGGATAAACACGTTTGTGACTGGTACGAAATTTACCTACTAAAAGATAAAACGATTGAAGCAAAAATAAACAACCACATCACGAAATAAATCATGTAAATCCAATACTGAAAATGCACTCTATCTGTTGTACAAAAATAGCAACGTCCAGAACCGTTGATATTGATTATTTTATAAAAAAAAGGAAGCTAAAACACTTCTTAAACAGGTTAGTTCATTGAACGTTCCCCTATACATTGAACACAACAAAGAAAGCATATAGCCTTGCCTAAAACTGGAGCATCCATAACTTTCTAACTTTTCATCCTCATTGTTTAAGGTTTTGAAAGCGAAAATAATATTTGTGTTATCGTTTACTTGACTCGAGATCTTTTTTTCTTTTCTTTCGGGATATCGAATAACGCAGCACCAGCGCAGAAGAAAGCAAACAGCGCCATCCTGTTTATCCCCCACGATTGATGCACCCAAGGGTAGCACGATATTCAGGGAAACTGTTCGAAAACAAACTGTCAAAATCTTGCCTTGGGCTAGTGTTGTGTGTCCGGTTCCGGTGGTTCCATTCGAAATCGTTGCTTTTACTTTACGCAGCAGCATGGAAAATAAATGAAAAAAAAGCAGCAAAACGTTGCCAAAGATGGAAGAGATTATGAAAGATATCAGCGTTAGCGTTACTGTTGCTTTGTTTGTCCGCCTGTAAAGCTTCAGGCCAGTAGGATGGGCAACGTATTTAATGTTTTTCTTCTTGCGAAGGATGGTTCCTGTTCATTCAGTGTGGGAAGATGTGAAGCTTCGCACTGTGAAAGGTTATGATGGAATACGTTTGTCTACGTGTGTTTCATTCCGTAGGCTTAGGGGCTAAATTAGAATGCGGACTTCATTTATTTTCGGGAAAGCTGATATTTATTTCGTCAACATGAGTTCAATCCAAAGAAAGACTAGCTGGAACTTTAAGCAAAATGAGAAGTAATGTTTTGGAAGATTTAGTTGAATGTTCATAAAATTATATTAACAATCTTTCAATGGATATAATCTTTTTTTTTTTGTTTGTTACTAAAACATTTAATTGGTCAATTGGTATCAAGCAATTGCAACGTAGCGAAACAACGCTTTATGCGTCGATTCACTCAAACGAATATTATTTCGTAATATATATTCAATTTGACTTTTGCTGTAGGCAACACTTCACGATTCGTTACCATCACTACACAAAAGTGCATCACGATTGTTTCTTTCCTTTTTTGATGGACCTTACAGAGTTGCATTGAAACGTTCGCAAAAAGAAACAAATGATAATTGAATTGGTTGCTGGAAACAGTAGATTAATGTTGTTTGCATTGAATATTGATAAAAAAGGAAATTTAATTTTTACACAACCTGTATGCAATATCATAACCAAACTTTAATCAAACTGCAATACAATACTTTAATTTTGTTCCATTACAGCTTGTTCGATGGATGCACTTTCCACAGTCCCACAAGCACCGTTTCGTACTCGCACCGAATCCTGTCAAACCTGTGCAACGGCACGCTCGAAAACACCGACAGCCCTATGGTCACCGACCATCGAGGCCAACCGAATCGATTGACCGGAAGTTGTTTAAGCATAAACATGCGCCATTCTGGTTCCGATAGGCGAATAACTTTATCCTTGCTTCCGCATCGATTCCACATCCGCTCGGACCAACGAAGAGCGACGGGTACGACACCACGCCCAACAGCCCAGGGATTATGGATTTAATTTAACAGATCACCGATTTGTGCACACTGCGGCGTGTGTAGCAGGGCGGCTCAACCGATCACCGAAATTTGCAATCTGTTCCTTATCGTCAAACATCTTGGCCATGGTTGCCGTGTGAAGCAAACGGACGACGGGCTACAGTGTGGCCAAAGATTAAGGAAAACTTTTGCCCAGAGTTTCTTCACATGCTGATGTACTAAGACTAGGGATGGCAGTTGGTAAAGCGTCTGGCACATGGGAAGACTAGGGGAAGAATTTAATTAACAGTGTATCAGATGATGCCTGTAGCAGTGCACACCGAGGGTGGGCGTTTGCTTAAACGAGCCAAAGTTATGCTACCGATGGATTGGAGCAGTTTCAGCGAGCGAGCAACCGTGCTGAGACTATGGAATGAGAAAAGGGTTTTTTGGTCTTGTTTTCTTCTCTTTCGTCTTATCGTGCGGAAATATTCGATGTACTCGTAAATGTTAACGATAGCTCTGCATTTCGATTGCGATCCTGAATAGCGCTTGAGCTTGATAGCCATTTTTATTAAGTCATTCAAATCCCACGAGTGAGTTCAAACTCCACCCAGTCTGCAGAAGCGTGATAGTGTTAATTTGTAATCGTAAACCGATCCTCCCAGTCAACGGATTGCCGTCAAAAATTGATATACTTGAAACTTTTGTACTGTACTAGCATGCCATTAATTACACAGAAAAAAGATTATCAGAAGTGACCTCACTAAAACGAAAAGTTCAATTCAATAAAAGAACATCTTCCAATTGGCACATTATCTATGCATGCCGGAAGTGCATCATCGTGTACTAAACTTTTATGATTACCGTATCATAGCCGGGGAAAACTGTTTCACAACGCACAAATGGCGGTTCTCCTCACAGAAACCTACTCCCGCTCTGCAATTCCTTGCCATCCATGGAGCATTATCTTTCGGTTAGAACTTTCCCGCTTCCGGGATGCTTCTATCATTAGCCAACCAAGAATCCCGAAGCAAAGATTTCCTTGCACCCTTCTATCCTCTATTTCCGGCACTCGTTAGGTTGCTATCCCGCGAGGATTCGCTTTGCAGTGTCACTATACACCGACATCCCAGCATATATGATCCTTGAGGAGCATCCTGTCCCTTACTTTCAACTGCTCTTCGCTGTAACGCTCATGCAGCGGACGTGGATAGCAGCGCCCAAATGGAAGTATTCTGCTTCTGCTGCATCTTTCTCGTCAGCATTCTCCCTATCTCTCTCATCGCTCGAAAGTTCAGGTGCATCGCATTCGCTGATGCATTCTGTGTCACTGATTTCTTTTCCACGCCGGGTTCTTTCGAATACCTTCCGTTTGCTAACTTTTTACTAGCTTTCATTTATTTTTAGTCGATCTAACTCTTCCCCCGTTTTTCCAGCACCATTTTCATTGCCCTGTATCATCCTCCCGAGGATGCCATTAGCTGGAGAAAGATGGTGCAGAAAAGTTCCTTTTTTATTCTTTACAGAATGACGCTTCCTTTACATTGCTGATGGTGTGATTTTTTCTTTCTTTGGCTCAAAAACGCGTTCAACAGACATATTCTCCTTTTTAGAATTCCGTATGCAGTTTTTTTTGTCGAAAGATTTTCCACAATCTTTTGGTCGAGTGAATGAATGATATGAAAAGTAGTTTAATTTCTCTTCATTTTACAGCACCTTGGGAATTAATTTGATAAAGAAATTGAACGGGCTTTTTCGAAAAAAAAACTCATTACCTTTGCGGTTAAATCTTCATCTTCAGGAAACGATATTATACTAAGAAAGAGGTAGACAAAGTAATTATTAAACTCGTCACATGCATGAAAATAGTGCGGCCATGAGTATTCACTAACCAAAACCATATTTTACCACATTTCCCATCTAATCCGTCAACAGTGCGTCTAGCCGAGAATTTGAGAAGAGCCCTCTGAAAATAATTGAGCTTGAAAGTAATGGCCAGCAATATACTACACTACAGTCAGCTAAACCGAATGAAATGATGACTGTTTATCACCGACCGAAACACACACTCAGCGAACAGCCCAACATGGGTCTAAAACCACCTAAAACACTCCAGGCTACCACGAAAAAGCCTATAAGCGGTTCCGGTTGATGAAAAATCACCCGTTACACACCATTGTTCTAATTAAATTCGAAATACTCGGGGTTTAGTGCATGCTTAGCTATAGAGAAATGGGAAATGGTAAATGGGGCACTACTTCAAAAAAAAAAAAACTGCACTACAATAGCCAGCACATCCGAACGCGTGAAATTTAATTTAACAATTACCGACGGCAACCTTTGCTCGTAAATGTGCGCACAGTCAACGAATGGCGAGGGTGAGGTCTGGGAAAAATAAACATAGAGTCGAGTGAACACATTTTGTGCTGGGGAAATACGCGAAATGTGCTCTAATTAAGCGTTCAATAATTCAATTGCTCTCGAAGCACAAACCTGCTGGGCCAGATCGTCAATCCGCTTAGCAATATCACGACCAATAATTTGAAAGCCCCCAAATAAAATCTAGCTTACTGTTTCAAAACGAGCAGATATTTGGAGCGCATAAAGTACCATAGAAACGATCAGAAAATTCTTAGTTTAAAATGTTCATGTTGATTGTCCAACTCTCAGTCTGATAGATCACAAACCTCAGTGAGTTTGACTAATAATAAAACCTTCAAACGAAATATATTTATTTTGCTAGATGATCAATGATTTATTCTGTTAATGATAGATGTTCAACCAAGGCAATATGGTTCGCAAATCAATGAAAATGGATAATAATTTTGAAACTGTCTAGAAAGCTGATCCAGTGTCCATCGTCAATCGAAGCCATCTATTCATCGTTAAAACGGCACCGAAACAGGCTCGTCAGGATTGCACAGCCCTTCGTACTCTGAGTTGCAGCCCGTTGTACATCCGGTACATGGATCTCCCGCAGCATACATGGGCAAGCCAACGAAATCGGTGAACGAATAGTTGCACACCAGGTACAGATAGGGGTTACCATTGTTGGACCACTGAGACATTGCACAACCCAGCTTGTTCGATTTGTCCGCTGCCATGACGGCGAAGTGGAAGATCATGGTACTGTGATGGAAAGAGATAGGGCGGAAATCAACACAGGTCCATTGGGATATCAACGAGACAGCCGATACTTACTGTTTGCCAGGATCGTACATGCTGTTGACCATACGCGAGTTCACATCAACACGTTCGTCCCACCAGGACGAAATGAGATCCTTGATCACCTGCGGGATGTTGTCGATCGATGGAGCCGTGGTTGTGATGTGGTTCAAGTTCTGACCTGAGTACCGGATGCTGGCTGTATTGTGACAGGCATCATGTTTCTGCACACACCGATTAGCGTTCAATTGTGCCATCTGGGCCAGCTCATCATCCCAGGTCTTCAAGGAATCAACATCACATTATTACCTCCGTTTCGGGTAAATCAAATGTATACAAGTATCCACTTACCATTGTAGTCATCTGTTTGGCTTTCGGCAGCCAGCTTACGCCACCCGTTGCCACTGTACTACGATACTTGTTGTGTTCGTCCAGCATGATCTTCTTATACTCTTCAGTAATTTCGATTACCTTTGCGTCTTCCGGACAGTTACTAGTGAAGCCGCCCGGATTGTTGCATGCAATATGAGCGTCTCCAGGATCACATAGGTCCGGGTCACAATAGTCCTGGGCCACACTGGTCTTCATTGCAGCTGCAACAAGGACTGCCAGCAGCAGCACCATCTTGCCTTTTCCACTCGACATTTTGAGAAACAGTTTTGCTTTAGCGAATGATCTCCTCAAACGCTCAAAGTAAAATATGTCGATCGAGCTTACCGACTACACGGACACTGGTAGCGAGCAATTCGTTGGCCCGTCAATTTATACAAAAATCTCAACTGAGATAAACTTTTTAACGCACCGAGTAGATGATTATTGCCCCCAGCGATAGTCTCTTACCTCATAATACTTCCAAGATAAGCTTAATATATTTCACTTCCACGAAACGAGCGAACAGCTGGTTTGTATGGATTTCAGATCTCGTTCAATAGATTTATCGTCACGATCAGATTGATGTAATCAAAGCACCTGGGATCGGATGCTCCCACGAATAAACTATTAAAAATCGTTTAATACGTTCCGCCGTTATGGCACCGTTATGTTTTATTAAAATAATCATAACTTTGCTGGTAATTTAGTCAAACATCTAAAACGAAGAATACTAAAATAAAAAGCTAGAAGTAACTGTTCCACAAGTCCAAATCCCAACAACTCTGAATCAGAAGTAATCTGATCAAAATAGTGCATTGTTAAATAATTGTCTTTTTTTCTTCATTCTAGTCAATAGCAATAAAGAAGAGAAATCTCATCAAGGTGATAATTGGCCCACGTATGATCTATGACGTCAATGCCCATCCGTTATGCATCTAGCGCGTTTGCTTATCACACAGAACGCATTAAACAACGCCAAAGAATTGGTATTCATTACTGCACGTGATCGTTTTTAACGAGCTTCGCTAATCATAAAAAAACTCATATCGTCAATCAACAATAGCGAAAATTGGTGCAAGTGTACTGCACTAAGCAGTTATTTCTACTAAAATGGTGAATGTTGTTTCATTATCAAATTTACCGAGTTTCAGACAGAATAAATTCGCAAACTTAAATTGTATTAACCAGCCCTAGTACACATTCGAGACAAATATGGTTTATCAATTCCTGTGTGTCTCGTTGTGTATTAAACATATTTTCTTTACTACCGGAACTTTGTTCCAAATTGGAGATAGGAGTCAACCTCCTTGGGCGTTAAGTTTTAAAACTAGTGTTATCATTGAAACTTCCTGTTCCTAAACGGTTAGTGTCACCGAAGTGCTCTTTTCAGCTACAAAGTGTACTGCTGCTTCCCTTCGGGCCGCATTCCAACTTTTTTGGGGTTTAAACTATCGACAAGTAAATTCCATACTGTTTCACTGTGGGATAGTGATGAAAACACATATACGGATCGATCCCTGGGTCGGATCGATCTAGAAGCGCTTTCATATGCGGATCTCGAGATTCGGAGCTATTCAGTTAACGTTTTTGATAGTTTAACTTTCAATAAAAATAGCAAATATTGCAAATATTAAACAAGAATATAAATTAATTTAGTCAGCAAGCACAATAAGCCAAAGTTTTCTTTTAAAAATTCAGTTTTATTTCATTTTCTCAATCAGGTTCAGTGGCCGATGTAGTCTTCACACGGTAAAATCATACATCAAATGCAAGGTGCCTCGGTGCAAGAACTGGCTAGGATCAACCTACGTGTATGATCTAGGGTTCATTATAAGGCTGGCATGACCTTGGAGGCCGCATGAAGTAGCTCTACAATTAATCAGATCAGATTCTTGACAAGTCGACACGACGTTCGTTGTGCGCCCACCTTCAAGCCACTCTGAGCACATTCCAGTCCTGGTGCCCGAAGAACGGTCTTAAATTGTGCGTCGAGAAGTGTGTCGTCGTTGCGAGAACTCGGTGCTCTTTAACGTACGATGATACGTTAACTGGTGTTACCATTGAGCGCAAAAGCTGTGTCAGGGACTTGGGAGTGCTTCTTGACGAGAAGTTGAGCTTCCACGTCTGATCGGCTTACTAAAACAAATAGCTTGCGAGTTCACTGACCCAGCATGCATCAAAATGCTTTATTGCTCTTTGGTGGGGTCGGTTTTGGAATACGCTTCTGTGGTATGGTGGCCATCCGCTGCTCGTCCGCTGGCCCGGCTGGAATCCATCCAGCGTAAAATGACCCGGTTTGCCCTGCCCTTCTGGAATGTGGAAGTGGACTACGATGGACGATGTGCTAGGTCTCGAGTCGCTAAACCAGCGATACTGCAACGCCCGGAGGCTGTTTGTTGCGGGACTCCTGGATAATCGGATGGATTCGCCGGGGCAACTGTCTGGTTTTAGCCTATACGTCCCACCGAGATTGCTCAGCGCAAGATCGATACCTGACGTAGAAGATCGCCGTACCCTATTTGGCACCTCTAATTCGTTTTTATGTATGTGCCGTGAATTCAATGTCGTCTGTGATCGTCACCAACCGGACATTTTTAAATGTTGTTGTTAAATTGTACTCGTGGTGTGCGAACCGCTCTACATTAACTTATCTCGTTCGCGTTTATTCACGTAGTATTGTGCACTTTTTGTATCGTTCCGCTTCAAGGAGGCCTCTCGTGGTCCCTTGAAAATAAATTAAATATAGAAATACATAATCAACGAAACGGGTGAGTCCATCCGAGGTGAAGAGTCCTTTCGTGGGTTTGAGATGAGAAACATCCCATTAAAAAGCAAATCATAAGCATAATAACCAAATCAAAATGAACCATCATTTATGTGACTAATATTGAACATGGCATGAATTTATTTCTAATTTGAATTTATATCCATTTATCGATTTAACGCACTTTAAACGTAACCTCATTCCAATTGGTGTAGATAACTTTCTGTTCTTTCACAATAAGCATAATAACTTACCAACATGCCGATCCTATATCTTTCTTGCGGACTCATCATCAAGCATATCCATGTACAAAACGCAATCATATTAATGCTGTGAAAACATTGTTCTTGCTTTTATTACAATAACGACAAAACATAAGACGTCTGTCTTGATCATTTCCATGCCTGAAAACTGGTTCTATTCCACGGCACTGGGATAAAGTCACCTTAATACGGAACGGAAACAGGTTCGTCAGGATTGCAGAGACCGGCGTAAGCGGAGTTGCAGCCCTTCTTGCAGCCCGAGCAAGGTTCGCCCTGAGCATACATCGGCAGTCCAACAATGTCCGTGAAGGAATAGTTGCATACCAGGTACAGGTAAGGGTTACCATTTTCCGGCCACTGGCTGATGGCGCATCCGATCTTGTTTGCCTTATCTGCAGCCATCACAGCGAAGTGGAAGATCATGGTGCTGCAGACGATATATATTGGAAAGATGTTAGTATATTTGATTCCCGCCACGCTAGCTGTCAAGTCAGCTACACTTACTGTCTGCCAGGATCGTACATCGCCTTAACCATGCGCGAGTTCACATCGCGACGTTCGTCCCACCAGGACGAAATGAGATCCTTGATCACCTGCGGAATGTTGTCGATCGATGGAGCCGTGGTCGTGATGTGGTTCAAGTTCTGGCCCGAATAACGATGCTTGGCAGTGTTGTGACAATCATCGTGCTTCTGCACACATCGGTTGGCATTCAACTTGGCCAGCTTAGCCAACTCATCATCCCAGGTCTAAAGATCATAAGGAAACGTCATCAACAAGCAGATGAAGCTTTTGCAGCAGTCATAACTGTCAACTTACCATCGTGGTCATCTGCTTGGCTTTCGGCAGCCATTTAACACCACCAGTCGCCACCGTACTACGGTACTTGTTATGCTCGTCCAGAATGATCTTCTTCAGCTCGTCGGTCATTTTTATCACCTTCGCCCCGGACGGGCAGTTGCTAGTGAAGCCACCTGGGTTGTTGCATCCAATGTGATCATTGCCAGGATCACACAAGTCCGGGTTACAGTAGTCCTGGGCAACAGTAGTCTTCAGGGCAGCTGCAACAAGGACTGCCAGCAACAGCACCATCTTGCCTTTTCCACTCGCCATTTTTCGAACACCTTCGAACACTTTCGAAATGTTTCAAAACAATCACTCACTGCGACAATAGCACACAAACCGAGATTCCAACCGACCTCTTCCACTGTACAGTGCCACACAAACACTGATAAGTTTGAAGGAAAATTCAAGAAAATTTATACTCCAACCGTTTCTCCATCGCTAGCTGTAGCAGTTTTATCAAAACAGATGCATCAGCTTCGTAGGAATTCTCTCACAGATACTTTACCCCATCGAAAAAAGGGGCAGATCGTGCACTACAAATCACTGGCCAGATTTAAGCCGCACGATAACACCGAACGCAATTGCACAATTAATGCTTGGCAGTAGATTAAAACAGATTATCGTCCGATTATCTTAACGCATATGGCATATCGTAAATTGTAAAAAATGCAAATGTGGTACACAACACGCCGATTACATTCGCCGATTAGATTTGGAACACATTATGCAATTGTGCGGATAGAAATTAGTTTGAAATGGTGCAACAACCAAAAAAAACTCATATAGCGCCAATTAAACTACATTCATACGCTTTGCTCACGTGTGTGCAATGAATTCAATCGAATCTGTGACGCAAATGGAACGCTTCTTTACACGTGTCCCTGAAACAAATGTATCGATGTTCATTTTGTTTCCATTTAGCATATCGAGCGTAAGAATACTTACAAGTTGCAGGGAGCTAGTTAGTGAACGTAATGGGTTTACAGCTATTTCAACTCGAACTAAATAAGTGGTTTGAGACTAAACATGAAGCCTTTCAACATTATGAACAGGTTCGATTACGGCACCGTAGTTGATCATATCGCTAAACGTGTTGTACCCTTCAGATGTTTTCTTGCAATCATATGCTCAAATTAAAAACTGCACTAGCAGGTATCGAATTTTTTTTTTTTTTTGGAGTGATCGGCTTTTTGCCAAAATAACGCAAAACAGTCGCTCGATCGTGAGATAGAATTTTGAAAATTAAACGCATGAGAGAGTCATGCGAATTGCAGGCTTCAACACCCCGGACATGATTTTCACCGGATGTACATTGGTTCTAATGGAAGAGTTCTGCTATCTTCGCACTATCGTAACTTTGGACAGCAAAATTCTAAGAGTTATGGGAAATCGTGCCTACGAATTTACTCCGAGCTCCAGAAACTCCTGAGAAATCCAAAAGACTACAGTATCACAGTATACACTACAGACTACAGTATACATCCAATAGTTCGCAACTCGCCGTTTTCGAACGATAGATGCAAAGGACTATCTGCGAACAGCGCGTGTGGCAAAGGAGAATGAACCACGAGTTAGCTGAGCTGCTGGGCGGTGCAGATATCCCGACGGTAATCAAAGCCGGAAGGATGGTTTTGACAAGTGATGAGGATGCCGAAATCATACTCTACTAGGAAGGAGCTCGGCACGAGGCGTAAAGAAACACAACGAGCCCATTGGCTAGATCTGGTATGTTCGAATCTGTTAGAGCCTTGGATGGAGTAATCGAAAACTGGGCCGCACGGTTGAGTGGTCAAAGGATTGACCAGGCCATTTCGAATGTAGGAAGTACCGGATAGAATGGAGAATAGAAGAAGAAGAAGAAGAAAAAAGAAGAGAAAAAGGATTAGGAAAAATTGAATTATTAGACTGGTTATTATTGAAGAATGGGGTGGCCCGGTGCTGCAGGCGACAACGGCGCCGGTCTTAATACGACAGGACCGGAGTTCAAATCCCATCCGGCCCTTTCCTGTGGCGAGGACTGACTATCCATCTACGTGGTATTGGCAAGTCTAGTAAGCCATTTGATGACCGACATGATCTTAGAGATCTTTAAGCCAAGAAGAAGAAAAAGATTATTGAAGATATAGGGTTTTAGGTCACAGTAAAAAATATAGTAATAAAGTTGTAATAATATATAAAGAAGAATAACTTCTATTCGTAGATTGTCATCGCAATGTAAAATAAAACGTGATCGTGTAAGACCATGACTACCAAATTATTGAGCAATTAGATCTACTTCTTCTTGTTTACTCAACAATTGATCACATAATACTAAGATGGCTAAGTCATCAATCTTATTTTTGTTTTTTATACAACGTCATGAGAGCTTGGCTGGCCACTATTGTCAGTCAATCATCGATTAGCTGCAAGGGTTTCTAGGTATTCTTCGACTGGGAGTTGCACGAATCCATCATCCTCAATTTCTCTACATTCAAGGATTTTGGTATCAGTGACTCAACAACCATTATAGCATTTGACAAGCACCATGTTTTGCGCGAGAAAATTTGATTGAAATTAATGAGCACGTGATGCATTAGGACCTAGTTCGATTCTTCTGCGGATTAAATTGCAGCAAAAAGTATTAGCGCTACAAGAAACTGCTGTATTAAATGATAAGTAAGAAGTGACAGGTAATATAAAATAGTACTAATCCACAGCAGATAAGATCAAACCGCGTACCTAACATTTTTAAGTGATCATATAACACGTGATTGCATACTTTCCGGCTCAAATAATTAAACGAACGAAGAGGAAGGGTACTGTACTAATGCAATGAAAACACCTCTCGCAGCAAGTAATTCATATTCATCATTTATCAATTCCTGATAGTCATGATTAGCTACTGTACACACCAGTAGAATCGTTTAGCCAGAGTGTTGAAGGGAATAGCCAGGTTCGGGGAAAACAGAGATGCCTCACTACAGCTTTGCTAATTAAATCCATTTTCCATGCACGATTAGCATCACACCTCATGGTACTTCAGTTGATACTTTATCCACCTCTCACAAACCCATCCACGCTGTACGAACACCCACTGGTGGAATTCACGCATACGGAAAGAAGCCAGGAAAGTGATGGAATTGATTAACGACAGCTCGGCGTGAATATGATTGAGTTGAATGACGGAACTGGAAGGATCGCCATTGTAACCGGCGTTGATTGGTTTCCTATTACCTAGCTCTCAGCGAATTTTTTTTTACTTTTTGTCCTACTTTGCTACCAGTATTGTTTTCAAAAGCCTTACTACCTTTTTCGTTATTACGCGTTACAATTATTTTTGTATTTGTCTATGCGCTACTGCTCTGGACAAAAAGAAAAATGTGATTAAAAATATTCAGTTTCATACGACGTATCGATTAAAACACACATTCAATACATTTCAAGCCATAGGTAGGAACAAGACTACGAGAGAAGAGACTATTGATTGTTTTAAATTCATCCTATCCTCTGCAGGATATTAATTATTCCATTCACTTTAATCTGGTCGATTTAAGCTCGAGCACATAAATTCAATTTAACTGATGCTGTTACCCACGTTCTCTACGGATCCTTTGGCACGGTACACCGCACTCCGGCATCACTTACGCTTCGTGTGAGTGTCACTTGATAGTAGAATGTGTTTTGTTATTGCATTTAATTTTTTTCCCGGCTCTCTCGACACACATGTTGCTTCTGGTAATGAAATTTATTACGAGTGGCTGTCTACTGACTGAGCGACGCCTTTCTTATGGATAATCAATTTCAATGTGGTTATTAATTATTTTCCATGAATATTTCGCACTTTTTTATTAATGCGTCACAACATTTTTCACAATCAGGCTTGTTTGATGATTCACTTTTTACCACAAACAATATCAATTTGCTACTGCTATTTAATATTACTCTTCTTGACGATCTTTTAAGGTCACGCCGGCCATCGAATGGCTTACTAGACCTGCCGATGCCACGTAGTTGGATAATGAGAGTCCTCAACTACGGAGGGACGATCCAAATGGGATTTGAACACTAGTCCTGCCGTTTGAAGACCGACACCGCTGTGGCCCTAACCTCCGTCGTCCCTTGGTTAAAACTGTTGACTGTTAAAGATTATTTTCGTTAAGTGAACCATGGGTATGGATGAAATCCTGTTGAAATAAATTACGAAATCAAAGTAAAGCTGATAAATGATAAGCAATGCTTAAGCAAATATAAAGCAATGTTTTAGTTCTCTTCATTAGATCCTTTTACCTAAATCAAGTTCAAATTTCTCGTTTAAAAAATCATAATAACTTTATTCGAGTTGCTTACGTTGCTCCTCAGAGAGTTCGTTGAATTTGTTTGCTACCCAAATTGAATTTAAGTCATCACATATATCGGTCCGGCAGCCGAGGTGGTAGCATTGCGAATATCCACACGTCACTAAAGAGCATCGAATCCCGGGAGGACTTTCGCTTCGGAGCCAATCCAGCTATGGATAAAACCAGGAAGGCCAGGAAGCCAGAAATAACAGACTGAGAACTTTGGAGGCTTAAGTGCCAAAGAAGAATAAAAATAATAACAATTGAAAAAGAGAATTATTAAATGCTGGAATCATGTTATCAAATGAAATTGAATCTTTTACATTATGATCAATCAGTCGTACGAATTGAATTTTATTTACTTTACCCTTGATAGTTCAATAACGACAATTTTCAAACCGAATAGTTACAAGTTCGACATCTAGATGTCGCTCTATGGTGAACCCTTCAGTAACGGCCATATAGGCCATGAACAATGATTTCTGTTTTGTAAATGGTTATTATTTTTTCTGAAAAAACATTTAAAATTTTCAAAAGACGTTTTTGATTCAAGCAGCAATTTATAAGCCAACTTCATTTACTTTTTTTCTTGTAGCAAAATAATTTTGAAACGACATACTCGGCGAATTATTTCCCTGCGTAAGTGATTATGTATGATTGCTCCCGATACAGGTTTAATAATAATTGCTGAAATACATAAATTTGTGTCTTAAGTGAACTATGCGTAAAATATGATAAAATTTATAAAAAGACTGAAAACATTTTGCTCCTTTACCACCCGTTAGTTTTGAAACGTCCATCGCTGTGAACACATGGTCTTCCCATGGTGATTTTTTGACAGCGGATTGTTTTTGTAAACAAACATCCGTTCAAAACAAACAACGCTACGACCGCTCAGTAGATTTTTTGCAATACACTTTCCATTAAAGTTTGTTTTAGCTAACTCATCATGTCTGAAGACGATTGGTCAGTAAATTGTATCGACACAACCGACTGGATGCCTTCGCCGGAAGAGCTGGAAACGGCGTACTGCGCACTGGAAAAGGGAACCTACACGCTCGAGCTTAACTGGAAGTGTCCCGGACGCAGAGCACCATCTCCGGTGAAAAAGGACGAACCAAAGATTATGGAAACAGTTGACAAAGAAGCGTAAGTATCCGCAACAATCTAATACCGGGCCAACGAAACCAATCGCTACTTTTTCAAACCCCATTTCGTTCCAGCGCGGCTAAGAACAAGGAGTTTGACTTTATGGATGACGTTGCCTTACCACAGATGCGTGTCCGTGGTCAAACTAGCGGCCCGAAAGGGTCTGCCAAGAAGAAAACGACCAATTTTGCTGGTGTGCTGGATCATATGAAGAAACACGGTCGGCTAACACAGTCCAAGGATAGCTCTGGCTCGTAACTAGGGAAGAATGGAAATGGATAATGGTAAAGAGATGGGATGGGAGATTTTCCCCTCTCCGGTTTCACCATTGAACGGAACAACGATAGCATCGGGTGTGCTCATCAATTTCTATATTTTTAAGTAACGTTCGCTGTGCTCGGGATTTCAAATATAGCGACCATGTGGTCACAACCCGTTGAACCGCGTCAATCATGCGCCATGCCAGTGGAGTGTACACAGAGTCAAAGGGTACTGTTCAATACGGAGGGGAAGAAGGTCAGAAAGGGACAAATTAATAGATCGATCGACCGTTAAACGACAGTAAACAGTTTATAAATAAAATTTACGACCAAGGTTTGCACGCTTGCTGCCGAACACTGGTGTTGCAGGAAGAGCCAACAGGATTGACGCTCCCCGAAAAATAGCAGGTGTTAGAGTAATAATTCAACTTACACATTATAGTATTTTATGTTTTAAAAAAATTAAAAATCTTTTTCACCCCGAGAAGAAAGGTCTGGTTTAATCTTTCGATTTTCATATTTCGCGTTGACGAATTCATCCGAAACATTGTAAATATTATTCTCTGTCATAAAATCGTAGTAAGGGAACACCTAACGAAATGGATCATCTCGCAAGCGGTAGTCACAACGTTCGTTATGCGCCACCTTGGCCCGGCTTTAATCTGTAGCATGCTGACCCACTGGCATTGGTCCAACTATCATTAGGCGAAATTCCTCACGAATCGTAGCGCGTCATGTTTTGTGGTCAGGAAATGTATTTCAAAGTTTTGCCTGCGCGTAACACATATGACGAAAAGCGGACCGGTTCATCTGTGACATATTTTCTAATAATTCCATTCGGCAAACACAAACGCAAAGATGGAGATTATGATTAGACGCTGTTGGCAGCATGAGTCTTTCTCTCACCAATATGAAGAAAAGGGTAGTAATAGGCATATTTTCTCATAAATTAGCAACCAACAAAACATCCAAATGAACCTACTCTATAAATCCTCCCCAAAGTCCATCAAACGACGGCCAAACCATATGTGGTTCGTTCGATGGCAGCCAAAGAATGTAGCCGGTGCGGAACATTCGTGCCGTTTTCTTCAACAAATCCCCAGAATATTTCACATTCCCATCGCTCCATCGGCACAATGGATTAAACTGGCGCAGTGCAATGCCTGTGGTTGTGGAGCGGACAGCGGAGACCGACTTGGGTAGAGTGCTGCACAAATTCAAACCGCTAAACGCATCAAAAATGTAAACATTCGCTTGGCGGTAGCACGTTTCTTTCGGCCGGACACGATCGAAAACCGATCGACCACCGGCACAAAAGTAAACGGACTTTTGCTTAGGTGTTAGGCAAATCTAGTTTGTACGTTTCCCTCCCCTTTCATTATCCGCATAATCCAAACGCGTTTCCGCGCGCGTAGTTCGTTTGTTAAACTAGTACGTTTAAGAATAGAATTCAATGAAAATGGACGCAATTTCGAATTAAAAAAAAAATCCACCGCGATATCCATCCATCCGGCCTGATCGATCAATGGTTGGAGGACAATCGAACAGATAATTTTCCACGAAAAGCAAGTTATTGTGTTTTTCGAGTTTACCACACACACGCACACGAGAGGCTGCGTACACTAAACTGCTCGCGACCAAATGAAAGTTTGGTCTGGTTGGATGGAAAAATTATTATACCAATATTTACACTTACCCCAAAGCTGGACCATTTTATGTACACAACCTCCGGCTGCGGGAAGGTGTAGTGAGATGATTTCACTTTTAAGTAGACAGACAGCGCGTAGAGTACGAAAGAAGAGTAGCTCGTACATTCTGACTTCCAGTGTTTCAAGTTGCAGTGAGCCCCCAACTCGAACAGGAAGATAAAACCATCTTTTAAGTTGCTTGCTACCAGTGTTTGAATAAACAAGTGTCCAGTCAGTGAATCGCAGCTGTTTGGACCACAGAACCAGAACATTCGCTTTCCGCCGTATCATTCCAGGAAACCTCGAATTCCCGGGGTCAGGTGTATTAAGCCAAGGCAGCACTGCACTGTGATCTTTGGAAAAGGTGGTCCGTGTCTCTCTTGGTGGAACCACTGCTCCCGGTCAAGATGTAGGGACAGGAACAGTTCAAACGGTTTTTTCAGCATCAAAGCTTGAAAACATCTTTTGAGTCATCGATGGATACCCGGTTAGCCGGATTCGAAGGAAGAGGAAACACAGTCGTTGTCGCTGTCGACTCGTGCGCCGTGCTGCGTCTCGAGTCTCCGCATCGTCCGTTCCGCTTTCGGTTGGTAGCGTTCGTGCCAGCTGCGCCACCGTTTCGCGCATCAGTACATCATAACGCTTCGGTACGGGCAGACTGTTCGCTGTTCGCGTTTAATCGTCTCGATTTGTTGGACCTTAGCCGCGCGTAATCCATACCTTCTAGGGCCGGTGCTGTGAAAGTGAACTCCAGTAGAACTGTGGCAATCGACACACTCGTACTGAGACAACAAAATTGTGATAAGTGTAGAAAACCATGCCAAGTTAAGGCAAGTACGCTGGTGCGATAATCCAACTGTTTGTGGTCGAAAGTAAACTTTGTTGATAATCAAGCAACGAACAGCATCCAAAATGGATTGGACCGATAGAACGACCTTGGAAGATCAGCAAAGTGTTGATGGATTGCGGCCAGATTACAGACACGAACCACCGGCACATCAGCAGCAACATTTGCTACAACAACCGCTACAGCAACCACTGCTGCAACCGGTACAGCAAATTCATACCTATATGCCACAGTCGACAACACCTACTCAGCATCCTCCACCGCACCATAGTCCACTATCGCTGGCAATACCGATTTCCGATGCACTGCGACATCGAACAGGTAAGTGGGAACAAACATTCCTTAATGTAACTCTACCGATAAAACATAATTTGAAGGGCGTAGTGCATTGTTTATCCCAAAAGTTTGGCAATTATTGGTTTACCTTGAGGATCTTCAAAATTGAACTTCCAGACATTCAGAATCTAGTGAAGTAAAGCATCCAGATATTACTTCACACCTAATTCTATAGGTTAAAGGGTTTAAGCGAAGGTCGACCATAAACTGCTTCTAGGGTACGAAGAGTTCCATCTATTTCCTGCTATCGCGAGTACAGGAAGAAAAAAAAAAACGCTACCCGCTCCGAACACCCGATCGGATCGGTTGGTTAGTTTATTTTTATTTTGTTAACCGATCGATTAATGTAAAAATAAACACAAATCGCAACCCCCCAAAAAACCACACGGCAAGAACTCCTTCCGAGCAAAAACGCATCATCCACCATCACCATCCGCCAGAGTACACTGGCTGTGGGAAGTGTCCGTGCTGAGATGTTGATTATTATGATTTTTCTTCCTGTATGCTTTTCCTACCAACCCAGGCAGACCCGAAGAGAATGTTTTTAAAATGTTTTCTCATGTTTTTGCACTATGTTTTCTTTTTTTTCTTTCGCGTTGTGAGTAGGATGTAACGTGGTTGCTTTTCACACGGCTAGGAGAGTGTCAGTTCGAAGTTCGAATCCATTAGGAACGAACAAGTCCGATATAGTTGAAATGAGTGTGTGTGTGTGTATGAGTGTATTTTTTCACTATGTTTTCTTTTTACTATCTCTCCTTCATCTTATTTTCTGCAAACATTGCATAAGTAGAAAAAATGGAGGAACGTCGAACACAATTTGAAATCAAAATATTATATCAATTCTAAGCTATATAGCAAGAAATTTTTCTAAACCAATAAAATAAAGAATGTAAACAGATCGTCTTCCCTCATTTGAAGCTAATTAAAAAAACAATGTTATTAAATTATGTTAACTGATTTTTAATTATGCCGCGAAGCATAACTCAAATGCGCCTACAAGCAAAACAGAAAAGGAAGTGATCTTCAAACGAGCATCCAAACATTCCGATCGTGCTCTCATAGGAGTCGAAAAAACAATCTGGACTCAGCATGCCACTTTCCCGGCGGCACCAAACACGCCTAACATCGTGACACTTCCGACCCGTTTCAGTCCAACGATCGTGCCTGGCTTTTTTACTCTAGCACATGAATTTTTAAACGATCGTGACGTGACAACGCACGTTTGCGCATAACAGGATGTCCTGCTGGGTGTGCTCATAAATCAGGCAAACGGGAATGGCAGCCACCGATAGTTTATTTTTGTTTTGGCTCCCGGCAACTCCGGGTCCGGGTGCCGGTTTGCCGAAGCAGCACTGGCAGTAGCGGCACATTGTTGTTGTCGGACATCGAACGGGTCAATATGGAGTGAAAATATTTATGTTTGCTTTTTTTGCGGTGAGAAAGGATGCTTGGCATTGCAATGTTTGCCTATAATGTTCGAACATACACGTTTTCCTAACGATCTTGTCAGCTTAAACAAAAGAACTGTTCAGCTACAAGAGTATGTAATTGATAGTATGTTAGTAACCAGATAAGTATTAATTGTTTTATAAAAGGTAATCTTCCTAAGAAAGGAACAATTTTACATTCAATCGATCGAAACATTCACACGCCACCCCGCTTCATTTTAGTGCTGTGTTCATTCCATTCATTATTCGCGCTAACACACCCACCGTGCTGAGACCGATATATTTACAACTCCATCTCAACTTACACGACATCCCTGAGTCCCCGATGTGACAATCGACGCCCCCAACGTATCACGCGTGTGTCCGCGTGTGCACGGGTGCATACGGGCGTCCGAGAAGGGCAATGGAATCATTCACAGATAATTTATAGCCACACGCACATATACTGAGGAATCAGACGGAAAACTATATTTTTAGAATTTTAACGCGCGATCACTTTCTCACGGTTGTTTTGAGCTAGTTTTGGAACACCGCTAGTACCACCGTAACACGTGGTTACAAACGGTTAATCACTCCGGCACTCCGGTTAGCAAATTATGTTCCCTCTTGGAGGTATTTTGCCGGCTAACAGATCAAGTGGCTATTTACTAGCCCGAAAGGCAACAACATTTGAGCACTCCCTGTCCCGGATTTTTTTTTTTTCTTCACTCCACTTAGCTCCATTTCACTTCCAGACTGTGCGCGTGTGTTTGTGTATGTGTGCGCTGGTGTGCTAAAAATCCATAAATTAAGTCACTAATTAGCCGACCAGACTCCCTTTCCCGGTGGGGTTTGGGAAGTTTGCACCTCTTTTTTGTGTGTTCACAGTACAGATATAGATAATAAACATAAACGTTTGGCAATAAATACATCACTTCGCCAACCGGTCCGACATTGCCAGCACACTCCAGTGCGCACAGCTAGAGCTAAAGAAAACAATTATCCAAAGCCGGAAAGTCCCAACCTCGCTGCCCAATGTGCTTCCCTGGTCCACGGAATTCGATTCATGAAAATAGTTGCCCCAACCGTGTGACTCATTCGTAGCAAAAGGATGCTGGAAAACCTCACTCATTAGCAGAAAATCACAATGGGGAATGTTGAGCGGTTGTATGCAAAAGCAAACCTCCCGTAGACAACATCATCCTAGCACCCAGCACGAAAAGTACTGGGCGCCTCCATTCGATTTACTCTAGCGAATTAATATATCGTTTTCTCACACTTTCCACGCCGTGATTTGCAATCTCATTGTTCGCTTCATTTTTCTTACTCTCTTTTTGCTGTGTGCATGTCTATGTTTGCTGGTAGGTATGTTTTTACCACCATTGAAAGGTTGGTTTATTCTTCGTGCTCTAGAAATCACGGACATTTTCCGGTGTTCGATTCATCTTTCGCCACCTTAGCCCTCCCGTTCTTTCCCTCTTCATCCCAACGGAAATGATTGTCCAAACCCTGACCTCTTGATCGGCCGATGTTTTTCCTCGTTCGACCGTTTGGTTGTGCCGCACGGTGCCTGTTTTCTCACTTGCTTTCACGTGGGATGCTGCAAAAACATCGAGAAAAGCGAGGACGAATCCCAATAATTGATAGCGCCGTTCGAGTTTCGCCTCTCCACGGTAATCGAACGGATGGGAGTGAAGATCGCCGAATTTCCGGTACCTTATCCTTGTCGTCTGGTCGAAGCGTCTGATGGTGGGCGCTGTTTCTCGCTTTCTTCTTTACTAGCAATCTTGCTTGATAGTAAAGTAATGCAAGGCGGCATACAGCAGGGCGATAAACCGTGAACCATAGTACGGGTGGCGGCACGTTGTCTGGAACGCCGGATGGTGTGTTCAATTTTGCTTGTATTTTCATCTCCACTGATGCGCCTCCACTACCGAAGATGTTCTGGCGTCGAAAGACGTCCACAAAGGTCGAAACGATATGACATTGTTTCATTTTCACTTTGGCGTGTGATTTCTTTCGATATCTTTCGCCTCACGTTGCTCACGACATTTAACGGACTCATTTCTCCTGAATGGTATAGTGACGAAACAAAAGTGAACGTTGGCAGTCGTTCGTTCAAGCGTAAACCACCGCCGGATAGTGGTGTATAGTAGTAAGAGAATAGTTTGTACTTACGGGTGATGGCGGTTCAACTTCCGCCTTTGTTTATATATTTCTAGCAACTTCCACTTTTACCCCAGGTCTTTTGATAGTGCATAAAGCAAGCGATTAACCTTCCTGATACTGATTTCCACAATATTCACGCTTTTTTTCGCCAAATTGAACGACGACGATCGTACTTGTCGTACCAACAGATTGTGTTCAATGGAACGCTCTCCCTTCAAGGGGGGTGGCACACTTACAACAAGTACATAAACTCCGACTCTGCTTTGGCGTAAATAATCCACCCCGGAACTGATAGGAAAATTATGCATGCAAATGTTTTCCTTTACGTTGCCATTTTTTCAGATTTTCGTCTCATCGTGTATAACAAACAAGTGCATAAGAGTTTCAAGATTTCAAAAATAGTATTTCTTTTTATGGTTTATCAGGAGGAAAATTGTGTTTTCTAATTATTTAAACTTTTTTTGTCATTATTGATTTACGTATTGATTTACGTATAGATTTTTGAAGAAATTGGAGTAAGAGTTTAGAGTTTATACCAGTTTTCTAATGCTGTTTTATACATTTTTTATTTTATTTAAATCGAGCTTAACTGAACGAACCCTCTTCATTTTTTCATTTCAACAAAATAATTTTTAAAAAAAATTATTTACACTTTTTTTCCAAAAAATGCAACCATTCCAACACATTGTTCAGGAGCTAATGTTTGCACACTTTAGCGCTGCATAATTCAATGTAGCGGATATGCTTGGAACAAATGTGAAGGATAATAATAACATAAACTCCTTCCCAAAAGCACCACACTTATTTGTAGCTGCAAGTAAATGCACTCCCAATGGCACCAACGGGCAAACGCATCACAAAGAGCCGTTTAACGCGGCAGTGTGTCGTTGGCGCCAACTTTCGCCACGATCCATTGTACTAATCAAAGAAGTGATAGCAACGCGAAGTAGCAAAGCAAATGCACGAACGATACTGCCCAAGTACAAGCGTTAGTAGTGTGGTGGGATTATTTGAAACTGTTTCTTGGTGCCGAGTTTTTCTGATGATTCTGTTTCTTATGTACTGACTCGCGGTGACTTGGCACTGGAGGATGCGCTTAATACTAATTTAGTCGTTATCCGGAAAGATACAACCAGTCTGAAATTGTTCCTTTCAGCTATGGTGCATTTGCTGAGTAATCCTTCTTTTAAGTTCGTTTGTGCTCTTGGCTGTTCAATATCGTTAAGGAAGCGTTTCTTATCCAACCAGATATGTTTTTTCGCTCTTCCCATTATTATCAGCATGATTTAATGCTCAAACACATTAATCTCAAGCTTACGTTATCCAGAAATTTAACTTGATTTTAATTTAGTACCAACAAAACATATGTGCGCGTTAAAAGCAAACAAGAACTAGGATAGCAACTTCACGAATTTTTCCCATTTTAGATACTTTTCTTTTTCACTCAAAAAGGATCATTATCTCAGAGCCTTTAAATTGCAAGCCCCACTTGTCTGTGTTTTTTTTGTCTATCAAAAGTGCACTCGAAAAAGAAAAGCCAATACCACACCACACAACGATGCAAAATATTCGTCATGACGAGACAAGATGTGTGTCCAAAAGAAAACGACACCGACACCAGTCTTGCGCTTTCTTTTTTCTTGCATTCTGCATTCATTCCCGTGTCGTTCGCACTGTCTCGCGGTACGTCGTTACATCGATGTGGCTCATTGGGCAAAGGAGACTAGAGTATGTGTGTGTGTGTGTGTTGTTTTTTCTTTCCGTTTTCTTTTTGTTTTTGCTATGCTATTTTGTCTGCTCGAGAATGTTTTGACTGTTGGAAAATCCATTCTGAATTCTGATTTAATGGAAATGTTTATGCATCGCCGATGACACTGTCGTACGTTTGGACGTTTATATTGAGCATATTCGCTTCTGGTCGATTCGGAAATGTGTGTGTTTTTTTTTCTCCTCTCAAATCGGAGCAGTATTTTGTGTTCTCTTCCCAGTCTCCGTCGCTTCATTGATGTGGGGCAATCGTTTAAAGGGAGAGCTTTGATGTGATTCCCTTTAATGTGGTTCTTGTTGAAGCTGACTTAACTGCCAATAAAATTTTACATCGAATGGGTAGTGAGATACTTTATAGAAGCATTTAATCAAATAAACAGAGACAGTGAAAAGAAGGATGATGTTCACGTGTGGGAGGTATTTTTTCATAAAACTTTAGAAGCTTTAAAATTTAGGTTAGTGATGAATGGAATATTATGAACATGAATTATGTATTCATTGGCAGATTCGCTTGTCTTATCTTCCCTTTTGCTATTTCTACATAATAATTGACATGTTGAGGCATGAATAAAATAATTAAATACACTTTAACAAACTTTATTTTTCTTCCTTAACTTCTTTGCCCCATTTCACAACTACAATTGAGAGGGGTCAACACAAACGCAAAATACGAAGCTGAACAAAACATAGAAACAAGGACAATGGGCATTACGTGACCCAAACCCCGAAACAGCTGGGCGATTGAAAACAGGGTGCAAAAGCCGTTAAACTGAAGGTGTGCCATAAGTTACGCTAAGTCACCAAATGTTACCTTTCCGCCTGTTGGTCTGACTGCGGCATTTAACCCACATGTTCAGCATAGAAGCCGACGCAAACAATTGCCAGCCATTAATGTCAGAGCCAGATCCGATCCGCTTCGGATCGGACTGAATCTTTAACGTAAATCTATCTTTACAGCATCTCGTTGCAGAAGACATAACCGAAGCAGTAGGAAAGCACTTGGTGTAAGCATTGTATCGGATATTCTTAAGCAAATGTATCATTAAAAAAAGGATGTTTTTTTTAAACAAATATTACTGAGAGTTTTCATCAAACACTCTTCACATAAGACGAAAAAAATCCCTTCTCTCTATAACAACTCAATTTGCTTCAAGGATTTGATACCTTTTTTTTGCGAATCTCTGCACAATGCAATAAATCAATATTTGTAATGGTCAGATTGGTACGGGGGAAAAAAAAGATACATAACACCAACTAGCATTCACACAGGCACACGTGTGGTGTCCATTTATCATTTCATATTGCTCGTTTGCATCCAATCCGTTGCACGATTGGACATGACAATCTCATTCCACTGCTCGACACACTGGTCAACTGGTGTGGGGTGGCCCTAGACAACAAAGTTCTATTTGCGTGTGTGTATGTGTTGTCGGTTAAGTAAACTGTTTTCCTGTAAGAGGCAGCCAGTCATCCACCACAGCTGTCAGACACAATGGTGCGATGCATGGTTTTGCCCGGTGGCCAACGCAATATCTGAGGCCGTCCACCAAGAAACATGGACAAAAAACAGTGGGTTCGAACAGCTTCATGCGATACGGCCAAGCACTCGTACGTAACATATAATTCCGAGGGTCAACATGGGTGCGTGAAGAAGCGTTTCTGCTCTACAGTGCAGGAAGAAATTCGAAACGGAGTAAACTAGAAATTTTTCAGAAATTATTAAATTGTTTTAAACATCGTTTGTTCCTCTGCTAATTTTTCCCTTTCTCTTGCTTCGATTAGATCCAATAAATTGGAACTCTTTTAGAAAGTTTTCTAAATTATGAACTTGATAATGAATGATCAACAAAATGAAAATATGTTTTTGCATTTTAACATGCATTAGATTGCATGTAAGAGTGGTGTTAACTCTAACATAAAAACATATATCTAATTAGTGAAAACTTGGCGTCTATTTCTATAATAAGCGGTATTCTATTTGTTTCTCAGTTCTTTGAAAAAATCAGATAACCTTATTTAGACTATTGCAATTCAACTTCTAATGTAGCTAACTTTTTAGTACATACATACATCACTGTAAAACAATCTCTTCAGGGAGGAATGCGTGTATGTTTGTCTTTGAGGTATATGCTCTTCGAACAGATTCACGACAATAGCTCCCTAACCAAAGAAATGGACCACCAGTGGTTTGGTTCATACAGTCTAATGAAGGGAATTTCCCCTCAATGCCCGTTAGACGTGTAGGACCCTCGTAAAATCCGATTGGCGCGATAGAGTAAAAAAGAAATGCACCCTTTTCCTTCTCCCCTGTTGTAAAAGGTTCGGAAATCCCAAAAAAAATACTCGGGAAAAAAGAAACCGACCAAGCGGCTGGTAGAGGATGGGCGCCTCAAACACGAAAACACAAAAGAATCTCGCACACGAAAATGTATCCGTGGCGAGTATTTTTCCACCCCGTTCCCTCGTCCAACATCAAGCATACAAGAGAGAGTCACGCGTGCTCTCAGGCTTGTGCCCGTAGACGATGAAATACCGCCGAAGTTGATTCGGCCATATTCCGACTCGAAACTCCCCGCGCGTACAGTGGTGAGCTTAGGAGCATGTGCTTTGTGCTGCAATTGTAACGATCTCTAGCGGCCAACTTGCCAAACGTATGTGTAGTTCTTTTTCACCTAAGATGCCTCCTTCAAACACATTTCACTATCGTTGGTGCAACGCTGACGGAAGGACTCCACAGTTTTGCTGCACGCATCAAAATAGCCACCACTGTTCACGCTCTAGCTTGTGATGCTGGGGCAAGATATTCTCGAGAGTTTGCTTCCTCGAGAGTCTCCTCGAAAATCTCGAGACAGCGGGACAACGAATGCGCGATGGCGCGAAACCGATGACAATGCGAAGCGCTGCCGCGTTTTTGGTTGCCGAACCGATGGTTTTCCGTGCGTAACGCGGCCTATCAAACAGTCCTGTCAACGAAGTCACCGGCGTAAGATAACGAAAAACGTGCTCCGCTGCAACACGCACGGCACGCGTGAATTGATCGTTCGTGCCTAAGATATCGTGCATGTGTTTTTGGGTGATTTTTGTGGGTTTGTAGAAATTGTGAACTGTCACTTGCGGGTTTTTGTTTTGCGAGTGCTGTAAAGTGAACGAACAAAGCAAAGACAGAAAAAGGTCGCAAGTTTTACCGTACCAGCGTGATCGTTTTGTGTAAATTGTTAAAGTGATCTTCATGCAAAACATAAGAAGATGTCAAATGGTGCTTCTATTGTTACGATAGATCACTAAAGTGTCAAGTTGTTTTGCAATTTAGCTAGGGAACATTGAGACAAATGTTGTGAAAACTAAGTGAAGGCATTGGACGCAATAGTTGATATATTAAATTCACCCACCAAAACCATCAAGGCTGTTCAAGAGAGGAGAAAACGTGCACTCTAAGCTATGTACCACGCTCAGCATTTACAAACACAGCAGCTACAACCACCGAACCAGCAGCCATCTTCGCAACAGCAGCAAGATCAAGTGCGATGGAAAGTTAAAAGTACGTTGAGATCGTTTTTTCTTAAAATTTCCGATGTTTTTTTTTTCGTTAAGTTATTCTAATCCACCGTTAAACACTAACGCTAAACCACTATAAGAAAATAGTTTACTTAAAACTTGTCCCTTCAATAGACAACGCCGCGTGGGTTCCGATTTGGAAATGGCAACCTGTTCCCATTCGTATTGCTGTTAATGTTTGCCCAACGCAACCTAGACGTTGATCTGTACCATAAACTGTCTCACCAATATATCTTAGCACACACGCATTACCATCATCATCATCTCTATTCGATGAGGATCACCATTGTTTACGCCTTCCCACGCTCCAATGTGAACACTTCATCTATCTGTACAGGAGGAGGAGAAAAGAGCACACATTCTATACAGCGATCGAGATTTTAGGATGAATGTTTTTGAACAGCGACTCGTTTTTAATGAGAGTTCTACACGGGGAGGCCCATTTTCACCAACCAATCTGACCATCGTCCACTATCGTCCCAGAGCAGGGGAGTAGCGTGACCAATGCGTTTACATTTACTCGAGCAGCATTTTTCTTCTGTGCATTGGGGCTTGGTGATTTTATAAATAATCTGCCAACAGGTCTATTTGCTTTGCTGTTTTTCCGTTTTTTTTTTTTTTGTGAGGATTTTGTGCGTCCGTTTTTTTCGCATACAACTCTCACTCTTTACGTGTCGGCAATTGCACTTTTGGTGTTTTTAACTTAAACTTTGGATTAGCCCGGTTTGAATCGAAGATCGTGTGAAAGTAACGCGATAAAGGATGCGTTGTTTTATATCCCCTTTGAAAGAAAAGATAACAAATTCATAAACCAAACAAATTGCTTTCGTTGTTCGTTTGTGTGCGTTGATTTATGTCTTCCGCCCGAGCAATACCAAGGCCTAGCATTTCGATGTAATCGGTTAACATCAAATTAGTATGCTTGTGTTTATTGTCATCTCCCATCGTTTCTTGGGTGCGATGAGTCATAATAAACTAGAGTGACACAGTTTTTTGACAGTTCAATTTTTAAATCAGACCAAGAACAAGAAGTCGTCTCTTTTTTTATCAATTTATTCCTACCGAAGTGCATTTAAACACAGCTTTTCAACCCGCAGCACACATCTCTGCCTTGGCTTACCATTTTAATCACTTTAATTGCTGCACCATCGGCTGCGGACATTAATCACGTCGTACCTCTCTTGCTGCCACGCTTTCTCTAACACACTAAACTGTATTTTGCAAAGAAAATCCAAATGGCGAAGAAAAAGCACCGACCATTTGCAGAAGCAGATATCAATTGTTCTGCCATTTACCGTGTGGCTTACCGTGTGTGTGTGTGTATGTGCGCGCCTTTGGAAACAGTTGGAATGTAACGTAATACGCTGATACTATACTAATGCAGCCACACGGTACCGTTCGCAGCTCCGATGCACTCTCCGCAGAGTACTTCCGAAGCGTCTCGCAAGCAACCCTACCCTCGGCCACAGTATTACGGTAAGTGTTATGGCTGGCGTATGTGTGTGTGTGTGTTTGTATGAATGTGGCGCGATGAAGCCAGCTCGGAGTACGCAACGCATGTAAACAAGTAATGCTAGTGTTAGTGACAAAAAAAGGCAAAAAAAAACATGCTTTTGGTGTTGTTACACTCACTTGCGGCTAGGCAATCTTCCCACTCAGCGTTGAGGCCTGAACGATTTGTCACACTAAGGCTGGTGATTCACGGCACAACTATCTCTTGCCGCTAAAGGGAACGCTGTGGTTAGGAAGGGTGGTTAGGGTGGTTTTGTTTTGTTTTGCACCTACACTAGTTGGAATTCGATGTAGAATTACGCTTATCGCAATGCATGTGGTCGATGTGTTTGTCTGCCCCCGTTGTACATATTCCGCTACATGTGTAGAAATTTGTAAAAATATTAATAATGTACTTAATGTTCTAAACTAGTTGTATTGAATGTATTGTTGTATCGATTAAACTAATGGTTAATTGCGAAATCTCGCTGGTCGAGATCCGATCGAATTGAAAGCAATAAATTCCGGCCCGGCATTCCTGCGTCATAGTAGTGGCGGCTAGCTACATATGTATGTCTGCTCTGTAAAGCCGCATTATTACCTCACAAATGAATCAACAAAACTAGCAAACCCCAGAATTCCATCACACGCATGTTCTTTCTCGCATACCGTAATTAATTATGTACGGGATAGGGAAGGGAAACAATATTTACGACCTCCGTCAGGTTAATGCAGCAACAGGGACCGACATGCGTGAAGAAAAACTCCCTCTCCCCAAATATAAATAGGGTTCCGATCAGATTGTTTTACGATCCTGTCTGACAGCGAAAGCAGAGATTTTTTTGTTTGTTGTATATTCATCTCTTTCTATCTCCATTACATAGTCGACAAGTAACGTCCTAATCTTAGTACTATTTTCAGTTGGACATCTTTGTTCGATTGTATGGATTATGAAGATGAACCTTCTGTTTGCGTGCTGGATTAAACCCTAGACTACACATTAAAAAGTGTAATTGCTCTCATTTCTAACCCTTACTATTCATACTAAAACACCACACGTTACGCACATGTAACGCTTGCAAACGAGACAACGTTACAGTCGGTTCCGTTATCGCGTTACCGAGGTCTTATCGCTTCGTTCCTCTGCTGCACACAGCTAGCCCTAGCTCTGTCGGGAAGGTTTACTGTGCGTTTTTTTGTGTTTGTAAACTTTTCGCTATCCGGACCCGAAGGCCTGTCATTTGAATGACTTCGATTAATGGAAACCGGTCAAACGTTACAGTTTAGTACTCGCTGACGGTTCCATCGAACCGGATCGTTCGACGCGTTCGTCTCACGCGGTATTGATTACGATCGTAAGTCTATATTTGTTTTGGTGTGTGGGTGAAGTTTTGTTTGCGCGCCAAGTGCGTCTGTGTACAGTATGACCGGTGCAACGATGGAAGCAACACCCTCGACGTCTACCCAAGCTGTCCTGATAAACGATGATAAACGGCGCACCAGTGGTGAGTTCTGATGCAATGGCGTCATGTGTGTTCAACTGAAAGTGGCTCTAGCAGATAACCGTTCATTTTCAGAACGGAAATGCGGTGTCAAATTACGACATTTCAATAGGAGAATCGAGTTAATTATCAGTTAAAAATGATAGCGACAACAAAAAAAAGCTAGATTAGAGTCGATTATAATTCTTATCAAATTGATTCTATTGCTTCATAGCTCGGGAACGGAAACGATTCTCGGAACCAAGATGAGTGATTATAAAGAAAAACATTTCAAAACATCAACAGGACTTGTGAGTGAAGTTGTTCAATATTTTAGCAGGGTCGTAATTTGTCGAGTGTTTACAATTTAATGTTCCTCCTTAGGACTTACAGCTCATTCCATCCGACTCAACTTAATTAGATGGAACTATCAAAACATAATCATTTGGATGAAACGATCCGTCATCGAAATCGGTGTTTATTACTTGCTCCGGGTGGTATGACGGATGCCCTAAGGGCGTATGAAAGCAAATTGCGATCTTCCCTTTACTCTGTTGCTCTCTCTCTCTCTCTCTCTCTCTCTCTCTCTCTCTCTCTCGCTAATACGAATAAATAAACTAACCATTCATAACAACTATAGTGTGCAGATGTGAAGATGAGACCGTACGAGTTTGCTGCTAGTGAACTCTGTTTCATGTCAAAATATTCATGAAAGATGACTCCCACTGTTGATCTTGGATGATCAGGAATATTTTGAATATAGTTGCCACAGCAAGAGCTCTGAATTAATTCGTTTATGTTTATTTAAGCAAAGGAGTGTAAGTTTTATATCGATTTTGAAGCTATTTAATAATTGCGCCATATCTCTTCTATTTTCCATCCAACTAAGTTGCTTTAAATCGCACTGAATATTTTAAGAAAATATATCTCACTACCCATTAGATCTTTTAAATAACCTACCAATCAATCATCGACATCACGGCTGATGATGTTGGAGGATACCGTAATGCGTCTTCATCGCTACTTCAAACACTCGGTGATGATGGTCACGTTCGGCGCACTGGAGCTGATGATGAGGCAAATTGTTTATGCTTACCAGATTTGCACGCATGCCTTCGTACTTCACACAACCGTACAAGAACAACACTGCCGAACAGATTAAGGTCGTCTACAGCTCGCCTGCGTAGGGCAGCTTTAGGGTAATTTACCACTGCCCGGCCTTCAAACCGTAACGTAATGGCAATAAATGTACGACACTCATATGGCTCGTCATCTTTTTACGGTTTGCTCGTTGCATCATGTATCTTTTCTTTTCACTTTATCGCGTGGCTCTCTCTCTCTCTCACACTGTAATGGAATATCTTCTTGTCTCCCGCACCGAGAAGTTTTATAGCATTGGCGCATTAATCATCATGCTGGTGTGTCCGATGAGCGCGGGTGGAGTCCATTTGCATATTTCCGCCATTCGTCGATTACACACTCATCCGTATGTGCAGTAACCACGCACGTTTAAGTCTCGTACAGATTGCCGCAATCAATGGCTAGACTTAAAACGAGAGATAGTAACATCAACCACAGCTAGAGCAACAAAAAATGCGTATGTAATCCCAATGTAAACCTTCGGAAGGCACTCCGTTTGCAGACAAAGTGTTCCCAATTCATTCAATGACACGCAGGGTGACGTTGGTGCTCGGAACGACGATGAAAGCGAATCACTCGAGCATCTGTTACCCCTTTTGTTGGCGAAAACCATCCACGGCTGGTAGTTTCTCGCTAGCGCAAAAATCCTGGGTCACATTCCATTACACGAAATCTACGCACTCATTCACTGACGTTTACTGTCCAGCAGAAATTGTATGCTTTTTTATCCCACACTGGAGGGCTTTGTTGTTCTGTTTTCGATGCTAGCAGCTTGAAACATTTATTCTTCGAGAACGCAAGGCTCGCGCCCATTCCAAAACGAAAACTACTCAGCCCCAAGGACGAGCTCCATATTGGCTAATGGGGCTTTGGAAGGAAAACTAATTTAGAAAATGTGCTGCGTGCAGCGAAACGATCGACATAGGCAAATGGAAAACCCTTTTATTCTAGGCCCACTAGTCCCGTACACCGTGGCATAAAGCGGCGTATCGACTGGATGGAAGTGAATTTATTTTATTTTTCCCAAACCCGCAACGAACGCAAGGATGTTCCGTAGGTCATTAGGTTTAAAGTATCGCATCGAAGTTCACAAACCACCCCTTTTAACCGAACCACCTACCGACCCATCATCATTTCATTGAGAGGTCGGTGACTAATGGTACCTACATAAATCTTTATTTAAATGACCGTACTTTATTCAAATGTAGAAAATAAAACTGTTACCCCAGTGAAGCACTTAAATGAATGAATGGGAAAATTTACTGATGTGTCTGCTTTTGCTCCACAAAACAGCGCATTCAAAGTTTTCACCATTTAGCATCGTTTGTGAGGCAGTTATTAGCGCATAAGACAAATTGTTCGAAATGGGGAGGGGGGGGGGGGGGGGGTTGGAAGAAAAACGGATGAATTTTCACACATTTTAAACTTCTGATTTAACCCTACTGCCATCGTTCATCATTTTCACGGAGCATGTGTTGAAGCGCAGGCGACAGGAAGGCGCCCAATATTATAACCAGCACACACACACATACCAGCTTCATGCATACTCCGGACGACTCGAAGCAACCCACTCATTTATCATCCCTCATTAATGACCCACTACCGGCAGGGTGACGATGAACGTGAAAATGTCTTCCCTATTTGACACTTGTTGAGCACCGGCAATCGGATGGGCCGCGTCGCACCGGCAGGCTTTTCAAAACAAAGTTTTCACCGCTTACCGGTGCGGTGCGTCTTTTAACCTTTGGCGATCGGCGATAATGGCACGAGCTGTCTCGCGTTCCGTTGAACGATAAGTAATTCTTCAAAGAAGTTTTAGACGGTTTGAAAGATACAAAAAAACTGCTGCTGCTTACCTAGCGTTACCGATCGAACGTGATCTTAGGGCCACTGTCTGGATCATTCTTCGCACATCATTCGGGCGGGCAGTTCATTTTCCGGGTCATTTTCAAGAAAAAGAAAACCCTTCCAATCGTTTCAAACGTGTCCAATTAGTAGGGTGCACCGCACTTCTCACTCCCTGCTCTAGACAAGGCCACCACACACACACACACACGTACACCAATGATTTACATCTGTCCGGGCTGGTGTGCGACGATTGGAGGCCTGTATTTCGTCTCATAAATTGTTTGCATTTTGATGGTCGAGCAGATTTTATGTTGCCCGAAATGTTCACACCCGGAATCCCGCTCTGCCCACACTCAAACGCTCGGGCTCAGTTCAGTTTGACAGTTGATGTTTCAGGTCACGTTCCGTTAATCTCATCGAAAATTCTTTCTGTAGTTTGGGGTTTTGTTTTTTTCGCTGCTTTCGGGACGTTCCTAACCCTCTGTTCGGAGTTCAATAGAATATCGAATGAGAGTCTCTGGGTGTTAGCAACAGCGCAAAAGGATTATCTTATGCATGAGCAGCGTTTGGAAAACTATTAGCAAATGAAGATACCGGGTATCGGGATGCTTTTGTTTATTGAATCCGATTTAGATCGTGTTTATTTCGCACGTTTAGTATTGTTGGTTTCCAATTCTTTGCGTCCGAAACGCTCTATAAAACCCTATACAACATGTAAACTATTATTTACTGGGAGAATCTAAACAAATCTCGCTTGATTGATTGTAAATTATTTATTATCTTTCGATCAGGACCGTGGTCACACCACGGTAAGAAAGGTCACACTCTTGCGTAAAATCGATTGTTTATAGCTTCTTGTAAAATTGAGGCAGTATAGATTGGGTTTTAACTCGTTGAACAGTAAACAATAGTGCGCGTTTTGGGCTGGCGATGCTGAAATTAATGTAGGTCTGATTCCTCAAGGATAGGTAAGTAAACTTCTGTCAACAGGTTTCACGGCAGACTATAATTAGTAGTGTTTCATTACTAACTGAACGAAACAGAGCTCCAAACGGTGTACAATTCACGATACACGTTTGATGCTTTACGTTTTACACTTGAAATTGAGTGGTTCAATGACTGGAAAATCGAGATTTCTTAGCATTCAAGTGTATACTTTCAACTCCTCTTCTCTTCCTTTTATACTTTTCCACGATTTTGGCTGCTTGAAGAAAAATTAAACATTGTAGGTTGGTATGGTCTAGAAAATAAAACACCTCTTGAAATAACTTGGAAACTATTCAACAAGCTTTCGGCATCTTCTTGGCAGTTTCCGTAAGACCAATGTCCCCCAATTTTACTTTTCTTGAATTAAAACAATATATTGATAATTCTAAAACTAAGTTTTCTTTTCTGCTTATTTATTTTTCTACATTCATTCGAGATGCAATTTGATCTCTATTTAACGAGACTTTGAAATAGCGGTAGAGTTTAGAAAAGTGTTCTAAAGAAATGCCACAATTTTTTACGGGCAGTGTGCTCGAGAGCTGCGTATCAATCTCTTCTGGAAAAATCGAGAACCTCGACTCAAAACTATTTTATTTTAAAAATGAATATTCACGCTATCTGTGAAGTATCACCATATATATCCGCGCTGTAAATATAAGTCCACGCTTTATCCTTACTTTGATACTATACTTTAAATTTCATGTCCTCACAAAATAGCTCACCACTTAATAAGAAGTTTTTTTTCGCTTGGTAGCTCTGGTCTCTTTCAGTAACTATGTATTCACATTATAAAACTATTCTGCCTTCAAGTAGATATGCCCTTACTTTGCAGCTATTATCTCAATAGCCCTCAGAGTGTCTTCTTTGTGTAGTCAGTGAGCAGGACTACAAAGAGCACTCAACACAAATTTAGAAATCATTGATCTCTACTCTTGCTAAAAGTATTTGCTTTTGATACCACACTAGTCACAATGGATAAGGAGTTTCAAGCAGGTTTTAATAAACCTCGTAAAAAAATCAAATGAAAATAACAATAACATCATGAACAAGGCTTACCTGGCTTCTCCAGACAGTTTTTTATGTGACTCAACAGTCGTCAAAATCCTGCTTCAGTTGTAGAAAAGTGGGATCCTTCAGGAACTAGCACCCAGTGAAACCCGACTGTCGGTCCTGAACGAACTTTAAAAGTTTTTTCTATGTATGAAAAAACCTCCAATTCTATCCTGAAAAAAATAGTAGAACTGGAAAAAAGGTAATGAATCTCAAAAATACTTATAACCAATTTGTCATAAATTAGTAAATATAAATTGTTTCCTCTTGAACATTTGTAAAAATAAACATTACGAACTTTTTCCTCAACCCAATACATTTCCGTGTGCGTTAATCCACGCTAATTTCGCTCAATCTCGTTCTCACTCTGAGCCGTGATTAGCTTCCATTGCATTACATTCCGAATGCCTGACGAAAGTCTGTTTCATGTCAGCCAGTTTGTAGCAGGATAGGATCTATGTAATAAAGCTGGCTACCCTTAATCTGACTAAGATCAAATTCACCCTTCATGAAACTCTTCGCATTAGTTAACGAAAACCCAGGTTTGGTGCATCTCAACTAACGTTCAATATTTGGACAACAACAACGACAACAACGTCTCTACGGTCAGAGCACCCAACCTCGTCCGCATCATACTAATTCTGGTCACCCACAAACCATGGCCCATTTAGTCAACGATTTATAAATATAATTAACATCCCTTCCCCTACGGCTTCCTGTCGATCTTTGGCAGGGCGATGTTTTTTTGCCGATGATCATGTTGTTGCATTTTATGCACGTTCAAACTCACACACGCTGCCGAATTGACTTTTTGACATTTCTCGCGCGCGCAATTGAAAGAATTTCCTTTCGCTTTAGTGGAATTTCTGCAAACTAGCTAAAAACTGCGCTAACCATCCAACTGGCGCTGTGAAAAACGTACCGTCAGCATAGAAGCCGAACAGCCCGACAGCGGGACAGACAGTAGTGGTCAACCCATTTCAGTCGTCACCCGGCCGCCAGCAGTCATGGTTCGCCGCTTTGGTTGGGTGTCATCAAAGCGCAATCTTCCCGGCAGCATCTGCTGTCGCCGCCGCCGTCCCAAAATCTGGCTGAAGTTCATCAGACTGTGGACAGATTTTTGTCTCGCGTTTTTATCGCGATCGCTTTTTGTCGCATAGGTTTTGGTGGTGCGTGGAAAACTGTTCTGTTGGCCGTTGCCGAACCGTAACCTAAGCAAAATGGATAGAGAGATAATACCCGGAAGTTCGAAGAAGTTCGTGGACCATCCGGACGGCGGTCCGAAACTTCATTCGGCACATAAACGACGCTTATCAGCGTGACAGTGTATGAAAACAAATCAACCTTTATTTCCCTTTCGTCGGATGTGTGACTCTGAATCGTTGACAGCAAACAAGAAGATATTGGGAAGATCAGAACGTGTAAGATCCTGTCTTTTCTTCTTGGTTGCTTCCGAGCAAAGTGACATGTTTCGTTATCAATAAAAAGACAACAGCACGAATAGTTAGACGATCCTAGAAGTAAACCAATTTTGAAGATTTGATGTTTCTAGTGGATTTTTCTTCATTAGTCTATGTGGCCATGTTTACAATCAATTAAGACAATCCATAACTTTCTCCGTCCCGATTACATCAGAGGTTCGAGCTGTAACTTCAACTGCAAATTAGCAACACTTGGCCAATCTTGACAGGCTAATCTTGGATTTATTTCCTCCGATACAAGACTTCCAACATTTCCAACCCTCGAGGGCGGCAATTGACACAGAGAACGGAACTTCAACGCTCAAAGAGGGATTAAAGCGACACATTTTTCTCAACCTTGAAGCCCATCAAATCCACTCCTGTCAATTGTTGTTCCTCTTTAATTTCTATTAGATTTTCCGTTACGACCCACTTTGCTTGCTCATCGTCTGCCAGCGCCAGCCATTCCACTGATGCACGTACGCGTTCAGGATGATCGTTTAATTTTATTACCATTGCTGTGTCGCCCATCAACGGTTGGATTTTTGAGCTCTCTTCTCCTAACGCTCTCCGAGGGTGAATGGGATACGAAACCGTTCGGCGGACTGGTATGATGATACGCGTGACGTTGTTGCGGTCTCATTGTGAGGTTTTAATCTACACATTTTATCTCCCCTTGTCGTCGCGGGAGGCTATCGAATGTGAAAGAATGTCAAAATCTACACGAAAGGGAAGACACAATTTAAAGAAAGGCGACCAACGAACATGTCTCGGGAATGTGTCTAATGATGGTACTTCCTGTGCTTCGGAGATGGATTGCACTAGGGTTCGTAGTTCGAAGAATAGATTTATAATAGATCCCCTGCGTAATTCCACTAGCAGCAGATAAGGAACAGATTTAACTGATTCGTTTTATTGCCGTGTGTTTGTTTATATACTGTTGCGATGATAAGGCGTCCGATACATTCGTTGAAAAATGTTTTTCCTTCGTCCATGTTGAAAATGACATAAATCACTGTGTGGTCCTGTTTCAAATTGTTTCAAAATTGTCCCCTTTTAATGTGTGTAACCTGAAACCGTACGCTTGCAGCTGTATAACCGTGATTGTTCACATCAAATGCATACTGTAATCAGTTAAATGAGATAAGATAAATGAAAACAAAAACAGTTTGTTGATCATCACGAGAAAATACAGTAATCGCTGTCCATTTTTTCTCTCATACATACAACCTGCAGCAATACAGGGTTTTTGAGAATATAATAGACAAGTTATAATGAGATATCGATTTGTTCAGGTATTTATTTATTCAACTTGAGAGATTTTGGAATAGCAAGATGTTGATACAAGTATTCAATTTTTTTAAAAATAATAATTTAAATATGTCTCTCAGAAAAAGCATAACAGCACAGCGATCTTTGAAAATTTACAAGATAATTATTTATTTATTTTATTTAGTATGACGGCTCTACGCCGTATTGTCTTACAAGATAATTAAAGCTGCCAAAATTTTGTCTCAAATCAACGGTGGTATAGGCGACAGCGATGATGGTCTTCAAACGGCAGGACCTGGGTTCAAATCCCATCCGGACCGTCCCCCCGTAGTGAGGACTGACTATCTAGCTGCGTGGTATCGGCAGGTCTAATAAGCCATATTACAGATAGCCAAAGACTCCTTAACGGTATTAAAAATAAAAGCAGTACTTTAACGTGCTATTTGCAAGTTTTTTAAAGCCATCAGCGGGTTATCACCCAGTAGATCATTAATCCAAGAACAAAAAACATATTACGAAAATTAAAATTAAATAACATAATGTTGTCCATCATTGCATAATGCATTTAAATTAAATATTTAGTTGTCTACAATTTACAAACATAAGTATACACCAGTGTTTCTCCTTCAATCTCCATTTATTCAAAATAAAAATATATAAAAGATTTTTTATTTTATTGCTTCGAAAAGGGCAGCCTGGTCATATTGCTTGAAGATAATTTGTGAATAAAATAAATTTAATCAATCATATTTTTAAAATCAGGTTGAAGAAAATAAAAAATCTAACAATTAAAGGTGGAAGCGAAACTATTACTGCAGAAACAACCAACTAAATGCAACATCACACTTGAACCAGCTTAAAAAATCCTTCTCAATGCAATTGCAATATCAGTTAACTTCGTGTCAAAAAATGTCACCCCAACGAGACCCCAACATTCCGATAAAAATCGTTCGCAATTTCTTCTTGTCGTGAATGCGGAGTAGAGCATAAACCTAAAAAAAAAAAAATACGTAAACGAAAACCAATTTTCACGCCACACTCTCCATTTAGACAGTGGTTAAAATTGGACAACCAGAAGTGGTTACGGGTGCGATTTACCGGTTCGAATTCGATTTACGCTCATGGTCATCCCATTTACGAATTTGATCCCGAGAGGGCGAGACCCTCCGCACTGCCAGTAGCAAGACAAGCAGATTTCCGTGTTTTTCTTACGAGAATCATTACCTGCACCATTTGCTTTCTTTACGTTCTCACACTCCGATCCTCTGGTCGAATGAGACAGCTTAAGACATATGTTTGTGAGTTTTTTTTTCACTTCTGTTTCGTTACTTCAAATTTAAACTCTCGATTTGCACTCAACATGTTCGCGCTCGCGTATATGTGCGGTTTGTTTGGCAAGAAGAGAAGGAGTAGGAAAAGGGGGAAGATGGCGTAGCGAGAGTGGGAGATTCCACCAATTCGTATTGGACCTTCGTGGTAAGATTTCTAGTGAGCCGGTTCGCCCATTGATTCCGAATTACTTCGGCTGATGCCCTCGTGGGTGTAGCACTACTTTGTCGGTCGCTCACACACCCGGTCATCATCATATTCCGGGGATGTTGGTGGGTGAGGCTGGACACCCAACACCCACGGTGTGAAAAGTGTCACTTTTGTACAACACACACACACAAACACGGGTGGAAAGAAAAGAAAAGCATCGATCACTAACGGTTGACTGTGGGGTGTTCTTCGCTCCTGGATGTGGTTTGTGTCCCTCGGGTGCAGTTAATACAGTGTGCAAAGTGCATGTGTGTGAGTGTGTGGGCAAGGAGAGAAATAAATTATGTTTTCGGACCATCGCACGATGGAACCACCGCTTCTTCCTGGATGTCAACCGTAACCGATGCGTGAAAATCGTTCCACACCACTGTCGGCGGCGCGTCCGCGCGTCATGGACACCGATTGTCTCAGTACCGAGTCTGGTGGCTGTGAGTGCTATGTAGACGTCCGTACGTATCATTGGGTAGCTTTATGCGGTAGCTTAAAATCTGTGCCGTCTCTAGCAAAAAAAAAAAACACGTTGCATCGGATTACTGAAGCGATGGAGACGCCTGGTGGCGCGATCAAGTGTCCGCGTGGTTTTTTTAAACTCTCGTGACTTTCGACCGGCTTTGGCAGCTTCGTGTGGTCGTGTGCTGTTGTTGGTTCGTGTATTGCAATGCTCTAGAGTTGATCCTCTCGGGCGATGAGCGTTAGTCGGCAGCTGGTCGCCGTAAGTGGCAGAGCTATCCGTGAAGTAGAATTTTATGTAGATTCGTCACTCGAACGCGTGAAGTGCAAAACGGACGGAGAAAAATATTGTCAAGCGCGATAATTAAGTGAAAATACAAAAGAAAAGTTTCAAAGTTCATTGTTACCAGTGAATCTCCGGTTATGGTTAAAGCACTGAACAACGAATGAAAACGCGTTGCACATTAAGCAAGTAAACCATACACTTAACCATACATTTGACGTTTCGTGCATCTGTTTTTTGTTTCACCTATACACGGTCGTGCTCGGTTGTTGCCGATGTTCGATTAATTAATATCAAATTTCTCTACGTTCGGCTTCGGGTGCGTTGAAAAATGGTCCCATTAATTATGTTTCATCTGGCACGGATTGGAAAAACCACTTCCCACCGGACGCAGTGAGATTGAACAGAGAGTGCAAAGTGTATTGGTGGACGTGCGCAGCAAGAGAGGCTCTTGGAAATTGCCATAAACAAGATAATTTATAACGCTCGATTTAAGATAAATGCGTGAATGAAAAAAGAAAACTGTAAAACGAATCCGACACTTGAAGCAATCATGTTTAAAAAGCTAACAGGATAAAGATATACATATATAAATTGTTCTTCGTTAACCACAAACACGCAACTCATCCACTACTTGCCTCCATTATTCAGCGTTAAGCTGTTCGTACAAAATACTCTTCGTGCAAACGAAAAGGGCACCTTCAACCCCTCAAAAAACATAAAACGCCGTTTACGCCACGCCACGAACGGCTCGCTGCAGAACGACGCGACTGGAAGCAGTAGCAAACACTCGAGGTCATAGGCGTGCGTTTAGCTAGCATTGCACACCACCGTACGAGTCTGGTGTTAAACGAACATAAACAAACCATTTTCCGAATCGGGGAGAAAAAGCAATTCTCCAGCACCACTAAACCACCCGGTCCGCTACCTTCGTTTGCATTTTTCCCGAAACCGATTTGTGCTAATTGGCCACTCCGCCCACTCGAGTGTGCAGTGTGCGTGTCTGTGCTCGGTGTCGGGGCAACACAACGAGCTGGTGTATCAACAACCACCGGAGAAAATTAGCGGCGCATCGATCAAAACACGATCGACATCTTCGTAGTGAGAAAATCATAACGCAAACGCCCGCACTTTATTATTCAAACGCACACTCTCACGTCACGTCCGTGGGCCCGGCGGCTCTTCCCCAATCGGCGATCCGTTTCCATCCATCAGTCACACGCATCAGATCGATGAGTGAATGAAGGTGGTTTGGAAAACATCCGGCGGTAATATACTGCATGTTAAGTTGCATTCTTTACTCCCATCCCTCACCCAGCTTGCGGTAGTGTTTGTTGATGTTGGGAACAGGCAGTGAGATAATCGGCACGATGCACGAGGTCGTTTGTATTTAGTGCTGTGTATATCGCATGCAGGATGAGATTGTGCTAAAGTGATTGATAGACAGCGCCGGAACGTTTTTCGAGAGTTTGGGATGCGAGTGTTTAATTATTAGAGCAAACTCGAAACTGTTCACAAAAACAGTAATGCGTATACAGACTCTTCATGCACAGATGGACGTAAAGACAATGCAATATGCTGCCATTATGAGTCGTCATAATTGAAACGACATTCATGAGACACAAGGCGCCTCCATCGTACGGTGTAGGAAAGTGTACTACAACCGAGAGGAAATAACGATTTTTTAAAGAAGCTGTATAATAATCAAATTTCTACGTAAATATCACATACAGCTATACAATCATGTTAGTAAGGCTTGCATTTCAGCAAAAGACCTACTTTGGAAGGCAAATGCTGAAATAAACATAAGTATTCAGCTCATAACTGCTTCAGAAATTAATTGCTACTCCATCTATAATGCAGAATGATAATATTTGCTGGTAAGGTATTTTTGACGTCTTTTCGATCAATTACGCGTCCTAAAAAATTTTATCCCAAATGCACATGAACTATCAATTGCTCATAACGAGAAATTGTCTCATGGTTGACATCACCACAGACAGGAGCAGGAACTTCGTCTTCTTGGCTTAACAATATCTAAGGTCGCGTCGGCCATCGAATGGTTTACTAGACCTTGCCGACACCACGTAGTTGGAGTGTCTGTTTTCACTAAGGGATTTGAACCCCGGTCGTGCCGTTTGAAGACCGGGCCGCTCCAAGAACAGGAACTCGGAACCATGAATCCAAGTTATACAATGCTAAACCCGAAAGATAATAAAACCTTACCGTTCTATAGCTCACTCTCCCTCTCTTGGTTGCTGTCTTGCTGCTGTCCATTTTCCTAACTTGATTCCAAAAGAAAGCATTGCTGTACGTTCCAATCTAAAATTGTAGTTTCTTGATTGTGTTGGCCATATTTGCTCCAAATTAACTGATTACGATGGTCTTCAGCTTTACATAATAGGCATAATAAAAAGATGAAATGTTGGGTGAATCGTTAGGCAACTGAGCAATTGCGTACACAATCTTTATAACCGTTCTTTTATGCACACAAAAGGTTTAATGATATTTCTCATCTTAATGCACGAATTTACATTAGCATTACAAAAAGGAAAGTTTAAAAAATGTCACAAATTTAAAATGTCACCGAATTTACGGTTTCCTATTTTTGAACACTCGTAATTTGATAAATACGACTTTAACCTACGAATAGACATTAATGTAAATACAAGTTTGCTTTATTTGAATATACTAGTTAAACATACTTTTCGCTTTTCCTCCTAGATTCAAGAAAGTTCTGCTTATTGTCACAGCGTGGCGTTCACTTCCGCAACTAACGGAGACAAATGAAGAACTTTGTTGAGGCACCTTTTTGTGCTTGCTGATTACTTAAGCTTGACGGTTGCAGCAGCATGTCAATCAATTCGTGTGCATTACATGCACAAAGGCACCTTTCCAAGGAAGGCTTGCCACAAACTATGCTTCTTGTGAAATTACCACACATCACATGGGACAATTAGACTCATTCGCGGTTTTTCATTAGTTTGTCTTCCGTTACAAACCTGGCACCACCGGATATTTCCCCCCTGAACCCCGTGAATGAAGTACACAAAGACAATTTCACAGAAAGAAAAACAATCCACGACACTCAACACCTCCAGTGAAAAGAATATTACGATGCACAGTGTCTACACATCGCATGAAAGGGGTACAATTTAACGAGTTTCTTGTGTGGGACAAGTTTCTTGGGAACTACGCTTTAGGAACATTATAATACAGTAAACTGCTATCGGGACTAATCTAACGAATTTCGTTTCTCACCTACAGCCGAAGCCGATTCGATAGGATGCGTGGAAGTACTGGCCACCGTATGTTCGATCGTGCTGATGGTCCTGACCCTGCCCATCTCGCTGTTTCTCTGCTTCAAGGTCGTGCAAGAGTACGAGCGGGCCGTCATCTTTCGGCTCGGTCGATTACGGTCCGGCGGTGCCCGTGGTCCGGGTGTGTTCTTCGTTCTGCCCTGTATCGACAACTACTGCAAGGTTGATCTGCGCACCGTTTCGTTCGATGTGCCGCCCCAGGAAGTGTTGACGCGCGATTCCGTCACCGTTTCGGTGGATGCCGTCGTGTACTATCGTATACGCGATCCGCTTAATGCTGTGGTGCAGGTTGCTAACTACAGCCATTCGACACGATTGCTAGCGGCCACGACGCTTCGTAATGTTCTCGGTACGAGGAATCTGTCCGAGTTGCTGACGGAGCGAGAAGCCATCTCACACTCGATGCAGGTCACGCTGGATGAGGCAACCGATCCTTGGGGCGTACAGGTTGAACGTGTTGAAATGTAAGTTGCCAGTATTCATGCATTGTTTGAGGACCACTCGTATGTGTCCTAATCATGTCTTCGTCTGCTCTCTACAGTAAGGACGTTTCCCTTCCGGACTCCCTTCAACGCTCGATGGCTGCGGAAGCTGAAGCTGCACGTGAAGCCCGTGCCAAGGTGATCGCTGCCGAAGGTGAAATGAAATCGTCCCGCGCCCTGAAGGAAGCATCCGACATCATGTGCGAAAGTCCGGCCGCCCTACAGCTTCGCTATCTGCAAACGCTGAGCAGCATTGCGGGCGAGAAGAACTCCACGATCGTGTTTCCGCTACCGATTGAATTGATCGGACCACTGATGAACTTTACGTCCTCGCTGGGTGTGCAGCGCACTACTGCGCCCCTAGCGCAAGCCCAGGGTGTTCGGTCCACGACCACCAGCACATCCTCACCGTCGGCCGATCCAGGCCCACAGCCACCATCCGAGTAGCAGCAACTTCCGCGAGTCCATTTGCAACGACGCCACCATCACCAGCATCGGCGGCATCACCAGCAGCGACTTGGGGTGTACCGTTACCGGGAGCCGGGTCCATCATCCGGTGAACGTAAGATCGGACCCAGCGTCATTGGATCCGCTTCATCTTTCTCCTTATCCTCGGCGGAAGATTCGGCCCTATGTTCTCCCACGAACCGGTTGGCACGATTTATTCTAGATCTGTAGGAAAGATCTTAACATTAGACCCATTGCTATACTCGAACCAAACACACCCAAACGGACGGTGGGAGGGAACTAGCAGCCTTACAGAACGAACGCCGTCATATTTCATACATCCATGCTACTCCATCCACGAATGAGCCGAACGAGCCACAATCAAACGATATGCTAGTTGTTGATGTTTAACAGTGTTATCAGTTGTCATTACATTATATTTTCAATGTGTTTTAATGTACCGAACATGATTGTAAATAAAGCCGTATTCGTACTAAACTATCTCTGGTGTGCTTGTCCAGATATTTCCTACAGATTTCGACCAGTAATAGTGAAACCTGACATTTTTATTTCCTGCTCTGGACGCACTGACTATAGAGCTCGTCGTCGTGTCATGGCTCGGTCAACAGGAGTTCTCTAGGATACTCGATCCCTGGCTTCAGCCTTTTATCCATCCGATCTCCGCCAGGTCCCGTTACGCCTGAACAGTCCGGATGCCATTTAAATACCGCTCGTGCCGTATGAACTCAGGCACCGTTCTTACCTCACTTAATACGACAGGAGCGGGGTTCAAATCCCATCCGCAGCGGCGATCTTAACAGCTGGGTTTAAATCCCAAGGTATTAAAAGCAAAAACTGAGCAGATTTCCACATAGTCTAGAATTTTATTTTAACATCGGAGCATCTACAAGTAGCATAAGGTCAGTAAGATGACGACTGCATAACGACACTGGATAAACACTCAATGGTTAAAAATCTTTGGAGAGCTTTACAGTCAATTACAGAGAACAAAAATAATAGATTAAAAGAATTGGCAGAGCAAACCTTTGAAAAGTTTGACAAACCGCAATAAAATTAGCGGCGCATCGATCAAAACACGATCGACATCTTCGTAGTGAGAAAATCATAACGCAAACGCCCGCACTTTATTATTCAAACGCACACTCTCACGTCACGTCCGTGGGCCCGGCGGCTCTTCCCCAATCGGCGATCCGTTTCCATCCATCAGTCACACGCATCAGATCGATGAGTGAATGAAGGTGGTTTGGAAAACATCCGGCGGTAATATACTGCATGTTAAGTTGCATTCTTTACTCCCATCCCTCACCCAGCTTGCGGTAGTGTTTGTTGATGTTGGGAACAGGCAGTGAGATAATCGGCACGATGCACGAGGTCGTTTGTATTTAGTGCTGTGTATATCGCATGCAGGATGAGATTGTGCTAAAGTGATTGATAGACAGCGCCGGAACGTTTTTCGAGAGTTTGGGATGCGAGTGTTTAATTATTAGAGCAAACTCGAAACTGTTCACAAAAACAGTAATGCGTATACAGACTCTTCATGCACAGATGGACGTAAAGACAATGCAATATGCTGCCATTATGAGTCGTCATAATTGAAACGACATTCATGAGACACAAGGCGCCTCCATCGTACGGTGTAGGAAAGTGTACTACAACCGAGAGGAAATAACGATTTTTTAAAGAAGCTGTATAATAATCAAATTTCTACGTAAATATCACATACAGCTATACAATCATGTTAGTAAGGCTTGCATTTCAGCAAAAGACCTACTTTGGAAGGCAAATGCTGAAATAAACATAAGTATTCAGCTCATAACTGCTTCAGAAATTAATTGCTACTCCATCTATAATGCAGAATGATAATATTTGCTGGTAAGGTATTTTTGACGTCTTTTCGATCAATTACGCGTCCTAAAAAATTTTATCCCAAATGCACATGAACTATCAATTGCTCATAACGAGAAATTGTCTCATGGTTGACATCACCACAGACAGGAGCAGGAACTTCGTCTTCTTGGCTTAACAATATCTAAGGTCGCGTCGGCCATCGAATGGTTTACTAGACCTTGCCGACACCACGTAGTTGGAGTGTCTGTTTTCACTAAGGGATTTGAACCCCGGTCGTGCCGTTTGAAGACCGGGCCGCTCCAAGAACAGGAACTCGGAACCATGAATCCAAGTTATACAATGCTAAACCCGAAAGATAATAAAACCTTACCGTTCTATAGCTCACTCTCCCTCTCTTGGTTGCTGTCTTGCTGCTGTCCATTTTCCTAACTTGATTCCAAAAGAAAGCATTGCTGTACGTTCCAATCTAAAATTGTAGTTTCTTGATTGTGTTGGCCATATTTGCTCCAAATTAACTGATTACGATGGTCTTCAGCTTTACATAATAGGCATAATAAAAAGATGAAATGTTGGGTGAATCGTTAGGCAACTGAGCAATTGCGTACACAATCTTTATAACCGTTCTTTTATGCACACAAAAGGTTTAATGATATTTCTCATCTTAATGCACGAATTTACATTAGCATTACAAAAAGGAAAGTTTAAAAAATGTCACAAATTTAAAATGTCACCGAATTTACGGTTTCCTATTTTTGAACACTCGTAATTTGATAAATACGACTTTAACCTACGAATAGACATTAATGTAAATACAAGTTTGCTTTATTTGAATATACTAGTTAAACATACTTTTCGCTTTTCCTCCTAGATTCAAGAAAGTTCTGCTTATTGTCACAGCGTGGCGTTCACTTCCGCAACTAACGGAGACAAATGAAGAACTTTGTTGAGGCACCTTTTTGTGCTTGCTGATTACTTAAGCTTGACGGTTGCAGCAGCATGTCAATCAATTCGTGTGCATTACATGCACAAAGGCACCTTTCCAAGGAAGGCTTGCCACAAACTATGCTTCTTGTGAAATTACCACACATCACATGGGACAATTAGACTCATTCGCGGTTTTTCATTAGTTTGTCTTCCGTTACAAACCTGGCACCACCGGATATTTCCCCCCTGAACCCCGTGAATGAAGTACACAAAGACAATTTCACAGAAAGAAAAACAATCCACGACACTCAACACCTCCAGTGAAAAGAATATTACGATGCACAGTGTCTACACATCGCATGAAAGGGGTACAATTTAACGAGTTTCTTGTGTGGGACAAGTTTCTTGGGAACTACGCTTTAGGAACATTATAATACAGTAAACTGCTATCGGGACTAATCTAACGAATTTCGTTTCTCACCTACAGCCGAAGCCGATTCGATAGGATGCGTGGAAGTACTGGCCACCGTATGTTCGATCGTGCTGATGGTCCTGACCCTGCCCATCTCGCTGTTTCTCTGCTTCAAGGTCGTGCAAGAGTACGAGCGGGCCGTCATCTTTCGGCTCGGTCGATTACGGTCCGGCGGTGCCCGTGGTCCGGGTGTGTTCTTCGTTCTGCCCTGTATCGACAACTACTGCAAGGTTGATCTGCGCACCGTTTCGTTCGATGTGCCGCCCCAGGAAGTGTTGACGCGCGATTCCGTCACCGTTTCGGTGGATGCCGTCGTGTACTATCGTATACGCGATCCGCTTAATGCTGTGGTGCAGGTTGCTAACTACAGCCATTCGACACGATTGCTAGCGGCCACGACGCTTCGTAATGTTCTCGGTACGAGGAATCTGTCCGAGTTGCTGACGGAGCGAGAAGCCATCTCACACTCGATGCAGGTCACGCTGGATGAGGCAACCGATCCTTGGGGCGTACAGGTTGAACGTGTTGAAATGTAAGTTGCCAGTATTCATGCATTGTTTGAGGACCACTCGTATGTGTCCTAATCATGTCTTCGTCTGCTCTCTACAGTAAGGACGTTTCCCTTCCGGACTCCCTTCAACGCTCGATGGCTGCGGAAGCTGAAGCTGCACGTGAAGCCCGTGCCAAGGTGATCGCTGCCGAAGGTGAAATGAAATCGTCCCGCGCCCTGAAGGAAGCATCCGACATCATGTGCGAAAGTCCGGCCGCCCTACAGCTTCGCTATCTGCAAACGCTGAGCAGCATTGCGGGCGAGAAGAACTCCACGATCGTGTTTCCGCTACCGATTGAATTGATCGGACCACTGATGAACTTTACGTCCTCGCTGGGTGTGCAGCGCACTACTGCGCCCCTAGCGCAAGCCCAGGGTGTTCGGTCCACGACCACCAGCACATCCTCACCGTCGGCCGATCCAGGCCCACAGCCACCATCCGAGTAGCAGCAACTTCCGCGAGTCCATTTGCAACGACGCCACCATCACCAGCATCGGCGGCATCACCAGCAGCGACTTGGGGTGTACCGTTACCGGGAGCCGGGTCCATCATCCGGTGAACGTAAGATCGGACCCAGCGTCATTGGATCCGCTTCATCTTTCTCCTTATCCTCGGCGGAAGATTCGGCCCTATGTTCTCCCACGAACCGGTTGGCACGATTTATTCTAGATCTGTAGGAAAGATCTTAACATTAGACCCATTGCTATACTCGAACCAAACACACCCAAACGGACGGTGGGAGGGAACTAGCAGCCTTACAGAACGAACGCCGTCATATTTCATACATCCATGCTACTCCATCCACGAATGAGCCGAACGAGCCACAATCAAACGATATGCTAGTTGTTGATGTTTAACAGTGTTATCAGTTGTCATTACATTATATTTTCAATGTGTTTTAATGTACCGAACATGATTGTAAATAAAGCCGTATTCGTACTAAACTATCTCTGGTGTGCTTGTCCAGATATTTCCTACAGATTTCGACCAGTAATAGTGAAACCTGACATTTTTATTTCCTGCTCTGGACGCACTGACTATAGAGCTCGTCGTCGTGTCATGGCTCGGTCAACAGGAGTTCTCTAGGATACTCGATCCCTGGCTTCAGCCTTTTATCCATCCGATCTCCGCCAGGTCCCGTTACGCCTGAACAGTCCGGATGCCATTTAAATACCGCTCGTGCCGTATGAACTCAGGCACCGTTCTTACCTCACTTAATACGACAGGAGCGGGGTTCAAATCCCATCCGCAGCGGCGATCTTAACAGCTGGGTTTAAATCCCAAGGTATTAAAAGCAAAAACTGAGCAGATTTCCACATAGTCTAGAATTTTATTTTAACATCGGAGCATCTACAAGTAGCATAATGTCAGTAAGATGACGACTGCATAACGACACTGGATAAACACTCAATGGTTAAAAATCTTTGGAGAGCTTTACAGTCAATTACAGAGAACAAAAATAATAGATTAAAAGAATTGGCAGAGCAAACCTTTGAAAAGTTTGACAAACCGCAATAGACTAAGAAAACTCAGTTGTGGTACGTCAATACAGGAAGGGATATCGTTAGGATCAATTATACAGGGAACTAAGGAATAATTGCAGATGCATCGATAATAAACTCGATAATTATTGGTTGATTAGCGAACTAGATAGCAATTCGATGGAGACAACCAGTTACTTTATATTTATATTTTTGAAGAAGAATTTTAAAGATAAATAGAAAGATAAAAATAAAAGAAAAATGATTTATTCAAGACAAAAAGGAGCAGCGAATAACGGATTAATCTAAGACGGTCAAAATGTTTCTTAACCAGCTTAATCTCCTTGCATTATTTAGGATGCAGGCTTATGTCTACCTTCTCAAAAATAGATATTTACTTCCAGAGGCTACCTAACTATCTGCCGAAAAGAATCTACCTGCCTCCAAACTATAGACTACAACAACCGCGATGGACAAATCCGCTTATAACAGCCCTTCCTTTCGCCCTATTGTTCGTCTTCAATCCTATGCATACTGATATCCTTCGCACCATGATAGATCATTCAATGTCTTCACGCATCTTGTACTGCTACCGTGGGATACTTACAACAACGTTACATCGCAATTCAATTGGCACGTCATAACCGAGAGGTAGGCGAGGACACCTATAACATCATCAATCTAATACAATTTCTCCTATTCAATGCACACGGCACTTCGACGGTACCCGGTTTAACGTTACCACCGTACGAGAATTGAGCACACGTGACAATGAATAATGGAGCAGTGGCCAATTTACATACAAAATGCAACACAATTGTTTGATTTGCGTGTGGAAAATGTTGTATCCGGAAGATATGATGAGTCCTTCTGCAATCGGAAACTGATCGCTCTTCGTGAAATAAGCATAAAAGTGTGATATATTTCAGTTTTTTTACTGTCTATAGCGAATAAAAAATGTGGTGTTATTTTACATAGTTTATTAATAACATTGGTTCGAATAATAATATTAATAAAAAAAAACATGGAATAATTATTAAGTGCAGTAAAAAAATCGCAAAATGCAAATGCATTAAAAAAAAACACCCTTACCCTAAAAACGCATAACTTAATTAGAATTTCAGCAAATTATTATATGTTTTGGTGCAATTGAGTGGTGATAAAATGAGAACAATTAATAGGAATCAGCCGTAGTTCCAATAAAATTTTGGAAATTTTGAGCAAATAGAATGGTAGCTTTCATTCTCTCGATTGGACCTAAATCCTACTTTGGTGTCGGGATTTGAACTGGGATTTTTGGATTGTACCTGTGCACAATAAAGATTAAATGGTACCTTTTCTTCTCTACCTTTTTTTCAGTCTTACAGCTTTTTTTTTAAGTCTATTCACCCACATGATGTCCCTGATGGTGATCACCGTCCAAATCTCCTGTTTGCTTACGAAACACCGACTTCATCATCTGCTTTCGGATGTCTTTCGTAGAGCGGCGTAGACTGCTTCTCAGTGTCCCACCGCTCCCGTTTGAGCTAGCAGCAGCAGCGATCGGTTTGTACTGATCCAGCGATGGTTGACGGAACACTGCCCGTGGTTGCTCAGCAATGATGGATATTTCCAGCGGAGATTGTTTCTCCGCGTTCTGCTTGTTGCCCTCGTCCTCATCCGGTTTGGCTTTCGTCTGCCGTCTTCTTAAGCTGTGCCGAATGCTGGAAATCAATCCATGACTTTCAGCACCGGCCGGTAGAGATTGGTTCTCTTCCTCGTCCTTCGGTTCATTCGATTGACCGCGTGGTATCAATCGGCGGAAGCTGCGACGAATAGCGTCACGCACCTTGTGTGACTTTACCGGTGCATTATCGCCCTGCGGCACAGCTGCAGCTTGTGGACGCTTGAAGCCATCCGATTCCACCTCTTCCGGAAGTCTTTCTGTAAGTGGTTCCTTCTTGCGGTACGCACGCTGAAAAGGTGCCGGATTGTTCAGCAGTTCAACGTCCTGCTCTTCATCTTCAAAGTCTTCCACCTCCTCGAACTGAACGTCCGGATTGGACACGTCGATGCGTATCTCTTCCCGTACCGTTGTTGTCGTTTCTTTGGTAATGGTGAACGTCAGTTGGTTGCAGTGACCTTCGGTCTCATTGGTAGTTTCATTTTCAACTTTTTTGTCGATTGTTTGCTCAGCAACGGCTTCCGGCGTTGGCTGTTTATTTTCCTTATCTTCACCCGCAACATCCGGGCGTAGGTTTTCATCGTCTTCCAGCTTTGTAAAATCGTTCTCATCGTCCTCCAGCTCGTGCAAGCGCTGCGACAGATTGCTAATGTGTTTCATGTCGATCAAGCTGCGTCTTACCGATCGACGGCGATGCCCAGTTCCGCTGTACGTGAACGGAGTCGTATCACCACCCGGCCGTTGTTTGCGTACCTTCGCTTCATTAATGCTGTTCTCCAGTTCCAGCTGGTAGCAGTCCAACTTTTCGCCGATGTCCGACTCTTCGCTTATAACCGACAGCGAACGTCTTTTGGCGAGCGTAACGGTTGCGTTCTTGTTCTGCGTCTCGGCGCATCCCATCTTGCCCGGATCGGGACTGCAAACTACCATGTTGGCCAACATTTGACACGGTGTCAAAGCATTCGGGACAAGCTCCTGGAAATTGATACGATGCTTCAGCGACGGCGTGAACGGTACGGCAATTGCGTACGTTGGCATTTCCAGGGCAGGATTCTCAATACCAGCCAGTTCCGGCACGGGTAAACCTCGATTCGGCGCCACACTTGATCCTCCTTCCTTCGGGCGCACTATTTCGAACGGATTGAATCGTTCGGCACTTTCCGCTCCACGGATATTCAAAGCGCTGTTCACAAAGCAACGGCTCTGTTCTTCCGCTTCCTTGCGCTTACATTCCTCACCATCGCGTGGCACCTCGAACGGGTTTACCGGTTGCTTATCGGCAGCGGCCAAATTCAAACCCGGATTCTCGAAACAACTCTCCTCCAGCGATACCGAACCACCACCGCCCGGGTGCATCTGTTTCTTCTTTTTCTTCGGTGGTTTGCGCACCACTTCAAAAGGATTCGTATCACACGCATTACTATTCGAGCGCTTCGATGCCAAATCCGCGATCGATTTCACCTCCATGCACGAGTCGGAAAACAGGTTGTAGTTTTCCTTGTTCGCCACGCGGAACGACGGATTCTCGAACGCACTGCCATCGATCTGACGATTGTGGATCGGGGTCGACGAAGCGATGCTGAACGTTTGGTCGGTAAAGTTCAGGAACGGATTCGTTTCCGCATTACGTTTGCGCTTTTTGCCCGGTGTTTCCATCATAACGGCAGTCGGTTGGTCCAGGAATGCACTTTCCACAGCAGCAAGGGGCATTGTGGGCAACGTTTTGCACTTCACCCGCAGCAGATGTTTTCCTTACCGACTGACCTTGAGCCTTTTATAAATGCAAGAAAACGGGCTACTTTAACGCAATGGACGATATCACAAGGTTCTTCTAGAGTGGCGCTTCGAAGGATGAAATACGACACTCAAAACAATCTTCCCCGTGTGACTTAAAAACTACAATAATTAACAAAATAAATACCACCGCCCGTAGCGTGCGACCAGTTTGTTGTCGATTTTGAAACCAATTTGTTTTTAACCGCTTTTTAACGGCGTCATAGTTGCACGGTGGTTGATCGTGTGGACAAGCTGTATGTCATTTTCGTACAATGATTTTATATTTGACAATTAAATGTCTTGGAAAGTTGAAGGCAATAGCAAGTAGATATTGAATTTTAATTATTTTTAAACAAAGTTAAAAGGTAATTTCACTACAAGAAATATATTGAATAATCATTTTATCGTACAGAACTAATAACGTGAATATAAACATACTGGATGGATTGATTGTCGTAAACCCAAGTGACAAAACATAATGTCGCACAGCTGGCAAAAGCCCAAAGCAAATAATTCGAGCTCGAAAACTGCGCGAATTCATATGCAACTGTAAAATATAGGAAGATAATCCGTTAATCGGGGAAAACGATGGGACTAAGGAAGACAATACTAAAAATTACATTAAATCTTCTATTTGAAGTATCGAGATCGAAATTTTGCTGCCCAGTGGTAGATTGGACAACGGCACCGTTCTTCACACGGCAGGACCGAGGTTCATATCCGATCAAAACCGTTTCCCCGATAGATAGTTCTGACTATCCAACTACGTGATATTAGCAAGGCTGGTAAGCCATTAGCCATTAGGCCGGCGTAACCTAGAAAGTCGTTAAGCCATCTAGGTTAAGAAGAAGATCGAAATGTGAGTTAAATTATTGGAAAAGTTAGCGGTTCTTTCGTACGTAGTTCCAACAATAGAAATCTCGTGTAGTTAGGTAACCACCACCGTATGTTGTCTTTTTTCTAGGCATAGTATACTGTGATTAGTCTTGAGGGTGAAGTGATAAAGGAGCCAGCATTAACACGTCATGACCTTGTAGCAAATTCCACGACCATAACCATGTATCAGGGTATCGGTGTATATATAAGTTTAGTAAGGCATTATATGGACGTTGTGACCTCGCAGTTCGTTAAGTCAAGCAGAAAGATAAAACGATAAATTATTTTGTAAGAATCGGTCAATGTACCTTCTACTTCACAAGATGTTGGACTACGCATCCTTCACGACACCAAACAAATTTGATGCGCTGAACTCCAAGACTAGCAAAAGTTTGCACAGCAACAACAGCAGATAAGAGCTATAAACCTTATACCAGTATTAAGGTTGAAAATAATGGAGCTTAAATTTGTGAAAATTTAATCCATTTTTCCCCCGCAGTGAGGATAGATAGATAGATCCATCTCTTGATCAAATTGTATCACTTTATACAAACAAATTTAGTAAACGATCCGATGATCGGCGCAACCATCAAAAAGTCGATAATCCCAATAGGAACCCCTATTTTTTTTAAACCCTTAAAAAACCAATTTTATCAATTGGAAAATTGTATAAAATTTTCATAATAACCAACCTCATTTATCACTTGTCCTTGAAACAATTATGAAAACTACTATACGTAATATTTAACTGTTTTGCAGTCGTTTATAAATATATTAATTCCGCAACTTTTTCATTGAATAACAACAAGACCGTATGAGATGATGTCATGAGTCTCCGCAATAAAAGAAAAATTGAATTCAAGGAATAGTTTTAATCCTTGACACAATTTAATCAAGACATTTTTTATTCGCTGATTAGGTGGTCAATGTGCTGCATTGACCGTGGAAAAGATGGTAAACAACAACAGGAACTATAATCAGTTCCACAAACAACCATGGATGTTTTGCTTCAAGTTCAGTCTCCGAGCGGATTGAACAAAGAGGAATGGAAAAACACCATGTTTTATAAATTATTGTTTTTTTTTTATTATTGATTTTCATAGCTGTCGTACAATTAAGGTTTGCTCCAGGTTAGCAGATTGGCGGGCCTACGTTTTCGTAAAACCAAACCCGCGCTTCAATTACTCTTCTTACTGCGTCTATCACAATACTTACTATAGGGGGAAAGTAAAAATATGCCTTACATTCTTTAATACAAAATATCTACACCTAAAGACTCTTGACTTGCTGCTCGGTCCCTGTCCCGCGCTTCCCGTGTAGCCCTGGTCAATAAACACATGCCAACACGGTAGATCGGTCCTAATCTCTTCATTTCGCTTACATTATAGTGGTTGTCTTGGCTTTTGTCATTTAATCAGTGCATGGTTTACATCTTCTCAATGCGACTCTTCAGTTGCTCCAGTTCGGTGGCAATCTCCACCGGCAAATCCTGAGGCAGCTGGTTGTCGTAGTACTGCTTAACCTCTTCCACCTCCTGCAGCCAGAAGTCTTTCGGAATGGAAAATAGCTCCCGCTCGTTCACTGGACTGCTCAATCCATCCAGGTTAAGCGAACCTTCCGTCGGCACACGACCGATCGGTGTATCCCGATAGCAATCGGCATCGTCAATGCGGTGCAGGATCCATTCGAGCACTCGGCTATTCTCACCGAATCCGGGCCACAGGAACTTGCCGTTGGCATCCTTGCGGAACCAGTTGACGTGGAAAATCTTTGGTGCATGACCTCCGGCGACGGTGGCACGCTTCTCCATGCTCAACCAATGCTTCAGATAGTCTCCGAAGTTGTAGCCGAAGAACGGCCGCATAGCGAACGGATCGTTCATGATCACTTTGGCCTTGTGTTCCGCGGCGGCAGTGCTTTCGCTGCGCATAGACGAGCCGATGAAGACACCGTGCGACCACGAGTTGGCCTCATACACCAGTGGCACACCCTGCGGGCGACGTCCACCGAACAGAATGGCGGAAATTGGGACACCCTCCGAATCTTCCCAGGCCGGATCGATGATCGGACACTGGCCGGCAGGAGCACAGAAGCGGGAGTTAGGATGCGCCGCTGGGGTTTTCGATTCACCCAACTTCCAGGGATTGCCCAGCCAGTCGGTAATCTCCACATCGGGAGACACCTCCTTCTCCATACCCTCCCAGAACACACCACCATCGGATGTGGAAGCAACGTTCGTGAAGATTGTGTTCTTGTAGATCGTGTCCATGGCGTTGGGGTTCGTTTCGTACGAAGTACCCGGGGCAACACCGAAGAATCCGTTCTCCGGATTGATTGCCCGCAGTTGACCCTTCGAGTCAAACTTCATCCAGGCGATGTCATCACCGACACACTCGATCTTGTAGCCGGGCAGAGTCGGGTTCATCATGGCGAGATTCGTTTTGCCACAGGCGGACGGGAATGCGGCTGCAATGTATTTCTTCACACCGTTCGGATCGGTGATGCCAAGGATGAGCATATGCTCCGCCAGCCATCCTTCCCGCTGGGCGATGGTGCTGCCGATGCGAAGGGCAAAGCATTTCTTGCCCAACAGTGAGTTTCCGCCGTAGCCGGAACCGTACGAAACGATCTCGTTGTTGGCGGGTTTGTGCAAGATGATGGTACGTTCGGGATCGCAAGGCCAGGATGGGACCGCAATCTTACCGCTGGCGGGTGTTCCAACCGAGTGCAGACAACGGATGAAATCCTAAAGAAACAGACAGAAACCAAAACTACCGTAAGTATGCATGTCGGGCGGAAAATTGTCTCCACTCAGCTTCAACCATCGCTTAGAGACTGGGAACGCGAAACTTACCGAGTTGTTAGATAACTTGTCCAGCACCTCCGAACCCATGCGGGTCATGATGCGCATAGAGCAAACGACGTACGCCGAGTCGGTGATTTCGATTCCAATCTTCGACAGCGGGGACGAGATCGGACCCATCGAGAACGGCACGACAAACATCGTGCGTCCCTTCATACATCCCGGGAAGCGGTTCATAACCGCACGCTCGTAGTCGGCAGGCGAGATCCAGTTGCCCAGACTGCCGTTAACGCCCTGCTTCGGCGTTGGGATGGCCTGTTCCGGGCGCTCCGTACAGATGAACGTCTTCGATTCGACACGCGCCACATCCGCCGGGTTGGTCCGGGCCAGCCAGCAGTTGTCGTACTTCGGCAGCGGCTTGATCGTTCCCTGACTGTGCAGAGTTTTCAACAGCGTGCTGCACTCACTCTCACTGCCATCCACAATGTGGATACGGTCCGGTTGGCACATGGCGGCCGATTCCTCCACGAATCGGCGCACCTTGTCCGAGAGCAGCGACACCTCTCCATTCACGACCGGGAAGCCACGGAGATGGTTGTACAGGTTCTTCGGCAGCGTCTTCAGCTTCGGGCTGCATCCCAGGGTGGTCGGGAGCCTGAGCAGGGCAAACAGTTTAACCATCGCGAGGTAGCAAAAAAACACGGGTGTCAAAGCACAAACGAGAGAAAAACAACTGTTAGCGAACTTCACCACTACGAGACGTCGGGTAATGTTTCCAGCAGAACAACGCACTGGAACACACTATGCTCATTGGAAGATTGAGGATTGGATTTGGACTAATGCGACTGATTGAGATAGAGAGAAAAGGGCTCGGCGCTTGACAGCTGTACAGATGATTACTGAGCCAGTGTTGGCCGAATGCACTGCTTATATACATATATTTCCCTACAGTTATCAGCAGCCAGCCAGCCAGCCATCATCAGTACGTAGACAGAAAAGCAACATCTCACCCTGACGTAGATCATTAGGGTGCTGATTATCAGCAACCAGATGAGCGCTACGTCAAGGATCTTAGGACCCTGATGATGGTGGGCACAGTGTGACAAACAAATGCCGATACAGGGGAATGTCAAAGTGCAAAGGTTTTTCTTAACGAACGAAATTGTAAGGGCTTTGGTCATATCGAAGGAAGCTCGATAAGATCAACCACTAACGTGCAAGGGTGTGTTAGACGAACGGATAGCTTTATCAGTCGTCCTCAGAGGACACACCCCCAGCCGGGAAAAGGTAAGGCATTAAATCCCTTTCTAGCATTTTATGTTCGGGTACAAGGTTCCAGTGAGCATACAAAGGTGTTCCAGGCAAGCAAAGCTAGAAGCGCTAGAAGATTAGGCAATCCATTGCGAATACTTACGGCGTGTACTGTTCGATGAGTTGAGGCATTTTGTTGGTACGTTGGGTAGAAGGCAAATTTCAGGAATGATGATTTAAAAATTAAGCTTTAACTGTGTCGACTGCACACACACACAAACAATAACACTGGTAAATGCACACACGCACAAACAATTTGAAGGAAAAGGGCGAAGTAACTTCGATTAACTGGGATTTACACGAAAAATTGACCTTCGCTTAGTGAAGCGCAAATTTTTTAAAGGATTTTATGTAGTTTTGTTTTAAGATGCACGTAGGCACTTGAGTGTAACCACAGATGTTGGAAAACTAGCTTGTTTTCATCTTCTGTATTGGATTGGTTCTGTTGAACTGATGCTGCTACCTATGGAATCGGGCCTTCTTATATTCGCACCATCCGCACGGTCTTTGCCGGGTAAGGCAAGGGACGCACGGGGTAGCGGATCCGGGGGTAATTTCGGTGGTGGGGTAGATAGCAAACCCACTTGGGTAGGAAAGAGATGCCAGTGAGCGAAAATAGAACCTGCACCCGCACAGGCCTGTACCGTACCCGGCCAGCCCGTATCGTCCAAGACACTGCGATAAGGGTGCCACCGACACGACGGTGCACAGTTGTTGGGCCCGAAACTTACCTCTGCCTGGCCGAGAGCGTATGAGCGAGACCGACCAAACGATTGGCTGCAGCTGATTGGCAGAGGTAGACAGACACCCATACCAACAGTGTGGAAAGTAGAGCCGAGGATGACGTTGTGCTGCGCGCTGTGCCTTTCCCATCCGCCCAGATCCGGACGGTCCGGACCTGTTGCGCTTGTTTTGATGGGTGACGTCACACACACGCACACACAAACTTACACGGGGCGCGTGGGGTGGTTATGTTGTCGCTGACTGGCCCTAGCCACCACTTCACATCCGTCTTCACGTCCTCCACACGAAGCTTCTTCTGTGGTCGCCGCGATTGCAGCGTGTCTTATCGACTCGAGAACACTCGTCGGCCACGCTGTTTCCATCTGATTGATCCGATTGGTACGCTGGGTGGGTGAAAGTATCGCATCCGTGCAATTGCTATTATCTTTCGGGGTTTGTCCGAGTAGCCGTAGCCTTCCCAGTCTCTCTACACAGCAAGCATTTTATTGCCTCGTTCAAGGGCTAAGGACGAAAACGGGCCAGGGCTCAAGGTGAAGATGTGCAAGAGAAGGTTCGGTAGCGTTGTTTTTTTTTACGCAGAGATGATTGCTGTTGTTTCTACCATCCACATCTTCCTACTCACTCGGGAGGACATTGTTAGATTCGCATCCCTGTAAACCGTTCAACACAATGCCATATTTTGGATGGTCAGTGTGTTGATCATCATCGTTGGAGAGCCGTTGTTGGCTGGGTTTAACCGGTTCAATCTACTCTCGAAGGGTGTGTATTTCTATGCTCTACAATGCTCATTGATTTGCCGATGTGTTACGAGATCCCTTCCCCTGTTTCCTGCGCCAATCACACTTACCAATCGAATAACCCGGAGGTTTAAAGTCCCACCGGGCTAACTGCGTTTTGGCGACCGGATTGCTGACGGGTGCACAATTTTCCGGCCATTCCATAGTACGGCTTTGCCTTCGAAAGAGTTCAGGGCTGGAGCCGATTGTTTGGTCTATGGAATGAGTAGTTGTGTGGTTGGAACGGCTAACAGAAAATGCTGTGGGCGTTTGTTATGATGCAATTGATGAACGGCGAGTGCATCATTTGTTGTTGTATTTCAAATGCCGTAGAATCCTGGTTTAGAATGTTGTTTTTATTTTCTCATCGATTTATGAGGAAGTGCAAATGATAGAAGGGATCAATAGTCGTGTTTGGGGTTAAAACAATTGAAAGTATACTACTCAATTGTTAAATATGTATAAGTTTTGGTTAAAGGAAAAGTTAGTTATGCTGCTAAACCTATATCAAGCCGAAAATATTTACTCGACAAATTCACCAATCGTAAATCTCAAAAGCACCGGCAGAATAATACTAAGACATCTTCGAAATAACATTAACTTCTGATTACAAGCTTGGCATAGAACATGACCAGGCACGTAACTGTGAGTAATAAACCATGCTACCAAAACTTATTTTGGTGGCCACTACGTTCCTTTTGGTACTTTTCCATGCCTAGTTTTGGGCTTGAACACACTACATTTATAGGCCATCTCTCAATAGTGTGGTATAACTGGCCGCTGATTTTGCCGCCATTTCAACGATGCCACCGCAGTGAACAAAGCACAAACAGAGACGGCATTAGAGCTAGAGGAAGAAGGAAAAGAACGCCACAATAGGCCACATGGCAAAGTGTGGAAATTTCCATCCATTCATTCATTCTAGTTGTGTCGTTTCGAAAGAATTGTTCTTGATGCGTCCTGCTCATGATCATCTCTGTACAATGGTTTCATGAAGGTTTAAATCTCTTCCAAACTAGTAATGTCTGGCTCGATCCTCTTTTCGAGGCCCCGTTTGGCTGTTTGGCCGTGAAGATTGGTTTGTTGGATAATGTTGGACACTTTAAACCGGAAGTAAGATAGGGATTTCTTATATCAAACTTCGCTTGAATACCCTGGTACAATAATATACTACTTTATGAGGTAATTTAATGTCCAATAGTTTAACTGAATCCTTCGGAACATGTAGCAGCTTCTAGGAATCAACAACTGTGTGTTACGATCACCGCTATCACATTGAATATATCGAGCAGTTTTAACTCAACACCTTCTCCAAAAAATCGTTCCCCATGTGCAGAAGACACGATCGCATGGCAACACCGATCTACGAGCCGTACCAAAACAAAACTCGCCCCCATTGCCCTCGTCGATCGACGGCTAATCGGCGAATCAACCTTTCGCAGTGGCCCCGGTAGAGCGTTTGTTGATATCAACAAAACGGCTCTGCCTGCGCGGTTATCAACCGCCATAATACAGGAAAGTTCTGCGCGCTGGTACGACGAAGAACTAGGTCTCGCCAAGCAAGGTCTAATTGGGGTTCCCGGTCACCGAGGGTTTCTTCTGGTTTCCCCCGCCCACAGACGGAGACAAGATTTTGGTGCAAAGAAGCAAGTCATCCGGCGGTTTGACCGACTTGACGATAAGGGCACAGACTTCGTTTCGGGGGAAGGTTTGCCGTACGGTTTAATCAAAACAAACCCTGCCTGCCCACCCAGCCCTGCTGATTGATAGTGCCCGAGTTCAACAGACCTTTTTTCCAGAAACCTTCGGATTATTAACAGTCCATCGAAAGAAATGTCCATTTACTGCCGTGGTCCCGGACGAGCCCTCGTGTGGAATGATTTTGATGCCCGATAGCAGGCGGGCTGGAACAGGGGAAATAGGACTCGGAAACACACAAACAACGCCTGTGCGTTCGCATCAGGCGTGGTACCAGTGTGATAGTATTTTGCAAAAATATGCTGCCCAGAGCTTTGGCTAGCAACAGAGCTTACAATGGTTGGCAATGTTTTGGTTTTTTGGTGGCTAACGCGAACGAGTTCAAAACAAATATGACATTGACCGGCCACACATACGAAACAGGTTTCCGGAACTTGTTCTTCGCTGCAGGTTTTACGATGTTCCAAAGCATAGGCGGAATTTTGTCAACAATTTTTTGGGAACATTTTTTCGGCGTATCGTGTGGCGACGAGTGAATCACGCCACTTCGGCCGATTGGTCCATTCGAAACGGAAGATATTTAACGCATTTCAGTTTTTCTTATGCGTAGCTTTGGAGCTTAAAATGTGAGGTGCGTCTGGCGCTAATTTTATAGCGATCAATGCTGGTAGACTCTTTGTTCTTCTTATGCCTTTCAATACTTGTTCCACTTTCATGCGGTTTTTGCTTCACCATTGTGGTGATCTGCATTCAATTGCAGGTTGTAAGGAACGCTGGAACTGGTTTGTCGAGTTTTTGAAAACACTGCCAAGCCTACTGTTGTGCTCTTGATTGTTGGAGTTGGTGGCAAGAGTCCTTGAAAAGTTTAAACCAGCATATGGATTCCGAACGAACGTTTATGTTTCGATTTTGAGAGGCCTTATTACATAACACTAACCTAATCTAAGCAATGCAGACTCCGAGATAAATATTTTTTCCATCTGCTTCAAAACATCATAAGCAATCGATTTTCACTTTTGTTGTAGTTCATATTCTATTTTGTTCAAACAAGTGCGTACCACACACTTGGTCAATGAATGCAATAGTGTTGGCTTCTTGTAGAACGAGATCGCTCTGCGTGTACCAGATTCTAGCGGTACCGGTTGGACAGGAATCGGTTCCGGATCTAACTGGTTGTAGGCGAACAAGCAAACGGAACAGTTCCAATACGCGAGCTAGCCATCTCCCCGACCAAAGACGAACTTTGATCTGTTGCGGTTGCCCCATGAAAGGACCGTGTGGAGTCTACAATATGGCCAACAGCTTACTAGCTGTGGTGCAACTATTTGTTAGCAGTGGTTGGATGAAATCTTCCAAGGCCTTGGCTTGATCCGACAAATGCTGGTCGACACTTCGAATAGGCAAGATCCAAACATCAACAACAATGTGTTTACTCTCGAAGTCAGGAATGCTTTGGATAGAGAACTGACGGGAAGGAAGGAAGTGCTCGCTTATCATTTATGCGCGAACAGAGAGAAGCGTGTCAAGTGCCGAACAACTGCCAGCCGGGGACAGGCCCCTCGTAAAAACCGCGCCCCGTTGATTGATCGGCAGCTGCCGCACGACGACCTGTATAGTCGAGGTGGCGCGCTCGCTACTCTGCACACACACACACACTGGGCCGTACGGCGACGTGGGCCGTATATGATAAGGCAACCTCCGCTAGTTTCACTCAGCGACGGCGGTTAAGCAAAACAGCCGACCGAATGCTCACTGTTGCCAGGCGCGCTAAATTGATGCTCTCAGAACATACACGGGAAGGCCTAGCCGTTCGCGGCAAGATGCGAGGTAGGCACGGTGTGTGATTGGTTCGCGAAACAGCTGATATAGGGTGTGAGCCGCAGTACATATGGGAGCCCGTCGAGCGGGTTCGCTGTGGGGTGAATGGAGCACCGAGAAGCGTGGTTTGAAAAACATAAAAACTGAACGTTCTTGTGCGCTCGGCGTTGGAGGCTTGTCTCGCTGGCAACGGCACGTGATTGGTCCATTTGGTCAGGGTCGAATCTTTCCTTGGGCTGACGCAAGCTACCGGTTGTGTTCGTCAGCTTCCAAATGCGTCCCGTACGTCTCGTACGTCTGTTGGCCGTGTATGTTTGCTGACAAAAATACGACCATCGTCGCTTGGCGTTCGTCGATCTTTGGGGCGCCCCGTAGGCAAACACGGGACGATAGGGGTGTTGCTGATGGGAATGCCGGTTTGTTATTGTTTTGGTGCGCGGTTTTGCTTAATGATGAAAATGAGAGCGATCGAGGCGTAATGGACGAGACGGGGAAGCAATAGAATCTTCTCTATGAAAGCGTTGTGTGTTGGATCGGGTCACGATCACATGACAACTCGTACAATAATTCGCCTATTTTGTACGACAACATGTTGACGATGTGCGAATGCTGTGTTGTTCGTGCGTTTCTGCCGCTTATGAAAGCGTTCAATTGAAGATGCGTGTACGTCAACGATCGAGTGCGAATGTTACACGCGTTTCCTGTATTAAGGATTTAGCTCGATGTATTGTTTTTGTGCGATAATCCTGTTGTAATGTTATGCTACAACAAATAGAAAATATTTATTCTATGCATGTAGAAGAAGAGTCAGATGGTTTGGTGCACTGCAACGAATTTCATTTATTTTGAGAGAGTTCATCTGCTAAATACTGTTTTTTCTCCTTTATTTCAGGTTTTTGGGCCGCCAAATCATTTAAATATTAATTCTTTATTAAGACTTTATTCAAATGTTACAAGGTTAAGGAAAAGGAAGCAAGTTTAAGGAATAGGGGGCGGCCCGGTGTTGTTGGCGACAGCGACGCTGGGTTTAAAACGGCAGAACCGGGTGTTAAATCCCATCCGGATCGGATTCCCCCTAGTAAGGACTGACTAACCAACTATGTGGTATCGGCAAGTCAAGTCGTAAAGCCAAGAAGAGAGAGACCTATCGCTAGTATTAGGAAGTTTTTTTGTACTTGCAATGTTTATATTAAGGTTCAGTAGTATACACGGTGTCAACTCTCATCCGAATTGCTTGAAAACAAACACTCTGCTTAGTAAAGCTAGAGACAGCGTAACATTGTTTACTTTCTCTGGAAGTTCCTACACTTCATAAAGCTTCCATCGAGCCTTTCAACTGCAGGCTTGCTGTTGTCGCGAGCAATAAACAGCTCTGCCTCCAACGCCTCCAATTACCAGGGTGCAAATGGTTTCGTTTGAATCTTTCTCCGTGCAAATAAGAAAAAAGAGAGCACCATCAATTATTTCGAAAACCCGCCGTTCGCCCTGCCGCAGTAAACAACGTGCAACTATTGGGTTATCGGCGGTAGTTTGTTTACCGATCGGCGGGAGTCAGCCTATGAGTTTGTTGTTTTTCCAACCGCTAAACGATGTTATCAATTTTTTTTTCTCAACTTTTGTTTTGCTGCAAAAAGAGCTCACACACCCTCCATTTTCCAATGGCAATTCCTTCGAGGCAGTTCCACCGTGATCCCTGCACTTGATCCCGGAATTTGCTCAGAATAGCAATAGCAGGCACGGGCACCATCAACAACAGGATCGCGTATGTTTACTGCCACCATTGGGCCCTTTATCGACTGTCGAATGGAATGCATAATACTGCGCGTGGAAGCACAAGTTGTGTATTTAAAGGTTTAGCTTAGGGTTGGAACTGTGCACACTTAAGACACGTTTTGTAGGCAAACCTTCGATTAAAGCAGGGAATTGGACGTCGATGACTTAAGTAGCGGGCGAATGCATTGAAAAGCTTGTGAATCGATGATTTAGCACCGGGTTAGGCACTTACTTCAGTAGTAATTCTTACGCTAACGGAAGATCCGTAAAGATTATCTGGATCTGGAGTGATGGTTGACTCACACGAGCTATATTTACTACTTTCTTGCAAGTGTTGTTGCTATTCACATTACGAGGGTGCACAACACATTCCTTTCTTTGTCGAGCTTCTAGCAGTAAAAAGTTAAATCATCGAAATCTAATCAACAAATCTGTTGGATACGTTTGTGAAATTGAATCATTCAAAGCTTCTGGGATGAATTATTGAGAAATTTTCTACGCCAAAACATTGCGACATCAACAACGTTAAGGGAATCCTATATTAATCTGCAAATACAAAATTAATTTAAAGGATAAGGCGCTTCGCGTAGTGAAAGTCAAAAGAAGTTTTTAAAAATAAGAACCTTAAATAGTTTTATCTTTTATTTCATCATCACATATGAAACTTATTATAACGTTATTAAAAATAAGTTCTTCTTTGTTGACCTGTTGAGTTGTTACAACTTTCAATGTTTACGAAGCGGGTGAACTTTAACTCCAGGAAAGGTCCATTATTAAGTCATACATTATGCCTCCACTAAGATGCTGAGGCTCTTACCGATGCCAATGCCACGTGGTTCTATATTTAGAAAATGAATACAATCTATAATCAATACTCGATCGTCGCGTGTTCGAGCCCCTCAAAACCGTTCGGTAACACCCGGTTTTTAATGCCTCAGTTGCAAATTAGCCGGCCAGGAAGTGGTTGAAGGCCACGTTGAAACTGACTCCGTGTTTTGCGTCACATTACGCTGGAAGAAGATTCATCATCCGTCTGTTACTTTCGCTTTCGGTTAGAAACGATCGACCAATAAAATAACCTGTCCAGCAAAGACACCAGCAACGTCACTCGCTGACGTCATTTCAGGCTGCGCGCCGGAACAGTAGGCCTAGGTCTTCCTGACGTAAAGGCTTGGCGCATCGTTGGTGATAAAGATTGTTGATAGTACTAAAAGCATGGTAAAACTTTACAGAACTTATGCTCGTATCACCACAATGACGTTGGTGAAGTGCGTTTTAATGCGTTCGTGACGTTCGTTTGGGTTCATGGGAATGGCAAAAATTGAACAAAACAATTTAACCAAAAAACAAAAAAGTAGAAATCGTGTATTGTTTTTTTGTTGTTTTTTAAAAAAATATTTTAATAAACATGTGGTGTTTTGCGAGAGCAGCGAATTGTCCTGTCTTAACTCGTGGTTTATTTTTCAAGCAACATTTCAAGGTCTAAACAAGTGATTGCATGATCCTACTACGACTAACTCAAAGTCCAAAAATAAAACTTTGAGCCTTCCCCACTTGTGTCCATAAAGTGGGGCGGTGTAAAAATCCCAAAACAAAGCAATTTCATTCAATAGGTGTGTTTGAGTAGGTGTATTTATGGATGGTCGAGTATGTAAAGACCTTGCGGTAGATAAGCAGAAAGTGTGCTATTGGTTTAGATCATCTCCGTGTGTGCGATTGCTTATCGTACCTGTGCTAGCTGGCAAATTGTTTTCCGGCCAGCCAAAAAGCTTTGCGTTTATAATTGCCTTTTCATGGTATCTGTTCGCCGCTTTGTACTTTACCCATTTTTCCCCAATCGCGATTGTGACGCTCGAACAGAGTGGGTGTGTACCAGGTACAACCGTCTATCACGGGCAGCAATCGGAGATGTCATCATCGATCGCCCCATTCAGGTGATGACATGGTAAATGAAGATATTTCATCATGCATCGTATTTGATAGCGGCACAGAACACTTTTTATAGCTTTATAGCAAAGCAACAACAACAAAAATCAAAATGAGCCGATAAGAGATTTCGGCCACACTTGTTTACGCCTGAACATGGATGAATCATTATTGTGGAAGTCAGCCACATTGACAACAAATGGGAAAAAATCATAATTTTTACTTTTTCGAAACTAAAAACCACTTCCATACGATGTTCGAAACAATTCAACGATCTGTATGGTAGCAACAAACGGGCAGGATTTGGTACCGTTCAAAACAATTTTGTCCAGGCACGGACTCACATGCTGATTGATTAGTTTCGTTCCGCTTGGAAAACGGCTCCAATGCATCCAACCCCCAGCCTTGGGGCCATTTGTTTTGTTTCAATCACGTGGAATGTAGAAGCCTTTTTTTCGTCCACACGGATGTCACACCACGCTACCGGCAAGATCGGCGACTACAATTCGATCGATAACTGCACCATTCACGACGTTTCCGTCTGCTGTGAAGCTGTAAACTGAAATCGATAAAAAAAGGGGGTGTGAGTACAACCGTCAGTGTGTGTGTGTGGGTGACTGTTTGGTATTGGTGACAAAGATTAAAAATCGCTGCTCTTCAACAGAACCGAGTCCGAAACAATAGGAGGGAGGACGGGTGCCGGTTATATTTATTTTCCTTTTGCTTGTGCCAGTTGTTCGATCCGTCACGATCCATCCGGAGAAGAATAGGCGAGCTGCAACGTGCAGAAAAAAAAGTGATGCAGCAACGGTCGGACAACGACGTTGCTCGTTAGCAAGAACAGGGTCGGTAGGGTCGGCTTGAGGATTGCCAAATGACGTGGCGCTTATATCGTGGAAAACCATTAAACCTTAATGATACTTCCTACCGCACCTGGGCTCGGGTGATTACGAGGTTAAGAGCAGCGGCAGATGATTGGTGAAGTTGATTGAAAAGCAACTGCTGGTCCGGTACGGTTTTTGACCTGATCGAAATTGAATTTCCACATTATGTGTGGATTGTTTTCTCACATTTGTGCCACCGAAGACGAACAACTGTTTGACCATGTAACGAAGGCATTCTACGAGTGTCAATTGACCTGCATATCATGGATAATAATTTGCTTATTGTTGGTAGCCGATACTTCAACCTGAACTCGCTTTGGTACAAAAAGAAATCAACCAAGGATGTTTAATTGTGCTGATATTTATGTTTATAATTAAAAAAAAATTAAATATTTGATTAAATCGGTTTTAAATCAGTAGTAATGTTTAAAATTTCTGGCATTTTGAGTACTTGTTAACAATTCTACGGATCGATCGAGCTGATCGTGAAGACGCTACATATTCAATTCGCTCAAACAATTCTGGATAACTTGATGGATGAGATGTGCCCTACCGAAGAGCCTTGGATGGTAGTACAGATGTCCACAAATTTAATCCTTATAGCCCTTAAATTAAAAGGGAATGAAGTACGATTACTGGAAAAAGTAGAACGATAGAGTAGAACGAAGAACGATCACTTCACAACAGTACTTGATTATATTAGGTTCCTGGCACGTACACCTTGCATGATGTGAAGACATCATATCTTATCCTGCATCAGAATCAGCTTCAGAGTTTGTCCTCTCCGTCGATTATTACTTAAATAAGTAAAGTCCGCACCAAAACCTACGTGTCCCGGTAACACTCACTATTCATCCGGCTTTCCAAATTCTTCCACGAGCAATCCATCGGATTACCTTTCATTTCAAGCTCACTGATTTTTGGTGATGTTGCATTTTTGTCGAAATCGGTAATCTGATTATTTTGTGCATTCACCGCCAACGCAACTCCCGGTACGACAAGTAGCTGAAGCTTTGTTATATTGTTACCATCAATGCACAATTTTTTCAACTTCATTGGAAAGTCAGAACTGTTAAGTGTTAGAGAACGAAGCTTGTTACCAGACAGATTAAGATTCTCCAAGTTATCCATCCAAGCCATATCAATAAAGTCGATATCTTCCAGCTGATTGTCATCCATTTCCAGCTTTGCTAGGGTTTTAAGATTATCTAAGCAGAAAGGAAGCTTTGACAGTTGGTTGTCGTTTAGCGAAAGCGCGGTAAGAAACGGAATCCTCCACTGACATAGTGAAAACACTTTCAACTTATTATCGGAAATATCTAGGCTCTGTAGCATATCGGACGCAAAGCTTCCGGCGAATAGTCGTATTAAGTTTTTCTTTAGATGCAACACACGAAGCATCCTGTATGGTCTAAACAGAGTCATGCTTATGGTTTTTAACAAATTCTGAGACATATTCCATTCTTCCAGGGAATCGTACACTGTACATGTTCTCGAACCACTATTCACCACGGTGCGTACTTTGTTTGCACTGAGGTTCAACTTTTTCAGGCGCGATAAATTACAAAACAGCGCCATTTCAACCGTTTGGATAGCGGAATGGGTCATTTCGATGGATGTCAGTGCCGTTCCTCGGTAAATGGTGGCCGGTATTGTCACCAGCCTGCTGTACGCAACGGTTAAAGTTTCCAGTTTGCAGTGTTTTTCAAAAATGATGTCCTTTAGACCGGTATACCTGAATGTCAGACTTAACCATGATGCCGCTGCCGAAACGGTCAATACGGACAGTGTGTTAGATTTATGTATATGAATACTACGAAATTTACTTTGCACCTGATCGATGCAGGATGTGTGGAGATGTTTGATCTGTACGTTTTCCATCGTAGTAAAGCGAATTTTTGCCGGTATGTAATGCATCACGAAGAGTTCTTCGACAGTTCTTACATCCGTGATGGTACACGAGTATCCCACACAACGCATTCTAACTGCACTGACACGTGGTGCGTTAAAGAGCAGCAAAAGCAAGCTGTTAGGAATAGCATGATAGTTACAGTTATTATTTGTTTCAAGTGAGCTAGTAGAACATATGTGGTACACACAATACGCGAACAGAAACAGTAATACCCATAAAAATGACGACAATGATCACCCTTTAACTGTTGCTCTGCTTCAGTACACTATGCCTGCCAGTGGGTAGCAATAAACTAAAGTCGTGTGTAGTTCAAGCTGTCCATTGGGATCAATTTAGTTTATAAGGCGAAGCTTGCGCGGCTAATAAATTGGTAATCATTAGTGTGTATGGTAATCAATGGCGATTTGCAGCATTGAAAACACAAACCTCGTGCTGCTAGTTCATAATTTAATAGCATTAAATTCCATTTCGTTCTGCTATTGTTAGAATCCGGTGTAAATTTATGAAATTGTCATTCTTTTTCGCCATAAATATTCATGCTAAATTTGTTATTCTATTGCATGCTGTCCGTGAACCAGCGTGGGGTGAAAATTAATTACTTGTGATAAGTAGGGTTTCAACTTCGTTTATTTTAGTTTCACTTCAAGTCGTTACTGTTTTGGACGTTTCTGCTTTGGCTTCCACTCAATCCTGCGGGACTGTTTTTGAGGTGGATGCTCAGTGTTGAAAGAGTGAGATTTACAAGTATTGCGGAGTTTTTCATCCATTGTTGATGCTTCAATTTTGCACCTCCTTCTGCATTGTTCGGGATGGGTTGGGCTGTTTGGTGCAAGATACAAAACTTAAAAGTGGACTTTGCTTTCCTTTGAGAAGGAGTTTATTCGTTCGTGAATTCCGTTTCTTCTCGCTGTCGTTGCTTCCTTATCTTAATTAATATTTTTATGTTCTTAGGTTTCAGAGCAGTTAAATTCTATTTTCACATGAATCTGGCAGTTTTGAAATAGTTCTATGATTTTAAATATTTTGGATAAGATTGATATAAAGTGATTAAGCTAATTGAGAGCTACTCCTCGATGGTTGCAAGAATGTCGCACACAAATCGCAATAATTTATCCTTCTTCTTCTTGGCTTAACGACCTCTAAAAGGTCAAGCCGACCATCGAAATGACTTTCTAGACTTCCGATACCACGTAGTTATTTGGTCAGTCCTCACTACGGGGGGACGGTCCGGATGGGATTTGAACGAGAGTCCTGCCGTTTGAAGACCGGCGCCGCTGTCGGCTACGCCACCGGGCCGCCCCAATAATTTATCCACAAATCCTTTATCTGATCATTTGTACAAACAAAGACCAGAAAAATACCAATTTTGCGCGGATTCCAATTCTTTTGTTATTTTTCATTTGTTTATGCCGGCTTAGTGCGGAATACAATACTATCATAAACGTATAAGAATATATTAACATACATGCAAGCACACGAATATTAGCGAAGTATAACATTTTCAAGCATAAACCACAGGGCTGTCCTCATCACAGTTTTGATCGGTTCTTGACACTATCCAGAATGAAACGTTTCATTCTGCGAATGGAGCAAACTTTACGCTAAAGAATGAAACTTGGAAAAGGAGTAAAAATCTTGCCGTTTGGATAGGTGCCAACATGGCCAGGCAGTATCAGTTCTTTTGTTTCCTAAAATAACCACTTCCGCAAGTGACTCAAACTTTATTTAGTCAGTTAGTGTCGGTTGCATTTTAGTGAAACTTTTCAAGTGTTTGGTCAGAGTTTGGCATTAAGTTCATCAGTGTAGGGACACTGTGTCCCACATATATCGCATATTTTGTAAAACTTTTTGCACAACTATCATGATCAATGATCGTGCGTATCATGTCCGAGTGGGGTGAATAGTGAACAAGCTAACCCTTCAGCAGAATGGCGAATAAATGTATCAGCAAAATTAAAGCACGGCTACATTTGGCATGTAAATGCAACGATGTGAATTATGCACCGAAGAAATGCGTACTGCATGAACACTGCAACCTTCGCCACCTTGCTCTGGAGAATGCTGGGAACACGAACAGATGCTGCAAGCCACCAGCCGACACGTCCATCCTGGATGATGCTTCTGAATCGCCGTGTACACTCGGAAGGGCTGTAAACTCGAAAGTCTACATCATTATTTATGGGCACAGTGAATAAAGTCTTTGTGAAATACGTGGGGGACAAATTTTTGGATGGGTTTGCGCTAGAACGTTTGAATCTTCCCTTTCATCTCGTCCTTTGCGAACCGCTTTGTATGGTAAGTAACTTTCATGTTGTCTTGTGATTTTGATCAAGCTCTACGATTTTTCCTCTTTGCCTTTGGATGGTATAAATCGTTACACTGCTATATCCGCATGCATGCATGTATGCATCTATTTCTTACAATGAGAAAGTACCAGATTTGGAGCGCTCTAAGGCGAGGATCGTTTGTATCAGTTTTTTTTCTCGGCTGCATATACCGCCGCATATGGTTGTGCTCTTTCGCTGCGAAGTAAAATCATAACTATTGCTTGGATGTTACATTCACTTGTTTCCCGATGCCCATGCCCTTCAGGACAGATACAGCAGTGGGTAAAATATTAAGCAGCATTTATCAACCGTTACAAGTGCAAGACAGGAACGTTTTTCATTTGCCTTGCTGTGTACTCTATTGTGTAAATGCTCTGCCGCCATGGATACAGATATATAAAAGCTTGTATTGTTGAGCAGATAACCAGCTGAAACCAAAATCCCAATCTAGCTGTTAAAAAACTGATAATATTCCTTGGTTTAGCTTATAATTAGCACATTTTTGTGTGTTGAGATAAACTAACAACGGGTGCAATTAATCATTGACAGTTGAGAAGAAAGACCAATGTGTCAATTAGTCGGCTTTTTAAATTGAAAATGTGAAAGGATGTTCTTAAAATTTGCTGCATCGAAAAGTTTCGATAATTAAAGATTGATTGCTTCCGTAAGCTTACCCAGCAAGAACACAGCAAGAAAGATGACCACCAACAAAAAACAAGATTGATATCTGCTGCGTACCTTTTGACTTTTATTTGATTGACATTTTAGGTAATGTGATATGACTATGGGATGGGTGGGTGATCCATCTTTGAGGAAGGATTTTTCTCTTCCTATCGTTTACTGTTTGATCTTTGATGGATTCTGGATGTCCTGACTGTTCTATGCTACACCTTGAGTCAAGCATTATTTAAGGTCCGAAAGACTGAACCCATCACTGTTCGTGATGATGTATAAAATTCGCTTTAATGTCCTATTTCTCTAACTCTCAAAATAATAAAAATAAAGTTAAACGAAATGTTCCAACAGTAAACATGTTTGAGTTTTTACCCGTACTCTCCATTGTTCCGGCGGTTATACTTACAGCAAACCCACAGAACGTGCAGAGGGCAACAGGATGTTTAGCTTTCATGCTGCATTCAACAGAAGAGGCACGTGAGTGTTTAAATTTGTGCACTGCACACACACTCTTCATACGTGGTCATTGATACGAACCTCTACTACTGCTGCTAGTCCGTTACGAGGACTGTAGACAGTGCAAAAGTTTTTGATAGTTTTTCCTGCCGTTGTTTTGTTTACTGTTTTGCAAACGTGCTTTTAGGTAATTCTCTCGGGTGTGTTTTTTTGTCCACTTTTACGCTGAATTAGCTTGGTACAGTGCCAGGAATGCGCGCAGTTTTGGAAACGTTGGCAGGATATGGCACGAATAAAGGGAGGAACAAACCCAACAAAAATAGCAAAACTGCATCTGTCACTCCGTTTCAATCGAGTGGAGTTGTCACTCGGGAAGGATACAGAACGTCCGTATAGATTTAGTTTCGAGACAACAAAAAAAAAAAAAAAACCGACACACACACACACATTGCCGCACATTGGTTGCCGAAAATCTCGATTGCAATATAGCGATACAGTTTCCCAACCGGATTGCTGCAGGACTGCAGTGGGAGAGGACATAAATTTGATAATACTTCCAGTTTTCGGTTTGGTCTCGTCCCATTCAGTCCACGATGCAATGTGTGTGTCATTTTATAGCGGAAGCAATTATAGCTTGGGCGAAGTAGCTTAGTGTCCGAGCGGATCAGTTACCAGACAGGAAGTAAATTAAGTTTTACAAATTATACATGTATTTATGGCTTTCGGCCCGCCCGTTGTTTCAACACCTTCGGTCTTCTACACTCTTATAGTGATTTTTCCAGGACTTGCAGGACGTATCATAAGCTAATACGTGCGATAGTAAACTTTCGCAATGACAGAGTGTCACAAATGTCCGGTTACTATAATTTGCATGCAATGGGTGCACATGGCAAAAAACGCATAAATCCCACACACATACACACACTCGCACGCTCATTTTACCCATCAGCCGCATCAGCCCACGTTTGGAATGGAAACTTTTCCTTCTCGTGTTCCTGTCTACCGAAGCGCAGCTTTGATTCAATTGGGAAAAGTTTTTCGGCACGAGCTGAGATGTGTCTCTTCATTTGCACTTGCACTTGTTGTGTTGCCAGTGTGGGCGAAGATGATCGTAAACTTTGATCTTCTCGTTACTGCCGGATGGTGGCCGTGTGAATCAAACAAGCGAACATTTTACAGCTGACTTATGACGGTGCTCAACCACACGAAGCACACTAAATAATGGTTGCGAAAAGTTTGTGCTCCCGCTCCATTACTTACACCATGGTCCATAATTTCCATCGCTTTGATACCGTGCTCAGGTATTGCTCGTCTGAGGCGTCTCGTTAGCGTGCCAAATGAATTATATTATTGAACTTTTCTACTCTGTAGCTCTGGAATACAGAATTTCAAAACATACTTTTACTTTCTTAATAAAGATTTTATGAGATGGTTTGTCGAATGTGAAGAATAAAAGCAAAGGCTCAAAGTGTAAAAATACACACGTGGGGTTTGAATACTATTATTCCCAACGTCACTTGTTAATCCTTTCCTTCCCGATCAACATCACTGTGAGCTTCACTGTTCCAACATTTCCTTCTCTAGCACCCACACGAACTTTTCCGAGCAGAGGCATAAATTCAAATTTCCTCCACACGAGAAGCACGAGTGCGCCGCGCGTAATATTGAACTGTGTCTCGGCTAAACTCACCACAGCACCAAAAAGGCGAATCGTGAATCGTGATGGTGAGTCGCCGCAATTTCTCCGGGCACGGTTCGGGAGTTTCGGTATACCGAAACTGGTGAGTTACTGCGTTCGCCTTTTCCATATCGTTCAGTACTGTGCCAAATTCCATGCCGTTAAGTAACCGGAACCCGTTGCGCTGGAGAATCATCCCGGTGTCCGATCAACCGGGGCCGGGGATCAATGAGCTTGCACTGGAACAATTGCTTGCTGACTGTGTGTAAGTGGTGTTTGTGTGTGTGTGTCCATTTGTGTGTGACGTGTTAGTGTGACGTGTGTGTGTGTGTGTGTGTATGTGTTTGTTGTAAGGATTGCAGGATCTTTCCTCTTATGTACGATGCTATGAGGAAATGCAAAGTTTGTGGTGCGCTAGGTGCGATAATTAAGCGTTTTCCAATTCACCAAGCAAATTGATCAAGAGCAAAAATGGAAATACAGTGTTACTAGTACGGTTAATAGAATTAAAAATGATTCTAATGGTGAAAAACGCTTATTGAAAGTGTTCTAAGCTAATGGTGTAGATTGTAGAAGTGATCGTTCAATAATCTGAAGTGATTGTCTAAGGTGTGTATGTCCGTAGGTGATTATTCATTTACGCGTTGTTAAGCTTAAGTTTATATGAATATGTGTCATCTGCCTTACCGTTATTCATCGTAAAAGTATATTATTTGCATATTGACCATCTAATCTGTGTGAAATATCTTCTCGGAAAATATCTTTCCCATCGAGATCATGCCTTCCATCCGCTGGGATAATGTCCAAAGAGTTGATCGTGCCATCAGTTCAAGATCGGTCATTGATCAACGATTCGATAGTTATGGCGCCCGGGAGGGGGAAAAAAAGGCAATCGAGGTAGACCTGCTATCGAATTTCAAGTACTTCCTGTCCGTCGATCATTCGTTCGCCGTTCGCAGATGAAGATTTTTCAGTGTGTCCTTGTGCTTCTGTATGTGGTGCAGTATAGTGGTGCTGTGGTATTTTTCCTCTTTACTGTCTTGAGTTCTTAATAAAAATAGCTCTCGAAAATCGAAACAGTGTCTGTGTGCGCGTGATGGTATTCATAAATTAAATTAGTGGTAATTATTCGCGCTAGGTTTGAAACTCTTTTGTGCCTAGCTTCACACATCCGTACGGTGCGTTTCATGTAATTTCTAGCTTGTGGTGATGGTGACAATTTTCGCTACTTTTTTCGCGTCTAGGATCGAGAAGTTTAGGATTCAAAAACGGTTTTTTTTTAGCCAGAAGATCCGCCTTGTTTAGAATCAATCAGGAAGTGCTTAAGAAATGTGTGCATTCGTGCAAAATGGTGGTTGGTGACAATTGCGCAAGGTTATGGAGCGCTACGGGCCTTCGCCATTCACCGATCATTGCGCAAGTGTGTGAGGAAAAATATGATGTGTCTGGGTGCGGAAAACTCTTGAATAACGATTTGTGAACGAAAGAAAGCTATGTTTGTCATGATGGATTGGATCCGAGGTTCTAGTTACAAAACGTCTCGATCATGAATATTCGATCGGGTGGCAAAGTAAAACGCGTGTGTGAGTGTGCTTTTATTTTCGTGCAGAGTGTGGCACGTTACGTAAACTGCAAGACCTAGCGAGCTGTATGGCAGCTGATACAACGTTCTGTAAATTCTCCTGACAAACGCACCAGTAACTTGTAATGAAATCGTCAATTCTAGGAAATGATCAGTGTCGTACAAAAGCCAAACCTGCCCAGTGCATTCTTACGTTTGCCATAAAACGTGGTTGACATTGGTGACATTCTGTCGGTTTTGCTCCGGGTCGTTGTCACTTCCTACTCGTCATCGGCGTCATCATCGTTGTCGTCGTCGTCGTCGGTGGACATGTGCAGTAAACGGATAAGATGGGAGTCGTTGCCGCAGGTGACCGAACCAACCATTCCTGCATGCTTCAGGGAAGAAAGATAAATTGGATTAGTGTGAAAGTGCTGCTGCTGCCAATGGTGTGATTGCGTAGAGTAGACGCGAACAGTTGAGGAGGTTTTTATTGCTGTCGGTTTGGCTATAGCGAATCGCGAGTCTGAATTATACTTCGATTTGTCCTATAAAAGTCCAATTTTCATCGCCGTTTGACGATTATATTGACAATAATTCATTAAAATACTCCTTGGCAACGTTTCACGCGAATCTTAGAGAATGGGAAAATGCTCAGCAGATGTCAGCTGCCGATTTGTCAGCTGCACATTTTCAAAATGCGCGGTTCAAAGTACTGAATGCAGTTGTAAACTTATCATTCAACATACGTTGTAGCAAATGACTAGCCTAGTTTAGCTTACGGCGCAAAGAAATCGATAAGTAATTGAACCGAACGGAAAACGATGCCAGGAAAATGCATCCGTTCTCCAAGGGATAGTGCAAATCTACCAATGCAGGGCACGTATCATGTGTCTGGTGTGTGAAACCAATCGTTAAGATTGAGTATGATCAACAGTTGAACGATAGCAATTGCACCGTAGAACGTGGAGTGGGCAACTGTATATGAATTTCGTATGCAACAACCAGTATTTTGTCCCCGGCGAATAGTCAATCGATTGGCCTCGTTCTGAGGATTAGTCTTGTCCTTCGTATGAATTTTGTAGCTGAGTTTTTGCTTGCATAAATACACAATTTAGTTTCAACCGAAAGCTGGCAGTAACCGTTATGAAACAAAAAATATTGATGTTTATATTGATTTGTAGAGTTAAAAATATGTACAATATAACTGAGTACTTTCAATAGTAACTCGAAAGAAAGCTTCAATCCTCAATATTTTATAGAAATTACTCAACTATTTTTCCCTTACACCATAAAGGAGAATGAATATGAATTATCTCCACCTAATTTATCTCCCACCAGTTCCAACGGGTCTGTTCAAATGTATTAAAAGCCAACTTGAAGATGTTTTGCGAGCAGATTATTTCACTTTTCCGAGAACTGATTGCCATCAAATTGGATATTCCAGTGGGCAAAAGTATCCATGATCAAAAACAAACCCGAACGCGTGGAACAGCATGATTTATAGCAAAGAAAATAAGCCTTACGAAGAATAGAGGTCTCGTGGAGAGTTCAAGCTCATTGAAAATTAATCAAAAACATATTTTTACATTATGAAGCACAATATGTTATATGGAAACATTTCAATAAAAAAAATGCCTTTCATCTTCGACGGATCTTGGCAGTTGATTGACTACCCTAAACGTATACTGATTTGCACAAGTATGAAATCAAAGTATGATCTATGTAAACACATACATCTCGCTTAGAGCAACAACACTCCAACCACGTACAATCGAAAAAGCGATGAAATGTGCTTAAAGGTGAGAATATTTGTTTGTCTAGAAAGTTTGCTTTCACTGCAGCGTGTTGCCAGCGTATCTGGTTTTGTATTTCGGAACCCCAAAAAACCACAACCAAAGGCTCCGGTTGGTACGGAGTTGGAAAGGTGAGAGCCAGGCGTCGTAAATCATCAACCTGATCTCGACCGGCGTTGGCGGTGTGGCGTTTGCACACGAGTGCGAAATAATCCAGATCCGGTGCGAGCTGTGTGTTTTTCCATGGTGCGAGTGAACATTCGGGTTGGAGAACAGTTTTGAACCTCTTCACTGATTAAGCCGGAGATGGGTCAGGAAATTTGACCAAGATATTGAAATGAAGCGTTGAGTGTGTTCTGGCAGATGGAAAGCACGAGAAGCACGGTGGAGTTTTATCCACCTCCGTCGGTGATTCGTGCGTCGGTTGGGTTCACAATTAAGTCGCCGCTATTTCTGTGCAATTATGTTAATCGCATTAATCACTTTGAGACATCCATTTCAATTACGTTGGCTCGTTTCGTGCCCGGGCCTTCCGAACGTGGCCGGCGTTGGTCGTGTGAAGCAACAAGGCAGGATTCAGTAAGGCCGAGCTTTTTATCCTGTAAGGAGTAGTAATAAAGACGGTGAAAAAAAAAAGATCCTTTGTGTGGATAGATAGCATCCAAGGAGCAGCGCGTTATCACCACGAAAACCAACCACAGCCGTACTGTGGAACGTGCACCTGCAAGAGTTAGAGAAAGCGTTCATCCATTTTATTTAATTTAAAGAAAAAATCATCACAATTTATCGCATCTCGCTCGGTTGGCGTTACTTGGTAGAAAATGTCATACAACTTCTGCTTTGCATACACAATGGCCAACCATTTTCTATTTGAAGTCGTAAGAGACTGTTTACATTACAGCTGTCGAGATTCTGCGAGACGTAGCGTCGTGGGGTTGTTTTCTAGGCCAAGATGAAGTTGGGTTACGTGGCATACAAGGGATAGTTTAGACAAACCAAAACCGAATAGACGCTGTCACAATATTCAGTACAGTTGTTTGCAGTAGGTTTTGCATGTGCTCTTGATTTCTTGCTGCATCTCAGCAGGATGAAAGTAAAGGCGATTGGGGGTGTAAGCAAACGAAATGCACATAAATAATGAACACTTTTTCAGCATCGCAAGTCCGGGCCTATGCGCGCGTATGTCAAATATCATTCCCTCCCCTGCACAACGGCAGAATGTTTTTCTTCGATCCGTGGTTGATTATATTATAATATTTCCGTTCGATTTCCGCGAGGCAACACACTACCTCGCCGGTTTGGTAGGTTCCGGGTATTGCAGCGCTCTGTTACACAGACTCTTCCAGCACTTGCTCGAACATCGAACGGTTTTCGCTCTCTGCTGCGCTGGAACATTCCGGTGTTTTCCACACACCACACACCAATCCCGAGGTTACCGAACCGAGCCGCCGAATGTTGGAGGCACAACCGCTGGTTCGAATGCCGGCAAAATCGGAAAAGATGTAATAAAATCAATAACGTAATGATTATGGAAAACCCTGTGCTACTTCCGATTGATATTGCTACCTTTCTCCTGCCGCCTGGGGACCATCATTATCTGGCTTCCTTGCGGCTCATGGGAGATTAAGCGAATCAGTAGCAATCGATCGAGCTCGTGGTAGATGATGGCCGGGCTCTCGTGCAATTGTTGCGATCGAGAGTGGGCTGTGCGACATGCGGGCGTGGGTTGATTTTTTTTTATATTTTTGGAAACCCGGGGGCATGTTTCGTGTGGTTAATATCATTAGAATTTCAGACGACACGGCAAAGGGAGCAATTTTCTTTGCACGAACGGTGATAGGCCCGCAAGGGAATCGATTGTTTGCAAATGTTATCAAAAGCTAATCTGTTCGTGATGTGGAAACATTGGTTTTGGTGTATGTGGCCCCTTTGCGAGAGTGTAATTGTTTGCTCGTTTATGCAGAAGCGGTTCGTTAAGTAAAGGTTTCTGTTTCTGTTAGGCAACAAATCGAAATTCAAAACGCATTTCAATTGATTGATTTGTTGTTCAAATCGACATTTTTCTCTTCTGACTCCTAGCAAGGTTGATATAAAATAGTTATATAAAAAGGAGATTTTTATCTTAGTTAAAGCAAATACGTACAGACGTTAAATTCAACTGAAAAGGTGAACATTTTTCTTTTTTTTCCATGTCATTTCAAAATTAAATGATGCTTGTGTCGAAATTTTCGTCGACTTTGTGTCTCTTTGCTTTCAATTATGCATTCATAGAAAAAAAAGTACGTTTTGTTAGGTATTTTCACGAAAAATCATCATCTACTTCCCAGAACCAACACTCATTGGTTATTCATTGGGAGTTGGCTAGATTCTTTTCCCAAGACTATTCAAATGGTAAAGAGTACACAAAGTGAAGCCAATGGTGCTTTTGCCACATTCTATCTTTTATCTGCATTTATGAATATGGAACCAATTTGTGGTGTTGAGTTTTGCTTGCCATAAACCTTTAATTGTTGAGCGAAGCTGTTTTAAATTTAGCATAGCTGCAAAACCTTATCTAAACCGCACAGACCATAAGTACTGGCGGACGGATGTATAATGTGTTGAAACAGAAGGAGAGTTCTAGTGGAACCAGCGAAGTAAGAAAACCAAACAACTCAAAGCTACATAACCTTGCCCTTGCTACATCCGTGTCCACAGCAGTAATGAAACAAGAGTTTCTTGATCTTTTAATTTCATAATACATAAATTTTTCCTTCTCGCGTTCCTTTTATGCTCTCAATCGTCAGTTTTTTACTTAGCTTCCAATGCCTTCCGTATACCGAGACTACATAAAATAACTACTGCACGGCACTATGCGAAAGGAATTACATTTGAAAATATGAGATAACCGCACGTTATCATCTGTCGTTTTGGGCAGGGATTTGGTCTAGCCTTAATAAACCTGACAAACGGTAAGGCACGGATTGCTGTGTGACGCTCGAAGGGAAAGAAAGGAAGAGCCGATAAAGCCGTCAAAAGTGATCACCTTAGGCTAACAGCCGGTTGGCACAGCGGAAGAAAAAAAAAGCTGCTAAGGGCAAAAACCTTCCGAGAGGAGCTAAAATATTATCATCTTTCGCTCGTCAGGCATCGTTAGGCTGGAACACTCTGTATAAACGCTGTGGGAGGTACAAAAAAAGCGCCCATTTTGCATGCGATGGAAATCTGGGTCTTGGGAAAGAGTGTCTGCAAACATCGTTTATGCGCGGTTGCATTGATTTGGGATTTAAAAGCATGGATATGACCACTATGGTAGCGAATATTTAATGGCGGTAGCACTTTAAGCAGTAATGGCATTGTTCTGAGGCGTAAGATACGGTTTACACGCCGGCAAATTGAATTACTAACAGCATGCGGATGGCAGGAAATTGGTTTAAATGGAGAAACAACATGCAATCAAATTACTTGTTGTTCCAAGTTATTAATCGTATAAGCAAGGAAGCCAGGAAGTATTGCTGGATAATATTGAATTCGGCAGTCGATTTGTTTACTTCATTTTTACTTCAGTTTACAAAGTAACTTTGCTCAGTTATAGTACGATTTAGAATTGATCCTACAATAATAAATGGTACAAACAAAACAACAATGTATAAAATTGCGGTACTACTCTAGATCATTTTGAAGATCATATGGGGACATATTGGGCATTTTTGCTAGTGGTTAATCGACTCGAGAAGGACTCGGTCAAATTGCTGCCTTATAATTTATCGTTAATGAGAAAATGTTTGCTTTTAGGTTATGAGCTTGAGATATTGGCATCGTCATTTTGATTGTTTGGCGGACTTTGGAACGTTTTTGAAAAGGTTTGGAGAAATAGTGGCCCCGATTGAACCACAACCATCGGTTTGATTGATTATATCCGCATCTCAGGATATAAGGCCGGTATGGGAGGCGAGGAAGAAATCTTTTGGGGATGACGGGCAATAGACTTGTCGTACCCTAGCGGTGTTATGGTCATCAGCGTCTCATATGTCACGCTCCTGGCCCGCACACGCCTGGCCTGATAACAGCTGATTGACTCTTACGGCTGACTTTGCTCGATCTCGGGTTTACCATTGGTTGCAGCGTCAACGGCGACGTGTCAGCAACCAACTTGGGGCTTCTCGGTGAAGAGACAAATAAACGCGATGGTCACTTCATTGGCTTTAGATGAGCACCATGCTAGATCAGCAAGATTTTACTCCGGTTAATACCATAATATTTCAGTCTGCCTCCAGCTTCCGTAGTGAGAGGACGTATTACGCTCGGAAGCGTCTTTGTATTTTTCGCATACGGCAGATAGTGGTTGTTGTTCTCGAGTGCGAATGCGTAGTCAACGCGATTACCCGTACGCACTTATCGGTGTCTCCGCCTTCTCCTGTCTTCGTGCGAAGAGTGTACCGTGTACCGTTACTTCCATCGATCGAGTAGCGATCGACGTGTGTTCTTGTGGTGTGAGTGTGTGTATCGTTGCTGCTGATCGTTGCAAGCGATAAACAAGCGTATCGACGCAGCGTTATCGCATCGATCGGCGCTTGTAGCAGTCCTACTGTGTGTGTGTGTGTGTGCCTGTGAGTGAGTTTGTCTATTAGAGCATCGTGTGTCACGGTAAGTGTTATCCTTCCCTATACGCACCGTTGTCCCCGGCTCTACCATGGCGGTAGAGCAGGATGTCTCTGATTCGGATCGGGAGAATGATTCTTCCAGGGAGGTAAAACGAAAGCCTGGGCGCCCTAAGGCTGCGCCAGCGGCAAAAAAAATAGCGATCGACGAAAGGCCTTCGACATCGAAGGCCGCATGTAGTGGTGCCACTTTGGCAAAGAATACCCAGGTGGCAAAAAGTGCCCCGCTGGTAGCATCCAACGAGCCGCTATCGGAACACCGAGCGCGTGCTTACCCGCCGTCGTGGGAGGGTAAGCCGGTTGTTTATTTTATGCCACGAACAAAACAGCTCGATGTGAGGACGATCGCGGCATCGCTGTTTAAGAAGTACCCGGGCGTTGCCGATGTGTTTCGGATGCGTCCAAATAAGATCAGGGTTACCGCAAAGGACCGGGCTCAAGCCAACGTCATTGCGGCTGATCCAGAGTTTACGGAGCACTACCGGGTTTATATCCCCGGTAGTTTGGTTGAAGTGTCCGGCGTGATCCAGGACTTCGAATATCCTGAAGAGGATATTGTTAAATATGGCGTGGGCGCTTTTCAAGCCCCAGGTACGCCAAAAGTAAAAGTGCTCGAGGCAAAAAAGCTTTTTAAGCTTGACGCCTCAGCGAAGGAGGGAAAAAAATATGTACCGACCTCCTCAATCAGGATCACGTTCGAGGGTACGGTTCTTCCGCAGGCCCTCATTATTGAAGGTCTCCGGATACCGATCGACCGGCCATACGTGCCAAGGGTGGCCACCTGTTCGAAGTGCAGTCGGATCGGACATGCCGATCCGTTTTGCACTCGCAAAATATGCTGCGGAAAATGCAGAGGGGCGCATGCCACCGAGGAGTGCAAAGCCCCTTCTCAAAAATGCTCGCATTGTCGGGAAGACTGGCATGAGGTAGCCTTGTGCCCGGTGTACCGTAAATTGCAAAGGGAACAGACAAAAACGGTAGCTGAGAGGGCACGCGGCTCTTATAGCGACGCCCTTAAAGGTGCGAACGCGTCGAACCCTTTTGCAGTTTTGGATACAGCTGCAAATGGCGAGTCCAACCCAACTGCACCCGAACAGGTGCCATTGAGATCAGCTAAGACCAGAGTATCATACAAAAAGATACAACGGAAGGTCCTAAAAAAAAAAAGTAAACCTTTGGCACAACAGCGTCTTGCTAAAGCATCATCCTCAGTCCCAACTCGAGACGCTGATCCTTCTGCTCCCGCTCCTCAATCTGCCAGGAAGGAGCCCAAGAAGAAGCGATCCCCAAGGACCGAAGCCCCTCTGGATAGCTTGGCTTTTCCAATCGGGGGTTGTCCGAAAACCCCTACCCCGTCCCTTTCCGAGATCCTAGAGTCCCTCCTCATGACCCTGAACCTCCCGCAGCACCTGCACATGATCGCTACTTGGGCCCTTCCTTTCCTGAAGGGGATGATCAAACAGTGGCTGGCCCAATGGCCATGCTTAAGCATGATGGTCCGATTGGACGATTAATTCCTCCGATTCCCACCATCATACAGTGGAACTGTAGGAGTTTGCTTGGTAAGCTAGACTCCTTTAAAGCATTAGTGGGCGAGCACAACTGTGATGTGTTCGCCCTCTGTGAAACTTGGCTATCGGAAGACATTAATCTTACCTTCCCCGGATATAATATAATCCGTGAAGATCGCATTACAAGGGGTGGAGGGGTACTGATTGGTGTTCGAAAGAGTCACACTTTCACCAGAATACCCACCCCTAAACAAGATATTATTGAAACTGTCGCAGTCAAGGCAAAACTTGGCGATCTTCACGTGACAATTACCTCAATTTATATCCCCCCGATAGCCAACAATGAAAAGGAAAAAATTGAAAAGTTCAAAGAGGATCTTGGAAATTTAGCAGTGGTCTTGCCTGGACCACTTTTGATCCTGGGAGATTTCAACTCTCACGGAGTCGACTGGGGCTGCGATAAGGATGACATTCGCGCTCCAATTATCCGAGACATCTGCGACAGATTTGGGTTTTCAATTCTCAACTCAGGAGAGGCAACTAGGATGCAGACAACTAAGAGTAGGGCGAGTGCACTGGACCTGTCTCTATGTCCATCAGCGATGGCCCTGGATTTTAGTTGGAAGGTGATCCAGGACCCTATCGGCAGTGATCACTTGCCGATAGAAATTTCCTACATCAAGGGAGGATGTCCAGGAGGTGGAATCCCTGTTAAATGTGACTTAACGAGGAACATCGACTGGACAAGATACGGTGAATTAGTAGCCGCTTCGCTTTCTCTTGACTTGGAAGATTTGTCTCCAGTTCAGGAGTACGAAAAACTTGTTTCAATTATAAACAAGTGCGCTCTTGAGGCCCAAACAAGGCGCTCCCACCAAGCAAGGACATTCAAAAAACCTCCCACTCCTTGGTGGGACAAGGATTGCCAAGCGGCTTTTAATAAGAAGCGGGAGGCGTTTAAAGCATTCCGGGACACGGGCTCAAGGTCTTTATATGAAAAATATAAAGGACTGGAGAGATCGTGCAAAAACCTGTTGAAGGCGAAGAAAAAGGGCTATTGGCGTAGATACGTCAATAACCTAGACCCTTCCGCTTCACTTAATTCACTTTGGAGGATGGCTAGAAGGATGCGAAACAGCAATAACACTAACGAGAGCGAAAGCTTTTCTGGCGAGTGGTTGAATGATTTTGCCCACAAGCTTTGCCCCGATTTCGTTCCTGCGCAAAACTTTGCACAAAATGCGCCTGGCAGTGACCCTATCATGGACTCACCGTTCACTATGGTTGAGCTATCGCTTGCTCTTCTATCAAGCAAAAATTCTTCCCCAGGCCTGGATCAGATCAACAGCAAACTGCTGCAAAATCTCCCCGACATGGGCAAGAAACGTCTGTTAAGAATCTTCAACAATATGTTGGAGTTCAACAGCGTCCCGCAAGAATGGAGAGAAGTGAAAGTTGTCACTATTTTGAAGCCTGGCAAACCGCCATCAAGACACGATTCATATCGGCCAATATCGCTACTATCGTGTCTGAGGAAACTCCTTGAAAGGATGATTCTCTTACGGTTAGAAGAATGGTTGGAAAAAAACAACCTTCTATCAGATACCCAGTTTGGTTTTCGTAAAGCCAGGGGTACTAATGACTGCTTAGCGCTTTTGGTGACAGAAATAGAGCTTGCCCGTGCACGCAAGCAGAACATGGGGTCTATCTTCCTTGACATACAGGGGGCATTTGACTCAGTTTCTCCATACAAACTGAGTCAAAAGTTAGAAAATGCGGGCCTGGGACCAAAGTTGAATAACTTATTATTCAACCTTTTGTCGGAAAAAGTTATGAATTTCAACAATGGTCACGTGCAGTTAAAACGGACCAGTTTCCATGGACTAGCACAAGGGTCCTGCTTGAGCCCCCTGTTGTATAACTTTTATGTTAGTGAGATAGACTCTTGTCTAGCGCCAAACTGCAGTCTTAGACAATTGGCAGACGACGGCGTTATATCTATTGCAAGCAGAGACGCCGACGAAATACAACTGGCTTTACAAACCACTCTGGACAATCTTTCCGAGTGGTCTGAAAACCTTGGTATCAAGTTCTCTGCAACGAAAACTGAGATGGTAGTCTTTTCTCCTTTTAGCAACACGGAAAAAAACAGGGAGAAAAGGCTATATGATCCGAAAATTGATGTCTTTTTATATGGTGAAAAGATATCAACATCCGACAATTTTCGATACCTTGGTGTATGGTTTAATTCAAGGCTAAACTGGAGTACTCATTTCACCCATCTGGTACAAAAATGCAGTAAGAGAATCAACTTTCTAAGGACAGTCACAGGATTCTGGTGGGGCGCACATCCATCAGACGTCCTGAGACTGTATAAGACAACGGTACTATCCGTATTGGAATATGGAAGCATATGCTTCCATTGGGCATCCAATACTTTGATACTCAAGCTCGAAAGGCTACAGTACCGTTGTCTTAGACTCGCACTAGGGAGCATGAAATCTACACACAACATGTCCCTAGAAGTGATGACCGGAGTGATGCCGCTCAAACTACGTTTTGAAATGCTGTCGCTTCGCCTTCTAGTCCGTTGTTCAGTATCAAATCCCTTGATAATAGAAAATTTTGAAGCGCTTCTAGAGACAGGTTCTAAGAGCAAAATCCTCAAGATTTATGAAGATTTTGTTGCCCTACAAGTGCATCCTAGCGCTCCACAGGCATTAAATCGTGCTGCCCTTCCTGAGAACTACAGTTCCATTTTAAAAACAGATTCCTCGATGCGCGAGGAAATTAAGACCATACCTAATGATCTTCGCCCGAGGGTAGTTCCGGGTATTTTCATGAATAAGTATGGTCATTTAGACCAAATAAGCCAGTACTACACTGATGGATCATCCTCTGAGGAGGGCAGTGGCTTCGGTGTTTTTAGCGAGTCCACCGAAGCCTTTTTCAAATTAAGGCAGCCATGTAGTGTTTACACCGCAGAGCTAGCCGCAATCTTGTACGCACTATCCATGATAGCAGCGAGACCTTCGGACCAGTACTTCATCTTCACTGATAGCCTTAGTGCTATTGAAGCTCTGAGATCTCCGAAGGCTGTTAAGAGTCAGGATTTCCTCACCATAAAAATCATTGAACTGCTTGGCTCAATGTTCGATAAGGCGTATAAGATCTCGCTAATTTGGGTCCCTTCTCATTGTGGAATCCCCGGCAATGAAAAGGCAGACTCACTGGCCAAAACAGGCGTCCAAGAAGGCGCTTTTTACGACCGACCGATCTCGGCCCAGGAGTTCCTTCGTTTCCCACAGCAACTTTTCCTGTCTCGCTGGCAGAGCATGTGGGAGGCGGATGAACTCGGGCGTTTTCTTTTCTCGATCTCTCCGCAAGTGTCCCTGCGGCCTTGGTTCGATGGGCTCTCTGTAGACCGGGCATTCATACGAATGATGTCTCGACTGATGTCGAATCATTTTGCGTTGAATGCTCATCTACAGCGTATAACTCTGGCTCAGACAAAAGTATGTGGCTGCGGTGACGGATTCCACGATGTGGATCACCTTCTGTGGTCCTGCGTGGAATTTGAAACCGCAAGACCCTCCTTGTTGAGCGCAGTCGAGAATGTCGGCAGACGACCGGGTACAGAAATCAGAGAAGTGTTGGCTACCAGGGACCTCCTCTACATGAGGATCATTTACCGATTCGCCAGAGACAACGGTCTTGTCCTATGATTCCACATCCCTAGTATCCTTCCAATCCTTATTCGTATTTCCCCATTCCTTTTTTGTTAAATGTTGTGTTGTCTATGTCTTAAGTGTATTTCTTGTAGTGCCACGGGTGATCCGATGACTGGGCAAGAGCACTCGAGGGTGATTCCAACACTGCCGTAAAAGGGAGGCAGGCGTTGTAGAAAGTGCAGTGTTCTCCACTCCAGTCCAGTTTTGGCACATTGAGTTTGACAGCGTTGGCGTCGGGTTCGGGGTGTTTGGCGGGCTCAGTCTCGGGAGTAGTGAAGTCGCTTTCGCTGCTGCGGGATAGAGCTTGTCGATCATCCTTCGATTGGACGTTGACTAGATTGAGCTTGGAATGTCATGGCTGGACTGCACTGGAGAACACTGTATGCAGACAAATAAATGTTCGTGCTGTCTTAACAATGTTTATTTGTTTGTTACAGTCGAGACCAAACATCAAATGTCAACAATAGAACAGCCACATCACCACTATAGCCGGAACTCGGATGAAACCAACCACCATCATCACAATAGTCACAGCGATAGTCCCGGACCATCAAAACTCACAACATCCACCACTACATCATCATCATCATCATCATCAGCATCATCATCATCATCATCATCATCATCACCATCACCACAACCATCCACAACCGAGTATGCCCGGGATAAGGCAAAGAATAAGGAGGAAATGCCTTACCAATATAATTGTATTTTTTTTTTTCAACACAAGCGGTGTGAACAATACGGCACTGGACCGTCATAATTAATTATAAATAAATAAATACCATAATATTTGACAAAATCAACAAGACTTTGCAATAATATAATTCAGGTTAAAAGGCTTAGATATTAGCTAGCAGCAAGCCCTTCTATTTTTACGATTTGTTTCTTCGTCATTGTAACATCTGCTCATTTAAATATCGCTCGTCATCTTCGAAATATTTGAAAAAACTACAGAGATAAGTCGCCTGGATAGATATTTCCAATTCAATTAGAAAAAAGCTGAACTTCAGACCATCAAACTTTGATTTTGAAAATGTTATAACAGCACTAAAGACCGCTCACGCTGTTAAGGTATTCTCTATCATACTTTGTTGAAGTTTGATGCTGAAGTAAACTAACAGAAAGTGTGAGAAATCAATGTGAGAAATGAAGTAAACTAACAGAAAGTGTGAGAAAGATTAAAGATAAAGCTTGTGTTTTTCTTTGGAAATTGGAGAAAAAATATGCCATTATTTCTATCAATAGTTGACGATTGCTTCCACATAAAAATCGAGCTGGATCCTCGCATGCTTCATTTTAATGCATCATGGAATTTCCTTGAAAATTTTCCTATTTCACAGTAACGAAAATGTAAAATTTTTAATTATCTTGTTCACACATTGTACCATACACATACCACAAGAACTAAGGCATAATATCGTAACTCGTAGCTCGTGCCACTCATTAAATCGCATCGAACAACGCCATCGGCATGCACCGGGCTTCACGGTCGATTTGTTGTTAGCCTGGGCCATATACAACAAGGTGCGATCATTATCGTCATGTTATCCGTCTGACTGGATTTGATAAATACGAGCCCACACCCTGGTCGGGCCAATCGAAATCGTATCGCTGCAGCTGTTAGCGTTGAACGATGGCTAGTTTTGCGTTAGTTCTCTCTTTGCTACAGAACAAGCAAAGCAAAAACCGTACGGACGAATAAAAACGTAACGTTGTATTGGACGTCCTTATTTTCTGCCCATAGATTGTCACGTTTGTGGTTGTCGCTTTTTTTATTGTTGCCGTTGTTGATTTCTATGGACCATTTGATCGCTGATGTGCCAAGCTTTCCGCACGAATCATCACATCCATTTTCTCAGTCTTCTACAATCCTACAACCATACATCACCTAGGCCATCATCGCGCGGGGTTTTTGTCTGGAGTCCGTGTACGTGTGAAAAACGATTGCTCATTTGATCATATTTTTCGCTGTCACCTGTGCACCTGGGTAGATATTAGCACATGGTGCTGCCTGCGTAGCTAAAACTCCCTCCATATCGATCGCTAGTCCACTTTACCTCAATAAAATGGGCCTCCAAGCCAGGCATCAACGGTTTTTCATCCTGATTGATGATGCCCGACGCGTCCACTTCACGTGTTAAGGATTTGTTTTCCAACTGACCCGTTGCCGGGGTGGAGAACTTTCGCATAGAGAGTTTGAGAGTGGACACCCCTCCTGTGGGTACAGTGTGTCGGATGAGATTTTATTTTACCTTTTCTTCACGTTGACCACAGCATAATTTGGATAAACAACCCTCCCTGAAGGTCATGTTTGCGTTCGCAGGTAAAAAGTTTTATTTAATGTTGGCCTCCCGGTGGGCAAATCGCACCCGTGATTGGAGGTCGTGGGTACGAATCTCAGACCAACAAAAAAAAAAAAAAAACCCTGCCCAACTCTCTCGAGGTTGCTCTCCTGAGACGACTGTCACAAAAACTGTAGCATTTTGCTTGCTGACGAAGGGTACTAGTATATTAATTCACCATATTTCATGTGCAGATACTTCAATGTGAGGTTCTTTCGAGTCTTTCGAGGACTTAAACGAGAGCCAAACTTCGTTGCTTTGATGGAACTTTCAAACTGGTACAAAAGAATTAAAAAACTCCTACAAAAGCTGGTAAATTAACTCATAATGTATCCTCCATAGGCCGCTGCTTGTAGCTTTGCATTGCTCGACAGTTCTTTTTTGGCATTGTCCCGTAAAAAAAGCTTTGATTATCCTTTGAGAACGCAATTGAGATCGTGCATAGGGAAAAGTTTTTCATCCCGTTTTCAACAGGTGCTAGTGTTTGTAATTGTTTGACAGCGTTCAACGACTAACAATTACTGCAGGATAATGATCAAACTCACACACACACACACACACCTTACCGGTAGTATGTCAATTGTTGCGGTAACTTTTTCTGCATTTTCCACCAACCACCAGCCCCATATTTTCATCCATTCCATCAAGCCTGAAGGTGATTTTCACATGTCGCAAATGACATACTTTATGCCACTAACTTCACCCATTTGTCGTACAAGTTATGGTAGTTAATTAAAAACTTTTCTTTTGCCGAGATTGTCCGTGTTTTGTTACTCCGGATGGCAAGGCACGAAACAAAACGTAGGAACAAAAGCCAAAATAAAAAAAGAACCAGATATTCATGGAAAAGCTTATCAGCTACCGTCTAATAGTGGCGGTAGGAAAAACTTTGTTCCCTGACGCGCTCGCCTCGTTTGTGTCATATAAGTTGATGAAATATTCAGCAGCAAAATGCTGATGCTGATCGCATGATGAGGTACAACCCCCAGAGAGAGAAATAGAGTTGACACCCCATGGGACACTCATCGAGCAGTTTACGTGGGTTGAACTTTATCGGGACGCAGCTAAGGTATGCAAAGGTATAATAAGTTAAATTAAAATTTTCCCCTCCCATCTGAACCAGCGTCCGGATCGATTGATTAGTAATACGACCTCCGGGCTGTTGGGCGTTACATATGTTGGGTGGAAAATTATAGGGGTCACATTTCCATCCGCCCCTGGATTTTTTTATTTTGTTCGCTGAAGCATAGTCTTACCAAGTGGCGTTCTTAGTATCGATCGATTAATGAAGAAAGGCGAACGTTAACGAAGGCCATCTCAAGGTACAAAAATACACCCAGGCAAACCTTCAGCGACCGTTTCGTTTGTATTTTTTACGTTTCCAACGCTCGTCTACCGATTAACTGAAATTGAACTTGATACGGCTTAATCATTGGGCCTGGAATTTGGGAAGCGTTTGTGTGTTTTGTTTCCTCCGTCATTCGTATCTGCGACCCATCGATACTGCTGGCACCTATTGAAAGTCAAATCAAAGTCAGCAAAAGGACATGTATATTTTTTTATGCTTGCTGCCAGTGAAACCTCTTCGCCCCAAAAAGTCACGAAAAGATGTGGTCTTTCGTTGGTTTAGTGGGTTCCGCTATCGCGAAGGTATCAGAGACGGTTCTTGTATAACCTTTCAGTTTTCTCCATATAATTAGGTTAGGTAACATCGATGCGTCTATATCGGTGAAAATATTTGAACCTCTAGCTATTACATTTCACGGCTCAGGCTACGCTTTCCGGTTGCCAAAACGCGTACCGCCGTCGCTGGTACTGTAAGAAAGGATAATAGCCACTGCCGTCAGTGCTGCACTGCACTTCTACCGGAGATTATTTTTATCATTTAATCAATAAACCTATTAAGCCGGGCAACGTTTTCATACCGGTGAATAATTCATCCAATGTTGCCGATATTTACTTACCGTCCGAGAAGGATGACACAAGAAGAAAAACAGTGTAACTAAATTTGAACTAGGTGAAAATGGCACTTCAAAGAAAGGTGCGAAACAAAGATGAACTTATTTCGACGAATCCCGAACCGAGTCCTTCATTATGGCGTGTAACGAACGGATAGCAAAAACGGACATCGTTACAACACCAAACCAAGTACACCTACCGTAGCGATGGAATATATAATAAGGTTTTAGATGTAGTAGCGAGAACGTGGATGCCAAGAAGCAGCAAGACACATAATAATTGAAGGTACATTACGTGCAGGGAAGTAATTTTTAGGATTTCCCTACTTTGGTGTGCATAAAAAGGCCTCCTTTCGTTTGAAGCTTCTGGACACCAAAATGACAACAGATAATAGCTAGCATGTTCGAGAAATTCCAGCGACCTTCCCACGGTAAACAAACACACGCAACAACAAAAAAATAAAAAAATAAAATTCGCTCCATCAGACCACAAGCTCAGCTCAGGACCCGTGGAAAGTTGATCCTGATTTGTGACAGTCTGCAAAAGTTTTCTGCTTCCTTTTTCTTTACTGTTTTTTTTTCCTCCCGTTCTGTAATTCCTTTTTCACTTAGCCGACTGAACGCGGCTAGGAGGAAAAATGCCAAAGATTCTCAGAGAACGATTAGCGGCGAGTTGGTTCGGGTGCGAGATGAAAGCACCTTCGGCACGGCGGCAGTTGAAGTTGCGTTGAAGTGCTGGAATTCGTTGCAAAATGAAATAACTTTGAAGTGTTTCCTCTAGGCAGGTTCGGAAGGTTCGTCCAAATTTGACAGCTGTCAGTAGGGTGATATTCCATCCTTTCTATTCATTTAGGGATCGTTCTTTTCTGTTTGTTTCTTATTCCGAGCGGGCGTGACGGTAGAGTTAGATTTAAATCATTAATATTTCATGGTGAATGTTAAACAATCGCACAATCGGTTTGTGGTTAAGCAGGAATAGGGTTTTTAGTGGAAAATGATGCGTTGGTTATGCGTTTGTTGGAGTTAAACATTAATTATTAGTGATAAATAAAATAACTAAATAATTACTTATTTATTTATTTTATTTATAATTAATAATGACGGTCCAGTGCCGTATT